>NC_058413.1:73941033-74206332 GCF_002201575.2 Neomonachus schauinslandi | reverse complement strand
CTTCTTCTTCTTCTTCTTCTTCTTCTTCTTCTTCTTCTTCTTCTTCTGTTTCCTCCTGTAGAGTGTAAATATTACTTTTAATCTTATGTATTGTTCAGTGATTATCATTCTATTCTGTGTGCTTTCCATGTATTGATCCTATAAATATTGGCTGTCACAGAGTGTAAACTCTCAAGGGCATGGAATCTGTTACTATGAGCACTGTCTACATAAGTGACAAACACAAATAGGTATTGGAAAACACTTTGTGTTACTTGAAGACAAGGTTGACGGTGATAATGATGGTAAACTCCTTCACAGTTTACTAAAACTTACTAAAGAAAGTGGTAAATTTATTCCCAAAAGCCTTAGAAAAAAAGCCTCAGATGCAGTCAAAATTATGGAGAGAGAGCAAAAATAGGGGGAAAAAAAAGGAAGAAAGAAAAAAGAAAATGGAGAATGCCCTAGACTTGCCCTTTTTAGTGTACGGAGAGCATTTCCACTTACACATTGCATCATTATGCGAAATTCAACATGCTTAAACCAAACTCTCTATTTTCCCTCTCAAAGCAACCCTCCTGATTAGCGTCCCTATTTCAGATTTCTTCTTACAGCTTTCTAAGCTCAAAACCCCTGAGTCATTTATTACTGCCGCCTCTTCCATACACTCATATCCAATCAGTAATCAAGTCCTGTTGTTTCTGCCTTCAAAATAATTTCCATATCTTTCCCTTTCTGTTACCATGGATACCATTGAATCTCTCTCTCTTTCTCTCTCTCTTTCTTTTTTTTTGCTTCATGCCTGGACAACTGCAGTAACTTCCTGAGTTTCTTGGCTCCAATCTACCCTGCATACAGCTGCTGTGGAATAATATCTTTTGTCATGTCACACTGCTGTCCAAAAACCTTCAGTGTCTGCTCACTGTTGTCCTTTAAAGTCCAAATTCTTTAAAGTAGCTTGCAAGGTCTTCAGTAGTCTGACCATATGTAAATGATTCCTGCTAATGTGCATCATGCCTTTGTGCAAAATTGAGAAGGCAACCCCTTGTGGGCTGCTTGGAGAGCGAAGCAAGACTTTGTGTGAACTATAAAGGGTGGTTGCATACTCAGGGTGCATCCTCTCTGCTGTAGGGTACACAGTGCCCTTGGAGAACAGGGTGCAGGCTGTTCTTCAGCCCCCAACCACTCAGAAGCCCTTGCCAGTCACAACCTCTACGGCATTGGCAGGGTCCTGCAGCCTACCTGTTCAACCTGCTTTCTCTTTGCTCCTAGGCTCAGGCCTCCTCTCAGACAACTTTGTTTTCCTTGAACATGTTGTTCTTAATTTTACCAGCGTACCTTGACTCATGTTTTTTGCATTTCCTGAAATATAATTCGGCTTCCTCATAGCTGGATAACACCTGATTACCTTTCAAAAATTACCTTCCATGTTACTCCTCTGGGAAGTTATTTCTAAGTCCACAGTTGAAAAAACTGACCTTCTTTGTTCCCATCACACTATGCATATTCAGTCATAGTATGAACAGGTCAAATTTGGTAACCCACAACTGGGATGGGCCAAAATCTGTACTTTTCGGTTTTTTAGTAACTGATTTCATCTTGCTCTGGAGTTTTCATATCTGGCAGTGCTGGAAAACCTTAAACTTGCCCATTTCAAGGTAGCTCTGTCTCTTTTGGATAATCAGACACTGCAAATGCTCTAACTTCTCTCTCAAGGGAGTTGATGGAGTCTGAGCAGGGGAATATTTGCATGAAGTAATGGTGTCCAGGAAGAGGTGATTTACATGTTGTCCTCCTTTGCTTCCTTTTGGGCCTGTGCTTTAGCATCTCTCACCTGGTCTCTGGGAGTCAGCCTCTAATCACATTAAAGCTGCCATGGATCAGCAGCTGTTATAACTTGGTTCTGCTCTCTAGAATGGGTGCCACATAGTGATTGTTCCCAAAGAGCTTGACCATTGCCTCCTGTTGATTAGGCCCCATATTGGCTCTTGTTACCACTTCAGATCCCCAGTGACTCTGTTCCATCCCCTGTTTGGCCTATCTTTGCCTCTAACAAGTTCACAGCCAGCATTTATGGTCCACATCCCATGAGGCCTCCAGAAGTTTCTGAATTCTTCCTACATCATATAAGCACCATACCAGCTGTGCCATTCCAGAGTCAGGTGTGCCATCGTAGGCTCATCTCTGCAGATGCCTCCTCTACTCTTCGCTGCAAGGCCAGCTTGGATAGCCTGGGAAAACAGAACACTGGCATGGATGCTCTTGATTTCTGCATCAACATGTTGAGGGGTTCTGTGACAATCTCTACTACTGCAAAATATTCCTGTCTCCACACACACCTGGCTGCTGTACTGGGGATATATTCAGGAGCCCATGATCGTTCTCTCCATTATCTGGTCTTCTTTAGATCTCTGTGTCTGACCACTGTCCCTCAAGTCAGAAGTTCTTTCCACTTCCTTCTTACCACTTAAGTGGGTGGCAACTTCCTTCAAATTGTAATCCTTGTATTTCTCTCTATCTAGTGCTTATAATAAAATTTTAGCTTTCAAATTTTCAAGTTTTGCTCCTCGTATGAAAAGGCAAGCTAATGAACTTTATGAATACCTTTATTTCTGAGTAAATTCTGACTTTCATTACTACAGTTTTGCTGTGGGCTTCAAGATCCCCTCTCATTAACCAAAAACTGAACAGTGGCTCCTTCTTTGCATTCTAGTTAAAGCAAGAAAATCCTCCCAGAGGTGACAGTGTATCTGGTTCCACATCCCCAGGCAGGGAGTAGCACACAAATGGTGGAGAAGATGGATGAGCATCATTTTGGAAGCTTCTGGGTTCCCAAGCAACTAGGTCCTACATTGAGTGGTAGATTTCTCAGACTTGTCAATGGGTCTTCATAAGTGTGAGGACTAGTTAAAAGCTATGTTGCTTTAGGCTGCCTTTAAGTGAAAACCAAAGTGTCATTTTTATGGAGCTGGCCAGGAGTAGTGCTGGTATGCAGAATGACTAGGTATTCAAGGATTAGGAAGAGAACAGTATAAAAATGATCAGTTATTGAACTCATACTGTATGCCAGGCTCTTTGAACAACTTTGTATATGTTAACTCATTTAATCCTTACAACAGCACTATAAAGTGGCTTCTATTATTAACTTCATTTTACAGATAAAGACATGGAGGTGCAGAGAGGCTAAATGGTTTGTCTAAGGTCACACAACTAAAAGTAGCAGAGCTAGGATGTGAACCCAAGGAGTGTAGCTGAGAATACACTTGACAATCTTACTCCTGCAATTCAAGCAAAACATCTGTGCCTAAATTCAAACTGTTGTATTATAATCAAATGAAATAAGTCTATTTTTTATTTCAGGCTTATAGTCTTCAAATCTAGAGGAGAATCTATTGACCAAAAGGAGAAAAAGCTTGTTTCAAGTAGCAGATGTGCAAGGAGGGTCCAAAAGGAAATCCCCCCCACTTTTTCCCCCCTGGGAAAAATGCACTACTACACCGTCATAGAAAGATTGCTTTCATAATCTAAATGATTTTCAAGTTTTATTCAAAATAAATTTTTTTTCCCAAATGAAATCTTATAAAGCAGTCTAATAAGTAAGATAGATCAAAATGAAGCCACAAAGCTTGAAGCTGCAATGAGGACTCAGAATCTCATCATCAGTCTACCGTGTCTCCCAGCCCTCTCTTCACCTGCATCCATGTCACTGAGGAACAGATGGGCTCTATAAAGCATTTGACAATTTCATCATACCCCTTCTATATACCAGGAACTTTGTCACATTTTATTATAAAATTTAAAAAGAAGACATACAAATGGCTAATAGACACATGAAAAAATGTTCATCATCATTAGCCATCAGGGAAATCCAAATCAAAACCACATTGGGATACCAACTTACACCAGTTAGAATGGCAAAAATTGACAAGGCAGGAAACAACAAATGTTGGAGAGATTGTGGAGAAAGAGGAACCCTCTTACACTGTTGGTGGGAATGCAAGTTGGTACAGCCACTCTGGAAAACAGTGTGGAGGTTCCTCAAAAAATTAAAAATAGAGCTACCCTATGACCCAGCAATTGCACTACTGGGTATTTACCCCAAAGATACAGATGTAGTGAAAAGAAAGGCCATATGCACCCCAATGTTCATAACAGCAATGTCCACAATAACCAAACTGTGGAAAGAGCCGAGATGCCCTTCAACAGATGAATGGATAAAGAAGATGTGGTCCATATATACAATGGAATATTACTCAGCCATCAGAAAGAATGAATATCCAACTCTTATATCAATATGGTTGGGACTGGAGGAGATTACGCTAAGTGAAATAAGTCAAGCAAAGAAAGTCAATTATCATATGATTTCACTTATTTGTGGAACATAAAGAATAGCATGGAGGACATTAGGAGAAGGAAGGGGAAAATGAATGGGGGGAAATCGGAGGGCGAGATGAACCATGAGAGACTATGGACTCTGAGAAACAAACTGAAGGTTTTAGAGGGGAGGGGGGAGGGGGGATGGGTTAGCTCAGTTGATGGGTATTAAGGAGGGCACATATTGCATGGAGCACTGGGTGTTATACCCTAACAATGAATCATGGAACACTACATCAAAAGCTAATGATGTACTGTATGGGGACTAACATAACATAATAAAATAAAATTAAATTTAAAAAAATTAAAAAGTTGAAGTATTATTAAAAGAAAGGGCTACTTTTCAAAATATAGTCAGTCTGAGACTCACTCTATGGTGAGTTGTTTGAACATATATACACACACACACACTTGGTAGATAAACAGCTATGAGGATAGGATACTTGACCAGGTATTCAGATGAGTTTTTGTTGGGAAAAAAAGAAAGAAAAAAAGAGAGAAAAAACATTGGTTTTTATCTCTTGTTATGATTTCATTTTCTTATATTCATGGTATACTGAAACATTCAACTTTCTGAACAAAAATTTTGGTCTCCTACGTTGTCTAATAATGGGAAAGAGTATTTTAAAACCTAAACTGTCTATATATCCTATTGCATATGGTTGGCAGTTTATATATCAAGTCAGAAAGATCGAGTTTTGAATCTTTTTTTTTTTTTTAAGAGACAGAGAGTGTGTGCTAAAGTGAGCAGAGAGGGGAGGGACAGAGGGAGAGAGAATCTTAAGCCGGCTCCATGCCCAGTGGGGAGCCCAACTCGGAGCTTGATCTCATGACCCTGAGATCATGACATGAGATGAACTAAAGAGTCAGATGCTTAACCAACTCAGCCACCCAGGCGCCCCAAGTTTTGAATCTTTATTTCATATCTGTGGATTTGGGGCAAATTATTTGACCTCCTTATGCCTCAGTTTTCCCATTTAAAATACGGGATAACTATAGTATTTACATCTCTTAAGAAGGTTCTAAGTAAAATTACACAAAGGAAAAGTGGCATAGGACCCAACCCACAGTATTAGCTATTATTATTATTATTACTAGGCTGGCAAAAATAACATCCTTGTCTTGGTATCACTTTTCAACTATGGCCAGCTCTCAATGGGCAATGAATAAAGGACAATTCGTGCATGCACGCATGTATTAAAGTATACTTGTTGCACTGATTGGTGCTAGACACTGTGTTAGATACTAGGTGTACAAGGTCAGTAAGGCCCATCATCTGTTCTCAAGGAGTGTATTCTAATGGTGGAGGCAGAATAGACCACTATCTACGGTAACTGTGAAGAAGGTAGTGCCATCAATTTACACATGGTGAAATGTTAATGGATAAAAGGAGGATACCTAAATGCAACCATCATTAGAACAGGTTTTTAAGAGGCTAAGATTTGAAGAATGAGTTGGTGAACTATGGACAAAAGGAACTACATGTCCAAAGGAATAAAGATAAGAAACAGCTTGACATATTACTGAATTTGTAGTAATTTAATACGTCCCAAGCAAGAGGTACATAGAGAGAGGATGATTTGGGGAGTGTGTCAAGTGCCAGAGCTTGTAGGGTGTTGCATGCTAAGAAAAAGATTTGAGCTTTATCTTGAAAAAAATGAAGGACTATTATAGAAGTTTAATCAAGGGAAATTATATTATCAGCTTTGCCTTTTAGAAAGATCACTCTGGTGTGGAGAATAAATTGTAGTGGGACAAAATGAAAATAGGGTGACCAGTTAGGAAATAGTTAAGAAAAGAGTTAGGAAACTATTATTATAATCAAGTATGAAGTGAAAGAGCATAAACTAAGGAATGACAGTACATATAGATAAGGACAGATGTAAGAGATATTTAGGAGGTAGAAACTATTAGGATTGGCTACACTGTTAGATTGTGGCAGGGATGAAGGGGAGTATGGACAACACTTATTTTCTTCTACTTTGGGTGACTGAGTTAGAAAGACTGATATTTATCAAGATAACAACTGTAAGAAAATGTGCAAATCTGGTAAGGAGAGAATGATTGGATGTAATCACTTGGAAGTCCTTTGGGGTTTCTAAGAGTAACTGTCCCCTAAGACGTTGTATATATAGATCTCAAGCTTAGCCAAGAGGTACAAGCCAAAGAATTATGTTTGGAGTTAATAATACATATATAATTAAGAATTGAAATTGTGAATGTAGGTGATAGTCTTCAAGGAGAATATATAAAGTACAAAAGCTAGGGTAATAACAGAGCCCTGGAGGACAAAAAATTTAAGAATTAATTAGTGATTGTAGAATCTACAAAGGAGACTGGGAAGAAGCAGCAGGAAAGGTAAGAGGGAAGCCAGATGAGGACTGGGTTACAGAATCCAAGGGGAAAGTAGTTTCATAAAAAATAAAGTAGCCTGGAGCATCAAATGCCACGAAGGTCAAGGAAGAGAAAACTTTTGGAATGTTCATTAGAACTGGGAACTAAAGGAAGTTGCTGGTATTTTGGGGGGGAGGTAAAATCAATGGAAGAACTGAAGTAGACATTCGTTGAATATCTGTAACAAAAGAAGAAATGGAATGGGAGCTTATGGAAAAGAGGGCTTGAGGTTAAGGAAGGGATTTTTTTTTTTTTTAGCAGCTTAAACATCCATTTATTATCTCAGATTTATTATACAGATTTGTATATGAGAAGTGTGTCATAACTCAACTGGGCTTCCTCCTTGGGATCTCCCAAGGCTAAAGTAAGGTGTCAGTTAGGCTGGTTTTATGTGGACAATCTGAGGAAGAATTTCCTTCCAAGTTCTTTTAGGAGTGTTGGCAGAATTAAGTTTCTTATGGCTATAGCACTTGGGTTCCTATTTCCTGGTTGAGCCCATCCTCCAGAGGACATCTGAATTCCTCACCATGTGGTCCCCTCCATCTTCAAAGCAATGGTGAAATGAATTCTTTCATGCTGCAAATCTCTTTGTCTTGTTTTTTTTTCTCTTTTCTTTTTTTTTTTTTGCTACTAGCTTGTATTAAAAAAAATTTTTTTTAATGGTGGGAAAACACACATAACACAAAATTTGCCATCTTAACCATTTTTAAGTATACAATTCAGTAGTGTTAAGTATATTCACACTGTTGTGCAACCAATCTCCAGAACTTTTTCATCTTGCAAAACTGAAACTCTGTACCTTCTTAAAAACAACTCTCCATTTCTCTCTCTTAGTCCCTGGAAACCACCATTCTACTTTCTGTTTCTATGAATTTGACTACTCTAGATACCTCACATAAGCAGAATCATACAGCATTTGTCTTTTTGTAATGGCTTATTTCACTTACCATAATGCTGTCCATGTTCATCCATGTTAGAGCATATGTCCGAATTTCATGGGGAAGGGAATTTTCCAGGTGGAAAATGTGAGCAAACAATGTACAGAGTAGGCCACAGGAGAGGAACCTGCTTGTTTGTTAAGACTGGAGGAATTCTGCTTAAATTCCTACTATCTGAGAGCCATTTATTTGATCCTCAAGGTCTTTTGTTCTTTCAATCTCTCAGGGAAAAAGCAAATATGCCTGGAGATAAGTACAGCTTTAAACATCCAAGGATTGATTAGTTGCAATTGGTCAAAATCTAGGCCCTCCAAGGAATGAGAAGCAGGTAGTGACCTGGAAAGGGGAACAAAGAGTTTCAGGAGAGGATGAAGAAGAGGTGAAGGCTGGTGAAAGGGACAAAGGTCAGACTGGTGGTCGGAAGCCATCCTTAAGAACCCTACAAAAGTCATATAGATTGTCTTAGAAGGCAAGTTACAACCTTACTGAAGAAGATTGTCAATTTCATTTCGTTTAGTTTAGATGGGTATCGATACTGCCTGTGTTTCAAGAAGACACGGATGACAAAGGGAGAGAGCCCAGAAAGAGCCCCGGTGAGTGGGAAATCAGACTGAAACTAATACTTCCATGGAGAAGTTTTTCTCAGGGTAGGTCAGTGACACATGGAGAACTGGGAAGGACTGTGTTGGAAAGCTGGGATAGCACTTTGCAAAGGGCCCCTCAGGGCCTCATGAGATTCTTTATATCTCCAGCTATGACCTTTTGTATACCCAGTTGCCTCCTTGACAGCTCTATGAGCTGACTAAAAGGGATCTCCAAGTTAACATGTGCAAATGCACGCGGCATTTTCTATCTCTCCCTCAAACCCATGCCTCTCCTACTCTTTCCCAGTTCAGAAAGTGTCACCAGGATCAACCCAGCTGTTTAGGTAAGGTTCTATAAATCCTTGTTACCTTCCTCATGCAATCTATCAGCAAATTCTGGCAGCTCTATCCTGAGAGCCATTTACTTCTTCCCATCTTCACTGGACTACCCAGTCCAAGCTTTATTATTTCTCACCTGAACTATGCAATTGGCCTAACTGGTCTTTTTTTTAAGTTTTTATTTAAATTCCAGTTAGTTAACATAAAGTGTAATATTAGTTTCAGGCATACAACATAGTGATTCAACAATTCTGTACATCATCTGGTGCTCATCACGACAAGTGCCCTCCTTCATCCCCATCACCTATTTCACCCATCCCCCCACCTTTCTCCTTTCTGGTAACCACCAGTTAGTTCTCTAGAGTTAAGAGTCTGTTTCTTGGTTTGCCTCTCTCTCTCTCTCTCACTCTTTTCCCCCTTTGCTTGTTTGTTTTGTTTCTTAAATTCCACATATGAGTGGAATCATATGGTATTTATCTTTCTCTTGACTGACTTATTTCACTTAGCATAATACACTATCTCCATTCACATTGTTGCAAATGGCAAGGTTTATTCTTTTTTATGGCTGAGTAATATCCCATTGTATATATACCACATCTTCTTTATCCATTCATTAGTTGATGGACACTTGGGCTGTTTCCATAATTTGGCTATTGTAGATAATGCTGCAATAAACATCAGGGTGCATACATCCCTTTGAATCAGTATTTTTGTATCCTTTGGGTAAATATCCAGTAATGCAACTGCTGAGTTATGGAGTAGTTCTATTTTTAACTTTTTGAGGAACATCTATACTATTTTCTAGAGTGGCTGCCCCAGTTTGCATTCCTACCAACAATGCAAGAGGGTTCCTCTTTCTCCACATCTTCACCAACACCTGTTGTTTCTTGTGTTGTTGATTTCAGTCATTCCGACAGGTGTGAGGTGACATTTCACTGTGGTTTTGATTTGCATTTCCCTGCTGATGAGTGATGTTGAGCATCTTCTCACGTGTCTGTGGCCTGACTGGACTTGCTGCTCCAGTTTTTCAGTGTTAGAATCAATAATTCAGCCTCAAATCCTTTAATGTCTTCTCACTGCACTTGGGATGAAATCCAACTTCTCTGCCATGAGCTCTGCACCCTGTTAACCTTTCTGATCTCACCTACTATTTTTCTCTTCTCTCACCACTTTCCAGGTGCACCTGACTCCTTTGTATTTCTCGAACTCCCAAATTTGATTCTTATCTTAAGGCTTTTCTTCCCACGTGTAACTCTCTTCCTCCAAATCACATCATCTCTGTTTCATTATCATTCTGATCTCGGCCTTCGAGAGGCTGCCTAAATCTAAAGAAAGCTTTCACCTCAGGCCTACTGTGGTACACCACCCTCTTTTAGTTCCTTCATAACCCTTTCACTATCTGGAAGGGTCATGTTTCTCTGTATGCTTCTCATTAGAGTATAAACCCCAAAGAGAAAAGATCTCGTCTATCTTGCTACTGCACTCCCATAATGCAGAACAATGTTTGGTACAAAGTAGGTGTTCAGTAAATATGTGTTGACTGAGTAGGTGAATCCTTTACATTGCTGGTGGATGAAACAGATGGCAAGCAGGGCACCTTGTTTTCAGAATGGATTTCTGCTCTTGTGAAAAGATGAAAGAAGAACATATTATTCAACGAATTAACAATAACAGTTCTGGATCCTTCCGGTTACAGGGTAAATGTGTTTGAAGGTGAAAACAATGTGATGTTGATCTCTCTTCCTGGCTTTGCAAAGAACCAGGAAGATGAAATCAGTGATTTCAAAATGAGTCACTGGAAACAAGTGGGTTTCAAAGAACACACCTTGAAGTTAAACCAGGTGCCACTGAGGGAGGAAGAAAAACATGATAATCTTTTAGCCTTTGTAAACTTTTAGCAGTTCTGTGTAGCTTCATCAGTTAAAATATGTGCATTGAAACATGGGCTATAGCATCCTCAAGGAGTCAGTGATCCTGGGTAATCATGACGGCTGTTTCCCTGATAGCAATGGCTGACTTGTAATTGCTGTGACTGATTGTTTTAAAAATGGAAAACGTACTAAAATGTTCCCTTAATTAAGGGAGGTGATGGAAAAAACATGGGCTTCAGAGCAGGATAGACCCGGGCTGAGTCCAAGTTTTAACAACTAAAAAATTCTGTGACGTTTGGCACATCACAAGCCTAGGCTGCAGGCTCTTTAGGTGTAAGATAGGACCAATGGTAGCTCATGAGTGTATTCTGTGGATGAAATGAAGCAATGATTATAAAAACGTTCTTATATAAAATAAGAATTTCAGAAATGATAAAGATTATCAATACTACTTGTGAAACATACTCTTTAAGGATATCAAACCACACATATCATTTTTGAAGGCCTCATTGTCAACATTATAAATAGATAATTTCTGTGTTGTCTTGTTAAAATAGCTATAGGTGCATAAACATGAAATGTGGGCTGAAATCGTGTCAGGACCACTGGCAGCATTCAAATCATGCTTCCCTGAAAATGACTCTGATATCAGATTAGTTTTACTCCTTTGTTTCCCTTCTCATGAAATTCAAGTGAATGTAGCAAATTTATGACTTCCAGGGAAGCCTGCTTTGGCCACCTCCCTGCAAAATGAATGAGTTCAGTAAGGGCTGTTTTTCCACATGTGGACTTCGGATCCTCCAGAAAGGCCTCCTTTCTTTCTGATGATGTGTTCTTTTGACAGGCTATAAGGCAGTGTTTTCTAAGTTTCTTCCATGAAAAGCTGGACTTAAGAAATGTCCTGGTGAAGAAGGATTCTGTGATGAAATACATTTGGGAGTTAAATTCACAGAGCACAGTGACATCTTCAGGAAATGTCACTAGAAATGTCTTAGAGCTGGAAAAAACCATTCTGATGTGCTTAAACTAATGTCTGTTAAACTATTAGACTATATATCTTTAAACATAACACCTATTAATAATAAATTTGCTTGCTACAAGACACATTTGAAGTAATACTGCTATAAGAAAATGCTACATTTCTTAACAAAATAATAAAATAAAATAAATAAACTTAATACAATAAAACCATCAATACCTTCAGGGTTGTCCCTGGAAGGAGAAGTTCCTATGGGGAAGTTTCATCACCTTTGGGAACATTCTGAAATGTGGGGGCACTTTTTTTTCCTACTGTGATCATATGTGCACATTTACATAGAAAAAAGCATTCCTTTATAATTTTATTTTTCTTTTATATTATAGTTTGGGAATTATGTTGATTTCTTTGTTTATACATGTAGATCAGTTATATTATCTCTGAATTTTATTTTAGGGTAGCAAAGGAAGGGTTACAAAATATTTGTTCTAGGAAGATGTTGCTGGTTTGGTGGGGTGGAACCACTCATTTAGGTGTTTCTTACTTATTTTGACTGACCTTCCACACAGGTATGAGGTGTCAGGAGGTCCTCCTTCTTTACATTTTGTCTAAACATGGATAAAGCTACTTTCCTCAATTCCACTCAGGCCTGACTCAGGCTTGAGTAAAAAGAAATAAAAACAAAACAAAACTCTGTTACCTGATAAAGGAGAAAAGCAGGGAAATAATTATGGAGAGTTGGAAGGATCCCAAGTAGGAAGAATCTAAACAATCTGGCCTATAAGGTATAATGCTACAGTGTCTTGCACGATCTACCCCATTCCATGTATGCCCCAGAGACAGAGAAAGGACAGACCCCAGTCTGTAACTTTCTAGGATGTGGCTCAACTCCATGTTGATTATTAGTTTTTAAATGTGTCACCCAATAAACACTTTCTTAGAAATCTACATCCTCCAAAGCCCAGGCCAGGAAAGAGACACAGTGGTTTACTTTCCCCCTCATATTTGTTAGAACTGGGTTCAGTGTTTGGGGGCAGAAAACTCAAATATGGTGGCTTAACTTAGAACATTTCATTATTTCATATAAAAACTCTGGAGGTCAGCATCCAGAGTTGGTATAAATTTGTTAGACCCTCTGACTTCCTCTGGTTTACTTCTCTGCTATCCCCTAGGGATATTGTGTGTATTCCAAGAGGTCTGCTGAAGCCTCAGTTGTTACATCCATATAACAGAAACAGAACAGAACAGCCTACAGAAAGGAGAAAAGAGAAGAGAAAATCATGCCTTTTCCCTTGGAGGACGCTTTTCGGATTAGTTTGCATCCCATTGGCCAAAATTTGGTCATATGGTTGTAGCCGCAAAGGTGACTGGGAAATGTAGTCTTCATTCCAGGAACCCACAGCTCTGCTAAAAATCAATGGGTTCTTTCATAAGTTTGTTTTGTTTTGTTTTGTTTTTACACGCAAAATCTCTGCCATCTTGTTCTAGAAGAGTCCCCAGATTTGTTCTGGATTCCACGTTTCCAGACTTGCCTCTTCCTTATGTGACCGACTTTAGGAATGACATCATACACTCAGGTGTGACCAGCCACTCTTACAAGTCTAACTGGTCATGCAATGCCTTATTTTAACACAATAACATTCATATGGTAGAAAATCATCAAATACTTTAATGGGGTAGGAAGAAATGCTTTCTCATGTGAGCACAATTAATTTTTTTCTCTGCTTTCTGTGTCACTAATAGCGAAAACATCTTTGAAATGCTTTATTTTGTCCCTCCACTTGCAGTTTTTCTGATAAGATGTGATTTGATGAATCTTTTCCTCCAACTTTTATTTAGCCTTTGGATGCCATACTTTGGTTTGAGACATCAAAGTTAGTCCTTATATAAATGTACATGAGGGGCATCTGGGAGGCTCAATTGGTTAAGTGTCCGACTCTTGATTTTGGCTCAGTTCATGATCTCAGGGTTATGAGATCAAGCCCCATGTTGGGCTCCATGCTCAGAGGGGAGTCTGCTTGAGATTCTCTCTCTCCCTCTCTCTGCCCCTTGCCACAGCTTCCCCTTTCCTGCTCACTCTTGTCCTCATAAATAAATAAATAAATAAATAAATAAATGCACATGATTATGTCAGCTTCAATTATTCATAAAACATTATGATTTTTTATTGAGCACTCAACCAGAAATAGGGTAATTAGGATGTTGTATGGCTGGAAACTAGAGAAAGTAGTGTAAATTCCTTGCTTTATGAAAGGTGCATCTTACTGTATCTCTGCAGTCTTAGATGAATCACTGTAGTTTCTTCTTCTTCTGAGCATCAACATCACAGCAGGTAAACAGTTTTGTCTTGATTAACTTGTGTATTTTATAGTGTTCTTCTTGCTTTTCAATGTAAACTTTAGGTCCTCAAGTTCTCCAGCCTTTAACAGTCCCTTACTCTGAAAAATTAATGATGATGATGATGATGTAAGCATCCTTTCCAGAGGCACAGAAAATGCAGGATTTTATCATCACTCCTCCCCACATATTTCTGAAAAATCCTCAAAGAATGCCTATATGCCCCACGAATCTGTCCTTGTTGTGGCTTTCCCCCTCAGCTGATCATTCTGTTCCAGATGACTTCTCTGTTCTCTATCTTTTGCTGTCTTGCAACAAAGTCTCAGGGTTGCTGCTGCTTTCTTTGCACTGATTTGTCCCTGTATGGACACAGGCCCTGTCCTTAATTCCCCAAAGCATCGATGAGGTTAACAAAGAGTGACTGATGGCTTGGGAAATACAAAGAGAAGGGAGAAAGGGGAAGATTAAAGTTTTTCACCAGATATTGCTATTCCTGGACCACCCCCTGCTCATTGCCCATCAGAGGGGAAATCCTGTCTTGAGTAACTTTCTCGTCAGGCCTTTAGAAGTTACCTCTTTCTCACAATAGTGCCTTTGCCCATGCCCCTGATCCCCACCCCATCCTCCCCCGCCCCTAACAGCTGTGCAGACAACCAAACAAGCAAACACTATGGTCCAGTATAAGTTAGAGCAGCTGGGAACATAGTCTATTTTCTCTTTTAAGATCATCAAATACATTGTAGATTTGTGCACTTTGCTTTTCATTAAAAAATAATGAAATTTAAATCAAGGAATGGCTTCACTGAGATGCCAAACTTTTGTTTACAATATGGTGCGAGCAAAGTTACCATTAAGTCTTAGTTCCTTCTTGATGCAGTGAACAGAAAACACCTTCACTGACTACTGAGTCATGTACTGGGTGTCATGCCTTTGATGAGGACTCTTGATGTTTCAGTGAGTAATGGGTACAGGGTAGGTGACTGTGGCTTCTCGTCTTTTCCAACCCCATCTCCTATGATCTCCTATGTTCTGCTGGCACTCTCCTTTGACCCCCTTCCCCTTGCCCAGGTTCTTACCTGTCCTCTCCCAGCGGGCCTTGCCATGGTGCCAGCAAAGCTGCTCCTCATCTGTGTTGGCACTGCCCCCACAGTCTGTCTTCCACTGCCAGTGCACAAGGACATTGTGATTTGGTTAACAATGATTCAGGATATAAAGCTAGCTATAGGGGCACCTGGGTGGCTCAGTGTTTAAGCGTCTGCCTTCGGCTCAGGTCATGATCCCAGGGTCCTGGGATGGAGTCCTGGGTCGGGCTCCCTGCTCAGTGGGGAGTCTGCTTCTCCCTCTCCCTCTGCTTCTTCCCCCCCACTCGTGCTCTCTCTCTCTGAAAGAAATAAATACAATCTTTAAAAAAAATAAGTAAAATTAGCTGTAAAGAAGAAATAAAGTTTTTCTCTGGAAAAGAGAAAACAAGAAGGAGTAGAAAAAAGATTGTATTAGTTGGGAACTTTTTGATTGTAAGTAATGAAACCCCAACTAAAATTAACTTAAAGAAACAAGGGATTCATTGGTTCATACAGCTAGAAAGAATGAGGTACAACTGGCTTTCAGGTCAGCTGGATACCAGGATTCTCTCTTTGCATCTCTTTTGTCTCTGCTCCCCTTTGCCTGGTTGGTTCTCTTCTCTCCTATGGTAGATAGATTTTCTCCATGCAAATGGCCAAGGTAGTTCACATGATTTATTCATTGTTCCAGGCCCTTGGCTTAAGGAGAATTTTCCCAGCTCAGTGACCATAGAGGAACAGAGGGACCTTTCTCTGACTGCTTCAGTGCATATAAATCACAGCGAAAGAATCAGATTTGCTCAGCTAAGGTCATGAGCTTATCACATTGCTATAACTGGACTATACCTGGCCTGGCCTGTGTCACTTGCCCACTCCTGTGACAAGTGGTGTGTGTATGTGTGTGTGTGCACGTGCGTGTGAAACTATAATTGGCAGCCCCCCAGAATCACATTGTTTTTTGAAGGAGGTAAAAGCAGTTACACCCCCCCTCCAAACAGTTCCCTTTAAAGGGAAAAAGAGATGTTTAGCAGGCAAAATAACTGACATTCACTATAGAGGTGAAAAAAATAATTAAATCTTTCAACTTTGGGAACAAGGTAGATGCAAAGTAGAATATTAATACAAGAAATGCAGGAGGAAAAAGGACAAATTTGTAGAGAGGATATGAAATTAAAAACAATGATCACAATGACAAAAGTATTTGAAGATCATCCTAAACATTTGAAGTTTTTAGGCATTGGAGAATAGTTAATAGAATATGCTATTAAAAGTAGGATAAACTAAAGTTTGGAAATGATTTGAGGGCTAGAGTAAAGTTTACGGATAGAAAAATAAGTGGTCTCAGGTGCCTGGTTTAAATTTCACCTACTTGTTGGTATAGAATGGCATTGAATGGATTTCCTGGAAGACTCAAACTTCAAAGTGGATTTGCAGTGAAAAGAAAGAAGGAGCAAAGGTGGGAGTTTTGTCTGGGAAGATATGCGGACATGCCTTCAAAGCTTTAAAGAGCTGGAACGTGCAATGGTGACCTCAGCCAGAATTCCTGCCTGTGACCCAGCACAGCCAACCACAGGCAGCCTGAGCACCAGAGGAAATTTCCAGAGAGGACATAAAACAGCCTCATCTGGATGGAGGCTTGTACCAATGTCAGGAATTACACAAACAGTACAATACAGGGAAGTGTGGCCTATGTTTCGCACCAGAAGGTCCAAAAGGTCATGGATTATTCTTTCCTTAGGAAAATAAACAGTTGGAAATCAAATGAGGTAAAAGGAAAATTACTCAGTAAGAACAAAGCATAACTTCTTTAGGGTTCCTGATTCAGTAAATCCAACGTACATAACCTCTGGAAAATTCAAGACTGTTACAAATACCACCCCATCTAACCCCCTTTAACTGGTGGAAGGTGCTGATCAGGACCTTGACCTGCCTTCACAGTATAGTCAAGCAACCTGCGTCTAGGCTGATAAAACAGTGCACAAAGATGACAAGAGAGTGGGCTTCAAATCCTAGACTTAACCACTTGGGTATGACATAGTAATTTAATGGTCTGAGCCTCAGTTTGCCCATTTGGAAATGGGGATCCTGGGACTAATGACCTAGATCTCTTATTTCTAATCTAGCGTACTTTCCCCTAAATAATAACATTTTTTCCCTTTAGTAGGGTAACTGTGCAAACCAAATAAAAGAACACATGAGAGCAGTGTATAAAGAGTAGACAGAAAAGAGGATGGACATTGATTGAGCATATACTGTTATCCAGGTATTTGGGATACAGGACCTGCCCTGAAGGGTGTGGTAGACAGTAAGGGCCCCCCAAAATTCCGCATCCTCATCCTCCCAATCTGTGACATCCTCCCAATCCCATCCCAATCCTCCCAAAAGAGATTTTGTAGATGTGGTTACGTTAAGGATCTTAAGATGGGAAGGTTTTTCTGGATTATCTGGTGGGTCTACTGTAATCACAAGGGTCCTTATAAGAGAAAGAGGGAGGCAGTAAAATCAGAGTCAGAGAGAAGGGGATGTGATAATGGAAGCAGAGGTCTGAGTGATTTGAGGAAAGGGCCATAACTCAAGAAATGTGAGCAGCCTCTAGAAGCTGGAAATGGTGAGGAAATGGATTCTTCCCGAGAGCCTCCAGAAGGAACACAATTTTATCAACCCCTTGATTTTAGACCCATAAGACCAATATTGGACTTCTGGCATTTGGTACTGGGAGACAATACATTTTTGTTGTTTTATGGGCATTTGTGATGGCAGCAACAGTAAGCTTACAGTGTATGAGACGAGGAAATCCACAGATAGAGAATTTTAATTCAGTATGATAGATGCTACGACAGGGCATTCACAGCATCTTGTGGAAGAAGCAGTGCCCCTCACCTAGTTTGGGGTTACGTGGCAGGGCTGCTCAAAGAAGACTTGATGATGGCAACAAGTTGCTCATAAAGGTGGCCTTTCTCTTGCTATTGTCAATGTACCCCTCTCAGTTGTTTTCCCCCCATCAATCAATCAATATGATCCTAAATCTGTAACTTAAAAATTTTTGTTGTCTACCTTGGCTTTTTCTTTACAACTGGATTGCTTCTTTTCCTCTACAGATCAAGTTCCTTGACAGAGTCGTCTACAGAGCTGTGCCCCCTCCCCACTTCTGTTTCATTCCTCCCAGGACTGCTCTCTCCAAAGCCATTGGTGCCCCCTAACTATCACAGCATTCCAGTCCAGATTTTTCTTGACCCTGCTGAGTACTTCCTCAATCTCAAATGCTCTTTACTTCTGTTTCCAGTAACACTTCTCTCTCTTCTCTCTCCTCCTACAACAAAATGTGTGGGGGGAATTACAAATGGGTCGGGGTTGCCAAAGCTTAGAGTATGGGGGGCGGGCAGCAATGGGTCGTGAGGCTGGGGAAGCAGTAGGGCCTTGCATGACTCGACAAGGTGCTTGTACCTTATCATGTAAGCAATGGGGAGCCATTGAAGGTTTTGAGTAAGAGATAGGGGCAGACTTTATTTTTAGAAATGTCACTCTAATGACATGTAGAAAACACTCTGAAAGGAGCACCATCTTAGGGAAGCCTGTTAGAAGCTTTCCTCACATGCAAAAGGAACGCAGTAAATATTGTTGTCTCAGGGTTGTGTGATTTGAGTAACAATTGGAAGAAATGCCTTCAAAGACCACACAGGGCTGTAAAAACAGTGACTATTTTGTTTTACCAAAATGTGATCTGTTACTTCTCAGGAAATACCATATATTCCTGTTTACTTTCTTGTATAGAACCATAGAACATTAGAGCTGGGAAGTGTTTGAGCTGAAAGGAATCTTAGAGATCTTGGATGATGCAATCACCTTATTTATACATCAGAACTTGGGGCTCCCTTCTCTTACCCCTTCAGAGAAGGGAGCAGTCCCTGAAGCTGGAGTGAAAGAATCATATGCAGAGGGACCTTCTGAGTGGAACAGGTGCTTTGATTGAAGGACACTCCGACTCAAGCTGACTTCACAGGAAGAGAGCCAGGGTCATAGATACCTCCTACTTCACTCTCCCTTCTCTCTCCAATTTCTGCTGGGAACCCAAGGACAAGGATGCCCACTGATGTCATCTAGCAGGGGGGAGGGTGGAGAAAAGTGGAGAGTGGGTATAGATGTCCAGCACAGAAACCATGCCTGCCTAATTCACCTGTATGCCCAATGCCAAGTGCAGAGCCTATGATATATAAAAAAAATGATAATAAATAATGATAAAAATAATAAATAAAATGAATTTGTTTCCTAGCATCTGTTTTATTCCGCTTTCCTTTCCCGATTCTCATTACTTTTAAGTGGGTGCTATGGAGATTTGCTTAATTCAGATTAGTCTGAGCACCTTTAAGTGTATAGGCCTTCCAGGCAACTCTTTGCTTGGGGAACAAGAACTGGATGGGCAGTGACAATACATCAGGGACAAAACTAGAAAAATATCTCGACTCCTTAGAAAACAAGAGCTGGCATTGAACTCTTCTGGCATTATACTGGATGGGGAGGGAAGTGCCCGACTGGATACAGAGTCAGGATGCACAGGCTTTGTATTGAGGAAGAAAGGGACTGGCTGCCATCACTCCACCCACACCTCTGCCCCAACAGTGAGTCCACAGTGACAACTGAAGCAAGGGCCTGGGACACTGATACGAATCCAGATGTTCAAGATGGCAGACCTGCTTACCTCTGGAGTATGCAAGGCTAGAAACAAACTTTTATCTTACTTAAGCCACCATTTGTTTCTTTGTAACAGCAGCACAGCCTGGATCCTACCTAAGGGGGAGAGCCTAGGGGATGAGGAGACTGTCAGAATCCCAGTACTGCACTTTTCGAGTTTGATGGTCTTTAGAAGAGGGATTTAAAAATAAAGAGTGAGTGAAATAAAAGCTGTGTCACTGAGAGTCACAGCATGAACCTAAAAGGATGCAAATTACTATTTATTGCTCTGTGGTCTCTGGATCCGGCGGAAGCATTTCCTAGTGAAGATGGCATGGGCATTCTCCATGGGACAGCACTGGCACCCAGCTGTCATCGGAGCATTTGGGGGTGTAACCTTGGTGACCCAGCATCAGGAACGTGGCATCAGGTGGAAATGTGCAAGAAGCAGGTGGCAGATGCTGGGATACTTGGAGATGGTTTATTTCGAGTAGGAGGGTGTGGTTTGGATGTTCACTGAATAGGTTTTGAGAAAAAATTACTATATTACTGATCTTACGACTCCTCTTGTACTCAAGAGTGATGGCCCTGATCGAAGAAAAGAAGAGCAACAACTCTCTCATCAGAAAAGCGACCACTTTCTGGAAGGTAGGACGTGCGGAGAAGTGAATCCGAGGCGATATTCGGGAGGATAGACGGCGGGGGAGGGGCCTCCGGCGGCCGCTTCTGGCAAGTGATAGAGCCGCGGAGCACAAAATCGGAACTTTTAAGTCTGCTCCGCCGAGGGACGTCACTCTGGTGGCTAAGCGGGGGTGGAACCCTCCGGGACAGTGTGGTCTCAGGACCCACGGGTCACAGAAAGACTGGGGGTGCCTGAGTGTGGCAGAGCTCCCAGGTATCGGAGCAGGGAGGCCGGCTGCAGAGGCGGAGCCCAGGCGCGGGCTCTCAGCTCGGGGTTGCCATAAACCGTGATCCGGGGCACAGTCGGGCCCCTGCTCCTCCAGCAGGGACCCAACAAGCGGCAGATCCGGGGACACTCACCTTCCTCCCCCGGGAGGAGCCGCGCGGGAGTGCACCGCAGGGATCTGCTGGGTTTGGAGACTCCACCCGGGGTCGGGTGCCAGAGATAGAAACGCGCGGTCACAGGCCGGGTGAGCACGGAGTGCGGCTGGAGACCGGGGAGACGGGAGTGACTGACGGCTTTTCTCTGGGGGCTCACTGAGAAGCGGGACCCCGAGTTCTCGGCTCCTCCGGGGCGGAGATTGGGAGGCCGCCATTTTCACTCTCCACCTCCAAAGCTGTACGGAAAGCTCGCAGGGAACAAAAGCCCCGGAGAGCAAACCTGAGCAGATTCCTTAGCTGGGAGGGGGCAAGGGCGGGGCAATTCTGCCTCCGGCAAAGACATTTGGAAACCACGGCAACAGGCCCCTCCCCAGAAGATCAGCGAGAACAGCCAGCCAAGACCAAGTTTACCCATCAATGAGAACGGCAGAACTCCAGCTCTAGGGGACTACTGCACATAGAATTCATGGCTTTTTTACCATGATTCTGTAGTCTTTCAAAGTTAATTTTTTTTTTAACTGTCTTTTTTTCTTTTTTTATTCTTTTTGAATTTTTCTTTTTCCCTTTTTCAACCAACATCTTATCAATCCCTTTTTTTTTAAAAAAAAAAATTTTTTATTTTTCATTTTTAGAGTCATATTCTATCCCTTCATAGTAGTTACCCATATTTTTGGCTTATATATATAAGTTGTTCTCTCTTTAAAATTTTGAGATAGTTTCTTCTAACAGATCAAAATATACCCTAAATCTCTAGTATATGGTGTTTTCTGTTCCCCTGCCTGATCACATCCTCTCCCTTTTTTTTTTCTTTTTTTAAATCCTCTTCTTTCTTTTTTCAAACAACTTCTTATCAATTCCTTTTATAAAATTTTTTATAATTTCCATCTTTACAGTCATATTCCATCCCTTCATCATATCAACCCTTATTTTTGTACATATATAAGTTTTTCTTTCTTTAAAATTTTGGGAGGCACTTTCTTCTAAAAGACCAAAATACACCCCAAATCTAGTGTGTGGCACTGATCATATTTGATCACATTCTGGTTTTTTTGTTGTTGTTTTGTTTTGTTTGTTTTTGTTTTTATCTTTATCTTTTTCTTTTTTTTCTTTTTCTTTTTTCTCTCTTTCCCTTCCTTTTCCCACTGCTTCAGGTTTTTTCTGATTTGTTTAGAGTATATTTTCTGGGGACGTTGTTACTCTGCTAGCATTTTGTTCTCTCATTAATCTATTCTCCTCTGCACAAAATGACAAGACGGAAAAAATCACCTCAACAAAAAGAACAAGAGGTAGTACCGACTGCCAGGGACCTACTCAATACGGACATTAGTACAATGTCAGATCTAGAGTTCAGAATCATCACTTTAAAGATACTAGCTGGGCTTGAAAAAAATATGGAAGTTATTAGAGAAACCCTTTCTGGAGAAGTAAAAGAACTAAAATCCAACCAAGTAGAAATCAAAAAGGCTATTAATGAGGTGCAATCAAAAATGGGGGCGCTAACTGCTAGAATAAATGAGGCAGAAGAGAGAATCAGTAACATAGAAGATGAAATGATGGAAAATAAAGAAGCTGAGAAAAAGAGAGATAAACAACTACTGGATCACGAGGGCAGAATTCGAGAGATAAGCGATACCATAAGACGAAACAACATTAGAATAATTGGGATCCCAGAAGAAGAAGAAAGAGAGAGAGGGGCAGAAGGTATAATGGAGCAAATTATAGCAGAGAACTTCCCTAATTTGGGGAAGGAAACAGGCATGAAAATCCAGGAAGCACAGAGAACCCCTCTCAAAATCAATAAAAATAGGTCAACACCCCGACATCTAATAGTAAAACTTACGAGTCTCATAGACAAAGAGAAAATCCTGAAAGCAGCTCGGGAGAAGAGATATGTAACCTACAAGGGTAGAAACATTAGATTGGCAACAGACCTATCCACAGAGACCTGGCAGGCCAGAAAGGACTGGCAGGATATATTCAGAGCACTAAACGAGAAAAATATGCAGCCAAGAATACTCTATCCAGCTAGGCTGTCATTGAAAATTGAAGGAGAGATAAAAAGCTTCCAGGACAAACAAAAACTAAAGGAATTTGCAAACACAAAATCAGCCCTACAGGAAATCTTGAAAGGAGTCCTCTAAGCAAAGAGAGACCCCAAAAGCAACATAGACCAGAAAGGAACACAGACAATATACGGTAACAGTCACCTTACAGGCAATACAATGGCACTAAATTCCTATCTTTCAATAGTTACCCTGAATGTAAATGGGCTCAATGCCCCAATCAAAAGACACAGGCTATCAGACTGGATTAAAAAACAAGACCCATCGATATGCTGTCTGCAAGAGACTCATTTTCGACCCAAAGACAGCCCCAGATTGAAAGTGAGGGGGTGGAAAACCATTTACCATGCTAATGGACACCAAAAGAAAGCTGGGGTGGCAATCCTTATATCAGACAAATTAGATTTTAAACCAAAGACTGTAATAAGAGATGAGAAAGGACACTATATCATACTTAAAGGATCTATCCAACAAGAAGATCTAACAATTGTAAATATCTATGCCCCTAACATGGGAGCAGCCAATTATATAAGCCAATTAATAACAAAAGCAAAGAAACACATCGACAACAATACAATAATAGTGGGGGACTTTAACACCCCCCTCACTGAAATGGACAGATCATCTAAGCAAAAGATCAACAAGGAAATAAAGACTTTAAATGACACACTGGACCAAATGGACTTTACAGACATATTCAGAACATTCCACCCCAAAGCAACGGAATACACATTCTTCTCTAGTGCCCATGGAACATTCTCCAGAATAGATCACATCCTAGGTCATAAATCAGGTCTCAACCGGTACCAAAAGATTGGAATCATTCCCTGCCTATTTTCAGACCACAATGCTTTGAAACTAGAGCTCAATCACAAGACAAAAGTCAGAAAGAACTCAAATACATGGAGGCTAAAGAGCATCCTACTAAAGAACGAATGGGTCAACCAGGAAATTAAAGAAGAATTAAAAAAATACATGGAAACCAATGAAAATGAAAACACAACTATTCAAAATCTTTGGGATGCAGCAAAGGCAGTCCTAAGAGGAAAGTATATAGCAATACAAGCCTTTCTCAAGAAGCAAGAAAGGTCTCAAGTATACAACCTAACCCTACACCTAAAGGAGCTGGAGAAAGAACAGCAAATAAAGCCTAAACCCAGCAGGAGAAGAGAAATAATCAAGATCAGAGCAGAAATCAATGAAATAGAAACTAAAAGAACAGTAGAACAGATCAATGAAACTAGGAGCTGGTTCTTTGAAAGAATTAACAAGATTGATAAACCCCTGGCCAGACTTATCAAAAAGAGAAGAGAAATGACCCACATCAACAAAATCATGAATGAAAGAGGAGAGATCACAACCAACACCAAAGAAATACAAACAATTATAAGAACATATTATGAGCAACTCTATGCCAGCAAATTAAATAACCTGGAAGAAATGGATGCATTTCTAGAGATGTACCAACTACCAAAACTGAACCAGGATGAAATAGAAAACCTGAACAGACCTATAACCACTAAGGAAATTGAAGCAGTCATCAAAAATCTCCCAAAAAACAAAAGCCCAGGGCCAGATGGCTTCCCAGGGGAATTCTACCAAACATTTCAAGAAGAATTAATACCTATTCTTCTGAAACTGTTCCAAAAAATAGAAATGGAAGGAAAACTTCCCAACTCATTTTATGAGGCCAGCATCACCTTGATCCCAAAACCAGACAAAGACCCCATCAAAAAGGAGAATTACAGACCAATATCCCTCATGAACATGGATGCAAAAATTCTCACCAAAATACTAGCCAATAGGATCCAACAGTACATTAAAAGGATTATTCACCATGACCAAGTGGGATTTATCCCTGGGCTGCAAGGTTGGTTCAACATCCGCAAATCAATCAATGTGATACAATACATTAACAAAAGAAAGAACAAGAATCATATGATCCTCTCAATAGATGCAGAAAAAGCATTTGACAAAGTACAGCATCCTTTCTTGATCAAAACTCTTCAGAGTATAGGCATAGAGGGTACATACCTCAATATCATAAAAGCCATCTATGAAAAACCTACAGCGAATATCATTCTCAATGGGGAAAAACTGAGAGCTTTCCCCCTAAGGTCAGGAACGCGGCAGGGATGTCCACTATCACCACTGCTATTCAACATAGTATTGGAAGTCCTAGCCACAGCAATCAGACAACAAAAAGAAATCAAAGGCATCCAAATTGGCAAGGAAGAAGTCAAACTCTCACTCTTTGCAGATGATATGATACTTTATGTGGAAAACCCAAAAGACTCCACCCCAAAACTGCTAGAACTCATACAGGAATTCAGTCAAGTGGCAGGATATAAAATCAATGCACAGAAGTCAGTGGCATTCCTATACACCAACAACAAGACAGAAGAAAGAGAAATTAAGGAGTCGATCCCATTTACAATTGCACCCAAAACCATAAGATACCTAGGCATAAATCTAACCAAAGAGACAAAGGATCTGTACTCAGAAAACTATAAAATACTCATGAAAGAAATTGAGGATGACACAAAGAAATGGAAAAACATTCCATGCTCATGGATTGGAAGAACAAATATTGTGAAGATGTCAATGCTACCTAGAGCAATCTACACATTCAATGCAATCCCCATCAAAATACCATCCACTTTTTTCAAAGAAATGGAACAAATAATCCTAAAATTTGTATGGAACCAGAAAAGACCCCGCATAGCCAGAGGAATGTTGAAAAAGAAAAGCAAAGCCGGCGGCATCACAATTCCGGACTTCCAGCTCTATTACAAAGCTGTCATCATCAAGACAGCATGGTACTGGCACAAAAACAGACACATAGATCAATGGAACAGAATAGAGAGCCCAGAAATGGACCCTCAACTCTATGGTCAACTCATCTTTGACAAAGCAGGAAAGAATGTCCAATGGAACAAAGACAGTCTCTTCAACAAATGGTGTTGGGAAAATTGGATAGCCACATGCAGAAGAATGAAACTGGACCATTTCCTTACACCACACACAAAAATAGACTCCAAATGGTTGAAAGACCTCAATGTGAGACAGGAGTCCATCAAAATCCTAAAGGAGAACACAGGCAGCAACCTCTTTGACCTCAGCCGAAGCAACTTCTTCCTAGAAACATCGCCAAAGGCAAGGGAGGCAAGGGCAAAAATGAACTATTGGGACTTCATCAAGATAAAAAGCTTTTGCAAAGCAAAGGAAACAGTCAACAAAACCAAAAGACAACCAACAGAATGGGAGAAGATATTTGCAAATGACATATCAGATAAAGGGCTAGTATCCAAAACCTATAAAGAACTCATCAAACTCAACACCCAAAGAACAAAGAATCCAATCAAGAAATGGGCAGAAGACATGAAAAGACATTTTTCCAAAGAAGACATCCAAATGGCCAACAGACACATGAAAAAGTGCTCAGTATCGCTCGGCATCAGGGAAATCCAAATCAAAACCTCAATGAGATACCACCTCACACCTGTCAGAATGGCTAAAATTAACAAGTCAGGAAATGACAGATGTTGGCGGGGATGCGGAGAAAGGGGAACCCTCCTACACTGTTGGTGGGAATGCAAGCTGGTGCAGCCACTCTGGAAAACTGTATGGAGGTTCCTCAAAAAGTTGAAAATAGAGCTACCATATGATCCAGCAATTGCACTACTGGGTGTTTACCCCAAAGATACAAAAGTAGGGATCCGAAGGGGTACGTGCACCCCGATGTTTATAGCAGCAATGTCCACAATAGCCAAACTGTGGAAAGAGCCAAGATGTCCATCAACAGATGAATGGATAAAGAAGATCTGGTATATATATACAATGGAATATTATGCAGCCATCAAAAGGAACGAGATCTTGCCATTTGCAACGACGTGGATGGAACTGGAGGGTATTATGTTGAGTGAAATAAGTCAATCAGAGAAAGACAAGTATCATATGATCTCACTGATATGAGGAATTCTTAATCTCAGGAAACAAACTGAGGGTTGCTGGAGTGGGGGGTGGGGTGGGAAGGATGGGGTGACTGGGTGATAGACACTGGGGAGGGTATGTGCTCTGGTAAGCGCTGTGAATTTTGCAAGACTGTTGAATCTCAGATCTGTACCTCTGAAACAAATAACGCAATATATGTTAAGAAAAAAAAAAAAAAGAAGAAGAAGAAGGTAGCGGGAGGGGAAGAATGAAGGGGGGGAAATCGGAGGGGAAAAAAAAACAGAGAGACGATGGACTTTTAAAAAAAAAACGGGGTTGAGGATGACGGGGGGGTGGAAGGATGGGTTAGCCTGGTGGTGGGTACTGAGGAGGGCACGTTCTGCATGGAGCACTGGGTGTTATGCACAAACAATGAATCATGGAACACTTCATCTAAAACTAATGATGTAATGTATGGGGATTAACATAAGAATAAAAAAAAAAAAAAAAAACAAAAAAAAAAAAAAAAAAAAAAAAAAGAAAAAGTAAAAGTTTTTCCTCTTAAACTTAAAAAAAAAAAAAGAGTGATGGCCCTGGGAATAACTATTACTTTGCCTACTTATGATAGAAGAGTTTTAGGCCCAAATCAGATTGCCATGCTTTGATATGAGAAAGCTGATACGAGGGAGGAAAGAAGAAGCCTGAGTGCCCAGAGAGGCTTCACTGGTCATTGGGGGAAACAGACTGTGTCGCTAGGAACTCAGTTTGCTCAGTGCCTCAGATTGGACCAGGCTCTCGGGCTTAATCAAGATAATAGAACTCTCAGAGGTAGCTATGTAAATCGGAATTTGAATTATTCATTTATAAAGTAGCTATTTCTTTCCAGTTTCTGGATTTTATAGAACTATCATCTATGCCCCCTGTTCCTGGTATTAAAGTACAAAAGAAGTTGAATTACTATATTTCTGTAATTTTTAAATGTTACTGGTTATTAGATTACACCATGGATTAATTACCACTGTTTTTTAGAAAACAACCATTTTTTGAAAAACCAGTACTGTATTAAGTATGCTTATTAGAAGATACTTCAGAATGTTATAAACAAAGAAGTGTGGAAATATATACATCACTTCTTAGAAATGACAAAATACTGTAATGATCCAGAGGTTCTTTGATGAGCACAGTTTCAGAGGAAAGCAGGTAGACATCCAAACTGGTGGTTCCCAAACTAAAGGACCTATGGTGGCATTTGAAAAGGGGAGTGAGAGGCCTGCTTTCCTGGGATAGCAAGTAAGGCTTTCCAGGAGGAGGTGGGATGCATAATGTTGAAAAAAAAAACAACATGCAATTTGTAATTATTTAGATTTGATTCTAGTTATATATATAATTAGTTTTAATTTTAAGTTACCCTAAAGGAGAGTGAAGTTTTAAAATTTTTTTTAAAAAGAAATATTCATTAATTCAATAAGTATTTGAGTATCTGTCACATGTCAGGCACCATGATAGATGCTGAGGACACCATGATAAACTAGACAGCCTCTTCTTGGATGGAACTGATAGCTAGTGATAAAAACTGAGATACTCTAGTCCAGACCCTGGGGCAGCTCAAAGAACAGTGACACCACCATGTCAGAGAACATTCTGGTGGCCCTGTCAGTTTCTCCACTCAGAACAATGTGGAACTAACATTGACTCTCTGGCCTTCCTTTTTCTAGGCTCCATGTACACCATCTTCTTTGTGCCCACACATTCTCTCTTTAAAACAGATAAAAATAATAGCATTGATTAAGCTTCAGGTTTTTTTCTTTTTTTTTCCCCATGAATACAGCTATTCACTTTCCTGTCCCTGATCTTTTGCTTGCAGAACATAATGTTTTACAGAGTGTTTTCTAGAGATAACAGATCAGATCCATCAAGAACTGATTTATTGGAGTAACCTTCAGAGAGAAGCCTTATTTCCAAGCTTTGGTGGGCATCTCAATGTCACCTCAACTTCAAG
This sequence comes from Neomonachus schauinslandi, assembly GCF_002201575.2. Lineage (NCBI taxonomy): Eukaryota > Metazoa > Chordata > Mammalia > Carnivora > Phocidae > Neomonachus > Neomonachus schauinslandi. The sequence goes on along the minus strand of NC_058413.1, from coordinate 74,177,754 downwards.
GATAGACTATGCCAATCACCATCAACTACCACATTTATTGAGCATTCAGAATGTGGCCAGCACTATGCTAGACATGCAGGATGCAAAGATCAAAAGGATATGGTTCTTAGTCTCTAACAGCTCAAGGCTAAGGTACAGATGCAAAAAATGACAACTAGTCTAATGAGCTTATATGCCAAATCAGGGCCACAGACAGGAAACACTAAAGAGTTCTGTGGAAGAGACCTGTAGGTTGCCAGGATTTCAGTAAAGATAAGCTCCTGTTTCTTTTCATTTAACTCCTTAATGTTATTTCCTTCACCTACAAGTTAAAAATCTATCTAGTCCTACATATTTGGACCAAGCCTACCCTTACAGCTTCACCTTCAACCTTTTACCACTATCCAATGAATTCTTTTAGCTTGGAGTACATTTAATCTCTACCCAAATTGGCTCTCAGTGAAGTAAAGAAGTGGTTCTTGAATATACAGTGCTAGACACAATGTGAGACTATTGTAATATAAGGCATCTCTTCCTTCTGGGAAGTTTACAGTCTGACTTAAGGTGATGAGATGGGAATCCTGAAGTTAAGATATAGAATAATAGAAAACCTAGAGTTAAATACTAAACTTTGGAATGCAATTAGGGAAACTCTCCCAACCTTGCTATTGATACGTAGGTTTTCACTTACCTGACAAAAGCAGATGTTTTCCATCACCAGTAGAGTGAAAGATAGTTAACGAATTCAATGGGACTTTGAATAAAGTGAGTCTGGGCAAGGGAAGGATTGGTTTAGTCATTTTTGCTGATGGGTCATGGCAGCTGATGACTAGAAAATAGCTGTCTCAGGACTTAGGCAAAGCTGGGGAGGGACTGCTCTCCTATGGTTCAGATAATGCAGGCCATGCCATGTGAGTCCTTCCCCTCACATACTTAGAGCTCAGGTGTGCTGTCTGTCCACTCAACTGGTCAGGAGGGCAGGGGCTGAAGCAAAAGAAAGTGAAAGTGGAATCACCACTTATTTGCATATACTATGTTCTAGACAGTATATGTATATGTACATACATATGTACAGTACATGATTAATATTTTACTTACAATATCTCATCTTATTTTTATAAGAGTTGATGCATACTGCCATTCCCCTTTTATAGGTGGGAAAAGTGAAGCTCATGGAGTTTGAGTGACTTGTCCCAGGTCAAATGCTAGTCGCTAGCACAGCTGAGAGCCAAACCCTGACCTCACTTATCTGACTCCCAGGTCTGTGCTCTTCTAGGCCTTACTCAGAGTGGATGCTGAGGGGATAAGGGCCTCTCATGCAGCAACTGCATAGGCCATGTCCCCTCAGGAGGGGAGAGGTCTTGCCTTCTGCAGTGCAGAAAAGAGAAGGATGGAAACCATGTTTCTGATTGCTTCCCTATGGCCTGCCCTGTGTTTTTTAGCTACAGGTTTCCACTGGCAGAAAGTATCACCCACATGCACCATATTTGCAATGAGAAATTATTGGTTCAACTGAAGTGAAGGCAGTGAGACAGCAGAATACAACATCCCCTTCTATGTTGTATGCATGCAATAAACAGTGAACAGAAAAAAAAATCTCAACATGCCCAGATGATGAAACAGCTGGAGTTCATCAAGGCATTCCAGTGGAAAACCCATGAAACTGCAAAAATTCTGTTTAATCCTCACTGTCACCTCTTGCCCCCTGCCAGTAACTCTTGAAGAATAATGACATGAAAGAGATTTCTTGTTTTTCTCACTTTTTACCAACACTCCCCAGTGAAGACTTTCCCTGCCTTCGACTTCTTCCTGATGCAGGGTGGAGGCAGAGATGTGAAGTAAAATAAACACAGATAAAGGAATTAAGAGGCCTGGATTCTAGTCCTAGCTTGCTGGTAATAGTTATATAATTCAGGCAACTATTGCTTCTCTGACCTCCATTACCTCAATGTCCAATGAGAGAATTTTTCTATGAGAACCAGCACCAATATCCAACAGCGTAGAAATTGAAATCGAGTTTAGGTGACCTCATCCAATAGGAAAGATGCCCAGATAGCACGGATTTGAACACGGCTGAATGGCTTACACAGAAGCATAAAACGCAGGAGAGAGTGGTAGAATCATTTCTTTCCTTCTCAAGGGCACACCCAATAATTATTTTGCTGATTGTTCCCTATTCTTTGCATGGTTTGACATCAGTTACCTAGTTATTAAAGAATAAAGCTAAAAGGATGTGGGAAGAGGAAAGCATGCACTTCTAGGAGATGACAAGGAAATCTTTTACTCTGGATATTTAATAGAAATTTTAAAAAACAAGCAGGTAACATAGAACTTTAATAAAATAGGAGAATATGAACAGACATTTCCCAAAAAAAGACATACAAATGGCTAACAAACATGAAAAGATAGTCAATGTCATTATTCATTAGGGACATGCAAATCAATACTACAATGACTTATCACTCCACACCCACTTGGATGGCTATAAAAAGTGGAAAACAACAAATGTTGGTGAAGATGTGGAGAAATTGGAACCTTCATACATTGCTGATGGGAATGCAAAATGGTTCAATCACTGAGAAAACTAGTTTGGCAATTTCTCAAAAAAGTTAAACATAGAATTATCATATGACCCAGCAATTCCACTCCAAGGTATAGACCCAGAGCACAGAAAACTGAGACTTAAACAAGTACATGTACATAAATGTTCACAACAGCACTACTCATAATAGCTAAAAAATAGAAACAATCCAAATGTTCACAAATGAATGGATGGATGAACAAATTGTGGTTTATACATATAATGAAATATTTTTCAGTCACAAAGAGAATGAAGGTTGATCCATGCTATAATGAAGATGAACCTCAAAAACATTATGCTAAGTGAAAGATGCCAGACAGAAGAGGTTACATACTATATGTTTCCACTTATATGAAATATCCAGAAAAGGTAAATACATAGAAACAGAAAGCGGATTGGTAGTTGCTAGGGGCTGGAGGGAGGGAGGATTGGAGAGTGACAGCTTAATGGATACAAGGCTTCATTTTGGGAGTAATAAAAATGTTTCGGAACTAAGTAGAGGTGGTGTTTGTACAACATTGTGAATGTACTAAATGCTGCTGAATTGTTCACTTAAAAATGATAAATTTTATATGAATTTCACTCCCCTCCCCCCCAAAAAGGTAAGAAATGAACATGTCTTCACAAAGGGAGTTCTTTATTATAGCAAATCTACTTTGATATAATCCCATATGCTTTAAAATCCCTTCCATGTAGAATTTCAGGGACTCAAAAGAGGTTAAAACTCTTAAATTGAAAGTTAGCACCACTCCATATATCTGAGATAATCTCAGAATAGATCAGGAATATGCTGATTCCCTGACAGTTATGGACCTGCTCATCATATACATGTATCATTTTCAACACCTATTTTAGTAAACAATCCTGCAGCTTTTCAATTCTATCACTCCCAGTGGTCTGTCTTCAGGTCCCTTTTGTTTCTTCATCCTTTTTCCTTTAGGATTGTGTTTTTTGTTTTGTTTTGCTTTGTTTTCCTTCTGTGCAAAGTTGTGTTTTATACGATGACTGGAGCAAAACAAACAACACAACACAACAAAATAAAAAACCCACCTCTGATGGTGAGCTAGGAAATACCTCGGGTGGTGAGGACTGAGTGTAAAGGAAGGGAATTGGAGTTGGAAAGCACATGGAACAGTGTCCAACACCTGACATTGAAGAAGACCATAACTCATGCAGTCCTGTGCATACAAAACTCTGCTAAGCCCCACCAATTCTGACTTATTTAGTCTAAGGGTTCCTTATTTTTATTAAATCCCACAGTGAATTCTCAACATGACTGAAACATTCAGTAGAGAAATCTTGCTTTGTAACCCAAAATTGGACCATCTCAGCTTGGGAACAGTCTGTCCGAAGTGCAGCTGGTTTGGTCACGCACTCCGTTCACCCCCTCACTCTGACCTCTTAGTGTGTCTGAACTGTACGGGCACTTTCTTCTGTGGAGTTTTCAGTGACCACATCAACTGACCCCAAGCAGTGGGCAACGTTTAGAAATGTTTTTCTCTCTCAAGTCAGGTTTCCACTTTCTTGTTAAGTACAATAAACCAGCCCAGAAAATGCTTCCATCAAGCCCTGTCTTTGATTCTCTGGGGTTTCAGTGCAGTACATTGTGTTGCTTATGACATCATGGTCTCCATGGCAACACCCCAATGAGACTTTTCATGGTCAAAAGAAAAATAAATGCAAAGAAATTTCTGCTCAATCTTAATAGCCTTGGTTGTTCATTATTGAGAGCAAAGGGAGTAGGAAGAATTGGATTGTATTACTTCAGGCTAACCACAGACATCTGAAGCCAAACTTTTACAACTCCCAATCAGTAATCTCCATTCTTCCCCATTTGTTTCTTACTCTCTCCATAAAGTGTATGGTAATGGAACTCGTCTGAGGCATTCTGGATATTGAGAAGTGAAAGAGAAGCTGACTGAGAACATGGAAGAGGCCCCACCAGGCAAGAACCCAGGATTAAGACCCCTGCCCCATCATGGTAAACAGGTTTCTGACTAACTGTGCTATCTTTAGCTAGTCAGTCAAATTCTCTGTGCCAGTTTCCTAAGGTGCTGAAAAGAAGGCAGTGCTCGTTTTACCACCTTGAGAACATACATTGTGAGGATAAAATATCTGATTTCTTAGTATCTCAGATTATGCATTTTTAGAAACCAACTGGCAAAAAATATAATATAGTTATCTTTCATAATCAATTGTGCAATACATTTCAATCATGATGGTTGCTACACTTACAACACTTTCTAAAAAAATATGCCTCCTGCTAAGAAGGGACTTAGACAGCCATATGTAATGCTGTGTAACCCTGCCCCTGCCATAGCTAGATGTAACATATCCATAATACGGCCTAATGAGAAGAGGAGATGGACAAACCAGATTCTCCTTATCTGGAATTTGCCTTGGAAGATTACTAGAATCAGGATCCAAAACTGAGAGTATAGGGAGAGAATAGTCATGAGGAAGGGTCAGGGCCAAAGGACACTGTGAAGGTTGTAAGCAGCAGCAGAAGAATCAGGATACTGGCAAAGTTGATTTTATAAGGTAGCACATACTGTGAGTTCAGTAAAAACTATAGGGAAAGGATGAAAATGTTGTTAGGTGGTAGCAAGAGAAAAATAGTGTATGTTGCAGAGGGAAATAGAAACCAGGAGATACCACTTATTCAGCAAACTTTAGCTGAGTGCCTATTGCACAATGCTGAGCATTGGGATTCAATAGCAACACAGACACAGTTCTGACTTCATGGAGCTAACAACTGAACCAACTATTATTTTTAAAAAGATGTTCTAAGTACTCTGATTGAGAATATATGGGGTACAGTGGGAGCACTAAGTTAGTCTGGGCAGTTTAAGAAAGACTTCCCAGAGAAACTGGCATCTTTGAATCTTAAGTCTGCCCTATGGACAAGTGGGGATAATTCTGGTAAGAAGAGAGAGATAGTGAAAGAATATTTCAAACTACTGAGAAAATATATGAAAAGGTTTGGTAGTGAGATGTCAACAGTTTTCCAAGACCAAGACACATGTATTTCTATAACTAATTGCATTCTCTTAATCTTTGCTTTGAGCAAAACTTTGTTCCTCTTGATCTGTAGGTTGTAACTAAAGCAAATAGCTACAAGACTTAAGAGAGTTCACATGAAGCTGAGATGTACAGGGACATATAAGATATGGTCCTGCTTCTAAGAAGCTTAGGGCAGATGAGCTATCAGGAACAAATAAGAGAATTAGTAATGACATGCGGTACATTCCAAATGCCAACTAGAAGTACAGACAGCAAATGGTACATGAATTCAAAGGTGGCAAATCATAATTTTTATTTTTATTTTATTTTTATTTTTTAAAAATTATTAAATACAAACTTCTCTTAAAAAGCGGTATTTTCCTGTGGTTACCATGGGATTCACATAAAACATCTTGTAACCGTCTATTTTATGACAAAAACTTCAATTGCATATAATAACACTCCACTTTTACTTCTCCCCATCCTCTGTGTTATTAATGTCACAATTGACATTTTTTCACATTGTGTACCCACTAGCATATTTTAATAGTTATTTTAAATAATTTTCTTTTAACTTTTATACTAGAATTAAAAGTGATTTACACACTGCCATTACAGTATTAACAGTATTCTGTATTGTATATATATTTACCTTTACCAGTGAGTTTTATACTTTCATATGCTTCACATTTCTGTTTAGCATCCTTTTGTTTCAACTTGGAGAACTCCTTTTAGCATTTCTTTTGAGGCAGGTCTAGCGGTGATGAACTGCCTCAGCTTTTGTTTGTCTGGGAAAGTCATTTTTAAAAAAGATTTTATTTATTTATTTGACAGAGAGAGAGTGAGAGAGAGCATGAGAGGAGAGAGGCTCAGAGGGAGAAGCAGGGAGCCTGATGTAGGACTCGATCCTGGGACTCCAGGATCATGACCTGAGCCAAAGGCAATCGCTTAACCACTGAGCTACCCAGGCACCCTGAGAAAGTAATTTTTGAAGAAGAGTTTTGCTGGGTATAGTATTATTGGTGGTAGGTTTTTTTTGTTTTTCCTGTCAGCACTTTAAATATATGATACCACTCCCTCTGACCTGCAAGGTTTCTGCTGAGAAATGTGCTGGTAGACTTATGGGAGTTCTGAAAAGGAAATTAGTAAAACAATCCCATTTATGATAGCATTAAAAGGAAGACATTTAACTAAGGAGATGAAAAACTTGTACACTGAAAATTATAAAACACTGAATGAAATTTAAAAATACACAAATGAGGAAACATCCTGTGTTTATAGTTTTATGACTTAATGTTGTTAAAATGTTTGGACTACCCAATGCAATTGACAGATTCAATGGAATCCCTATCAAAATTCCAAGGGCATGTTTTACAGAAATAGAAAAAAACAATCTTAAAATTTATATGGAACCACAAAGAACCCTGAATAGCCAGAACACTCTTGAGAAAGAACAGAGATTGAGGCATCACATTCCTGATTTAAATATATATTTCATAGCCCCGATAATTAAAACAATATCGTACTAGCATAAAGATAGACATATAGACCAATAGAATGGAATACAGAATCCAGAAATAAACCTATGCATATATGGTTACCTGATTTTCAACAGGGTGCTATGAATACACAAGAGAGGAAGGAGAGTCTCTTCAACAAATGATGTTGGAAAACTGTATATCCATATATGAAAGAATGAAATTGGACCCTCATGTTATACCATACACAAAAATCAACTCAAAATGGATTGAAGACCTGAACTTAAGACCTGAAACTATGAAATGCCTAGATAAAAACATAAGGGTTGGTGAGGATGTGGAGAAATCGGAACCCTTGTGCACTGTTGTTGGGAATGCAAAATGGTGCAGCCTCTGTGCAAAGCAGTATGGAGGTTCATCAAGAAATTAAAAATAGAATTATCAAATGATACCATAGTATCCACTTCTGAGTATTTATCCAAAAGAATTGAAATCACGACTTTGAAGAGATTTTTGCTCTCCCATATTCATTGCAGCATCATTTATAATAGTCAATAAGTGGAAACAACCTTTCAAACTTCTATCAACGGATAAATGGGTTAAAAGATGTGGTATACACATGCAATGGAATATTGTTTAGTCTTAAAAAAGAAGGAAGTCCTGCCATATGTGACAACATGGATGAACCTGGAGAATATTATACTCCGTGAAATAAACCAGTCACAGAAGTACGAGTATTGCATGATTCCACTTATGTGATATGAGATATCCAAAATAGTCAAACTCAAAGAAGCAGAGACTAGAATGGTGGTTGCCAGGGGCTGAGAGGAGGGAACAGTGTGGAGTGGCTATTCAACTGGCATATAGTTTCAGTTATCCAAGATGAATAAATTCTAGAGATCTGTTGTGAAACATTGTGCCTATTGTTAACAATACTGTATTGAACACTTAAAGTTTTGTTGAGGATAGATTTCATGTTGAGTGCTCTTACCACAATAAAACAAAAAAAGAAAGTGTTTGGCCTGTGTCAAAGTTTCATTTAAGTGATTAGTGGAGGGACCATCAGAATGACAAAGCTAGTTCAATGAGGATATGAGAAACTGAGACTTACACAGTTGGTGGAGATAAGAAGAGTGAAATAAGATTACTGAAGTCAGGTAAAAAACATCTGGACCCTAATCAATGGTTAGTCAAAGTGACGCTTCTCAAGAAACTCACATGAGTCTCAGATGGGCCTTATTATGACACGAAAAGGTCACACAATCATCATTTTCCCTTATTTTCAAGTTCTGGATAAATTTTCCTCAACGTTGCCTCTGTCATCACAAATAAATGGAATATTATTCTAAATAATGCATGCATGCACATGTCCTCACACAAAAAAGCTGATCTCATATTTTTGTGCTAAGATTAATTGTACTTTTTCTTAGTTAACTGCCTTCTAGCGTTTTTAAAAGGTAATTGAAATTAGACATTGGCTTAATATATAGCATACACATACAGCCATGACTCATACCTTAATGGTTCAATAATTTATATTATTATACCAATTCAGTGGCAGCTATTACATGTAATCTCAGAAGCTATGTCTTCACATTGTATAGGTTCTGTTCTATTTGGCCTGATTCACTTATGTTAAGTGCAGCAAGAAGTGTTGTATCATAGCCTTTTTGTTGAATTGTCAGCAAAACTGGAGAGAAGCTCACCTAATTAATTTGTCTGGAAGTTACCTAGAACCCAGGGTTAGAGTTTCAATAGCCTTTAGAGTTTCAATAGCCTATAGAGATTTTTTTTTTCCTACCCCTTTTATTAGCCTATCTATTCTGAGGCTAGGAAACTGAAACTAAGAAATTAGTCTTCACCAGGTTTTACCTGCAGTACTATAATTGCAAATGAATTCTTCCTTCTGCAGTCTTCCCCCAATTCAATGAGACTCGTGGTCTGTCAGGAAGAAATCTTCTTTACTACCAGCTGCAAGCCTTAGATGTCCTGATAGGGCTTTGTAGATATTGATTCCACATAAAAAGTACAGCTCTTTCTCCTCAGTGATGGGCCCTTTCATGCATGATTAAATGGAATTTATTCTCCAACATGACATCACCAGCATGGCTTCGGTTGCACAATAGATCTGTCCAGCTATATCCTGGCATAAGAACTGATTCTTAAAAATTCTGCATAAATAATTACAACGCCATTAAAAGTGAAGAGTCTTAGTTCCAGTAGTTGTAATAATAACTGTTCACTATCCTGAGTGTTTTGTAAACAAGGCAATCACTCTCTTATGTATTTTCTATAAAATCATCATAGATTATGCCAGAGACAAAATCTATAGGATAGTTTGCTCATTTATACACGAATTATGATTAGAAATTGTAAAATCTGAACTTAATAGGGTCTTATTTTTTTCTTGTCAAAGGTCAGTTGTGATCTTTATAAGCTTAACTAAACACATTCTTTTGGATTTTAGTAATTGGACACACCATCTTCCTTAGGTCCCCTTGATGATTCATTAGTTTACAATCTATATTTCAATTTCCCAGAGAATACTTTGGCTTAATTTTCAGGGGCCACTGGGAATAAAATACATTCAAAAAATGTTTCCTTTTAGTTTGCACTGGTATAGCCTATTAAACTGAGCATTTGGAACAGAACAAAAGGAAAGAAAAAGGGAAATCCTGCAAGTTCATCATATAACAGAACATTAAAAATACTACCAACAACATTTTAAAACAAATAACCACATGTAGGGTTTCCTCATTGATTTTATTCAGTCCTACTTACTTACATTCTGTTGTGTCTTGGGTCAACTACTGTCTACTTTCATAGAGTTGTCTTCTTTTTTAAAATTAAAAAAAAAATTTTCTTTTTTTTCTTTTTATGTTCAGTTAGCCAACATATAGTGCATCATTAGTTTTTGATGCAGTGTTCAATGATTCATTAGTTGTGTATAACACCCAGTGCTCATCACCACACGTGCCCTCCTTAATACCCCATCCCCTCCCACCTCCCTCCTTTCTGTAACCCTCAGTTTGTTTCCCAGAGTCCAGAGTCTTTCATGGTTTGTCTCTCTCTGTGATTTCTCCACATTCACTGTTGGTGGGAATGCAAGCTGGTACAGCCACTCTGGAAAACAGTATGGAGGTTCCTCAAGACCTTAAACATAGAGCCATCCTACAACCCGGCAACTGCTCTACTAGATATTTACCCCAAAGATACAGATGTAGTGAAAAGAAGGGGCACCTGCACCCCAATGTTCAGAGCAGCAATGTCCACAGTAGCCAAACTGTGGAAGGAGTCAAGATGCCCTTCAACAGCCAAATGGATAAAGAAGATGTGGTCCATATGTATATACAATGGAATGTGACTCAGCCATCAGAAAGGATGCATACCCACCATTTGCATCGCTATGGATGGAACTAGAGGGGATTATGCTAAGTGAAGTAAGTCAAGCAGAGAAAGAAAATTATCATATGGTTTCACTCATATGTGGAGCATAAGTAATATTTCGGAGGACCGCAGGGGAAGGGAGGGAAAACTGAATGAGTTGTCTCCTTCTGGATTCAAATAGTCCTATAAATCCTGAGTCAGGCCCCTGGTAAAATTTGGTGAGTACTGCTCATGGTGCTGATGTCAACTCATCCCTGAAAGACTACATTCCTGAGTCTTTTGCCTGCAGCACTGGTAGCTAACAATGCCTGTTCTAGTCCTCACGTCCAAAACCCTAAGGTGATTCTTCTTTATTGTTTCTTCTAGAAGGCCTACTTTCTGGCCTATAGCTAAAAGCAAAGGCCTTCATGCAAATAGGAGAAGCCACCCATTAGTGACAAAAATGCAAGTGTGGGGTATACTTTCTGAAGAAGGGAATGAGGAAAGCTCTGGGAAGACAGTGTGTAAGCTATGTCAATCAAGAAAGATAACAGAGTCCTGAAAAATAAAAAGATAAAGACTCAGAAATAACAACAGTACTGAAGCCTCAGGTATGAAATGGGTTGGGAGAATTACTCGTCAAGAAAAAGGGAAGTGAAAGAAAAAGAAGGTAAGTAATGATATTGAGGTCATTGTACTTGGAAGAACCAGGGTTAGAGTTCGTGAAAATAGTTTTGGATTTGTTGGAGAAATAATTATATAAGCCTAGGAAGACTATATGCTTAGAGATAACCTATAAACATTAGGGAAATTAAAAAAAAATATTTCGAAAGGGGGCTGTTCAATAGCAGGGAGACAGGAGTATTTCCATTGATTGTAGCTTTTTTTGAGAGAGAGAGAGAGAGTGAGAGAGAGAGGCAGGAAGGGCAGAGAGAGAATCTCAAGCAGACTCCACACCCAGCATGGAGCCGGATGTGGGGCTTGATCCCACGACCCTGAGATCATGACCTGAGCCAAAACCAAAAGTTTGATGCTTAACTGACTGAGCCACATAGGCACCCCAGTTGTAGCTCTTTTGAACAATCCTGGAGATGGGTTTGTTCACTGTGTTAGTGTCAACTTGAAAATTACTATGAAAAAAGACGGGAAAAAAGCCATATCCATAAATTACTACTAAATAAAGCCATTCGTTTGGACTGCTCATTCGTTTGAGGGAAACTCATTAGTTCCCAAAGTAGCTTTTAAAGTCATTTTTAAAATATTTTCTCTATCCACTGTCCATTTGGCTGTTTAGCTGTGACTAGAAATGTGGGTAAGTATCCAATTATTGTTTTTCTAGGTGAAAATCAATGGACTTGGAGCCAGTTTTAGTTTTCTAAAATGAGAACAAATTTAAAAGAAAGCTGAACATGAGAGACACGTTCATCTTTTTCCAAGATAATGCTTAATGGGCCCCTCAGGTGTGTGCCCAGAGAAAAGAACGAACACCAACTCCCGTCTTTTCTTTTTGTAGAAACTCCACTAAGGCAGGTAACCTAGCACCTGTTCGTGCCCTACTCTTAAGTTTATTTCCATGTTGGCAACTTTGTTCTTCTTCTAGAAGCCCTCAAGTGAATGAGCTCATCCTAAATGCCATTTAACTGCCAAGATCTAACTCCAATTATATTTCCTCTGTGAATGCAGTTCTACCTTTGGCTTTTCTGTATCTATCTCCCTTTTACAGTCCAAACACAGTGTTCAGAGGATGTTCCATGGTGCCCAGCATTTCCAGGTAAAATGATGCTTTTAGGTCATATTAAAAGTTAGAAACTCTCACATGATAGTGATTGTAAACTTATGTGATGGAAAAAATTCATAGAATGAGTGTTCCCAGTCTTTTGCCTTCTTCTGCCTACTCAGAAGAATTGTGGCTTTGTTTGATCACTTTCTTTACCCAACCCTCCAGGTTGCCAGGTGAGTTCTTCTGGGATTTTTTCAAATCAAGAGGAAGAGAGGACAGGCTAAGGAATAAGGGCACTTAGCCTAGGTCTTGGAGGAGGAAAGTGTGTGTCTGGAGGGATAAGAATAGTGGATGCAAAAAAAAAAAAAAAGAGGTAGAACTAGGAAAAAAAAAATACTAAAAAAAAAAAAAGAATAGTGGATGCAAGGAGGCAACTGGGTGGCTCAGTCGGTTAAGCGTCTGCCTTCAGCTCAGGTCATGATCCCAGGGTCCTGGGATCGAGCCCCACATCAGGCTCCTTGCTCAGCAGGGAGCCTGCTTCTCCCTCTCCCTCTGCCTGCTGCTCCCCCTGCTTGTGCTCTTTCTGTCAAAAAAAAAAAAAATAGTGGATGCAAGGACCAAAAAAAGTTAAAGAAGTATAACTTCAGACTTAAATCTTATTTATGGTATCCAAAAATTCTAATAAAGGTCTTAAATAATTTTGCTTGACTATATCCTTTGACTACAACAAAATTTGAGGACTAAACTTCATGGGTTAAAGTTTTATAACTGCTCCATTTGGTATCAGTTTATTAAGAGAATACATGCTACCCCAAATTAAGAACACTGTCTTGGAATGAGGATAGATGATGTAGGATAGATTTGCAAGACAGATAGAGGTTTGATTCCCATTCTGCAATTTATGGATTGTGCAACTTTGGGCCAATTGTCTAGATAATCTAAGCCTTGAATATCTTGAATATTTCACTTTATTATTCTGTAAAAGGAAAATAATAATAACAACAACGATGTTGATGATGATAGTACCTAACTCATAGATTAGTTGTGAGGATTGAATAATGAATTTAAAGTGCCTAACACTAAGTAAATGCTCATTAATATTAACAACTATTATTACTACTACAATCAATATATGATTACTCCCTTTGGAAAGAAGAATGACAGGAAGGGGATTAATTAGTTTAACTGAAGTGGTTCAAGAAAGGCTCTTCAAGGAGTTACTTCTCATCATATTAAATTTTCATTCATTTTCTACTTTCAAAAATTACATGAAATATGCACATTCGTGATAGAAAAATCATAAAATATAAAAAAAGGAAAGAAGGAAAGTCATGTGAAACATCACCTCTAAAAAATAATTTTTATTAATGTTTTACTGTATATGCTTTCAGATTTTGTGTGTCTGTGTACTTTTTGATTGATATTTGTTTGAAAAATATGATACTATACATATTGAGGATACAATAAATAAAAACACAGGATATAATATATATAGGATACAGTACATATAATGTTTTACAAACTGCTTCACTTAATAGGTTGTGAGTATTCTTTCATGTCAATACCTATATTTTCATTTGAAATTTCTGTATAGTCTTCACTTTCTTGGATGTTTCATGATTTATTTAACTAACACTGAAGGTACAGTTTTGAGCTGATTCCTAAATGGGGAAACAGAAGCCATCACATGAAGCTAAAGTTAGAGAGAATAACAATTTCCAATGCTCTAATATGGGAATGAACTTTTTCAAAGGACCAGAAGAGAGCCAGTGTGAGGCCTGGGTAAGAAGAAGGTATCAGAGGTTACTGAGGGAAAGAATGTTATTATTTTTCTCAATCAATCCAATAGCTATGGGAAGACTAGAATGGAGGTTGGAGGCTAGGAAGAGTGGGAACAGTGAGACCCCATTTGGAGGCTCTTGCAGTCTTCCAGGAAGAGAATGATGGTAACTTAGACCAGGCTAGAAGCTCTGCTATTGTCATCTTGAAATTCTTAATATTTTATCATTGAACTTGACTTTTGTAAAAGAAAGTTTGATGGGAGAATGGACCATGCACCTGAGCAGAGGAGATAAATGCAGTACATGTGTCCATCACTGCTTGCTGTCCAATTTGCCAACAGAATTGCAAGACCCCATGAGCACAAAATTCTGGTGGGCTCACAATACATAGGAATTCATTAAGACTCAGAGCAAGTACAGGGTAAGTATGTCACATCTAAGACTGAGTAAGCAGGGGCACTGACAAGAAAGCTTGCTGTTTGAACCAAGCTTTCCATTTGAACCAGAACTTACTTCAAAGGCAGAAAGAAGGCAGCGGTGATTTAAGAAACATGAACGATCAAGGAACTCTATCATATCCTATTTTAATTGTGTTACTTCCTGTTATTAGCTAACCACTTACACTGAAAATGATGACAAAGAAGAAATGAGGAAGGTAAGGTAGTCCATAGTTCCTTTTCCTTTCCATCACTCCTTATTCATCAGTAAACTAAAGGTAAAGAGCATTGGTAGACTGGGCACGTATCAAGAAGTGAAATAAAAACAGTTGAGTTAGTTTTGTGCAGTGTTTCCACTATTCTGATGGAAAGAATGAAATACATATGTATAAACTATGAAGTGTTTAATTTGGGTCATTATGCATACAAGTTAAATGATCTTACTTTGTACTTAAAACTTGCTTTGCACTATACATACATATTTGTATTTATATACAATTTATATTTATATACAATAAAATATGCAATTAATTTAAATTTTAAAATCTTTATTTAGAATGGCATTAACTGGTATGGAGAAAAGAGCAAGAAGGAGGGGCTGAGTCTCGGATGTGAGCTTCACTGAGACATTGAGCTAAGACCTGCAGGAGGTGAAGGAGCACATCATGTGCATATCTGAGAGAACACGGCAGGAACAGAGTCTGGACTCAGAAGAGCAACCCGTAGAGCCCTGCAGAGCCCTGCAGAGCCCGGACCACACAAATATCTGTGACCAGGTCACCTGAGGGAATAGCCATTAGCCTGTCTGGAAAACAGCAAGATCTGTGAGTTAGAGCAGAGTGAGCTAGAGGGAGCGTGGTCAAGAGGAAATGGGAAGTGAAGTGATGGGGGAAGATGGGGCATGTATGTCTTGACTGTAAGATCTTGGCTTTTACTCTGAGTGGGATTGGAATCACCACAGGGTTTGGGGCAGAGGTATGGAAGGAATGAATGAAGATATGGATTGAAGTGCCGGCTCTGGAACTTCCCAGCCATTGGTGGATAGGTATTTCTTCCAAGCTTTACTTTCTTTCCCCTTTCAAATGGGGTTAGTGATTATGCCCGGCTCAGAGTGTTTAGAGAATCACATATGATACTCTGTCTGAAGTGCTTAGCACAGTTTGGCCTGTGCTAAATTCTCAATAAATACTTATTATTAACGCCGTTGTGATGGTAAGAACTCAGGAATAGTAGTATTTTCTGTAGTGTGCATTTAATATTTCCCAAGAATCAGGAAAATTGATCGATCATATTAAAATGGTTCTTACTTGGATAAGAATGACCGATATCCGTTAACCATTTAGAATTATTTGCCACTTTAAACCAGATTGCCTATTAATACCCTCAAGTTAAAGTATGTTATAAAGCTAAAGTTATAGTATGTTTCAGGAAAGCAAAAATGTTAAAACAATTTTGGGAAAACACGCGACTAGACTACAAGGCCTGCATTGATCAGGAACCGTCCTGCAGTCTATTCCTCCAAACCAATTCTTCTTTTAACCTTCTTTCCTTTTTTTTTGTTTGTTAAAGCTGCCGAGAGCGGGCTACTTCCCCCGCTGTCAGCGCATGCTCAATGAGGAAAAGAGCTTAAGAGCTTCGTGTCCTCAGGGCTTGATTTAGAAGGCGCCCCATGTGAGGCCCAGTCCAGAGCAGGAGAAGGGTCCCGGTCCTTGCCCCAATGTCTGAAGGGGGGCTGTGCCGCAGGGCCTCCCGGAAATTTTCCATAAATAGTGCAGAACCTTCATTTTCTGGACCATTCCCTCGTGGTTTATTCTCTACTTCCTCAGGTAATATTTTAACAAGGATTATTTTACAATAGGGTCTGGTCTTTAAGGTGCTTGGTGGGTGGAAATCATGCTTTCATGTTTGTTAATGGACTCAGGGTTGTTTTGTTCGAGAAGTCCCCCGCACAGATTCAGAGAGAGGGGAACGCGAGAACAATAGTGAAAGGATTAGACAAGATATCGGGACCATCCAGTCCAATGGGCTGGGGGACACAGGACGTGCCTGGCCAAGACGTACAGAACCCCAAGATATAAGGGAAAAAGTTTAAATTTATATACATAGTTTCATTAATTTTTAATGTTTAGTCTGTCCTATAAAGTGAAAGCATTTGAAAAAATATTGAATATGTAAGGAGGTGTATTAACACACATTATTTTAAGTTTCAATATTTTAAGTTTGTCAAAATCACAATTTATTGTATTTCTGTTCTTCTGGCTTTAAATTAAGACAAATATCTCATAATGTATTTAAAATGTACTTCTACACTTATTTTGTTTTCAAATGAGAATATTGTCTTGTTTGACATTTTCCCATAACAGTGACAATATTAAATATTTTAAAATATCAGCTCATTGAAACATCTTTTCCAGGAATCTACACAAGCAATTAATCATTAACAAGTGTTAAAGGGCAATGATAAATCCAGGCCACTACTAAATTTTAAAAATGTAATAAGAAAATATCATGAATCAGTTTTAGATGATCTAAAAGGAATAGTGATTTAAAAAAATACCAAACATTGCTGCTTAAAACCATTTAAGATGAAATATATTGGGACACCTGGCATCTGCCTTCAGCTCAGGTCATGATCCCAGGGTCCTGGGATCGAGTCCCACATTGGGCTCCTTGCTCAGCGGGGAGCTTCTCCCTCTACCTGCCATTCCCCCCTGCTTGTACTCTCCCTCTCTCTCTCTCCCTCTCTCTGGCAAATAAATAAAATCTTAAAAAAAAGATGAAATATATTAAAACTTAAACCTTCAAAATATTGAAGAGCCAAGACAATGGTTGCTTTTTGTTAATTAGATACATTCATTGTACACATATTTTCTCTCATTAAAGAGGCAAAATTTGAAGACATTTAGTTTAATTTTGTGTATGTAAATTCAAAAGGTGAATTTAGGATATCTATAATCTTATTTTTGATATAAGCCTCTTTTCTTTTATTGAAGTAGAGTTGACATACAATGTAACATTAGTTTCAGGTATAGAACATAGTGACTATACAACTCTATATATTATGCTATGCTCACCACAAGTGTAGCTACCACGTGTCATCATACAAGCTATTGACTATATTCCCTATGCTATGCCTTTCGTTTCTGTGACTTATTTATTCCAAAACTGGAAGTGTGTTACCTCCCACTACCCTTCACCTGTTTTGTGCATCTCCCCCTCCCCTATGGCAAACCATCAGTTTGTTCTCTGTATTTATGGGTCTGGGGTTATTTTTAAATTATTATTTATTTATTTATTTATTTATTTATGTTAGTCACCACACATTACATCATTAGTTTTTGATATAGTATTCGATGATTCATTGTTTGCTTATAACACCCAGTTGCTCCATGCAATATGTGCCCTCCTTAATACCCATCACTGGGCTAACCAATCCCCCCACCCCCCTCGCCTCTAAAACCCTCAGTTTGTTTCTCAGAGTCCATAGTTTCTCATAGTTTGTCTCCCCCTCCTATTTCCCCCCCTTCATTTTTCCCTTCCTACTATCTTTTTATTTTTTTAACATAATTTAAATAATAATACATTATTTAACAAATAATGTATTATTTGTTTCAGAGGTACAGATCTGTGATTCATCAGTCTTACACAATTCACAGCGCTCACCATAGCTCATACTCTCCCCAATGTCCATCGCCCAGCCACCCCATCCCTCCCGCCCCCACCACTCCAGAATACCTGTTTGTTTCCTGAGATTAAGAATTCCTCATACCAGTGAGATCATATGATACTTGTCCTTCTCTGATTGACTTATTTCTCTTAGCATAATACCCTCTAGTTCCATCCACGTCATTGTAAATGGCAAGATTTCAATTTTTATGATGGCCTCATAATATTCCATTGTATATATATATATACCACATCCTCTTTATCCATTCATCTGTTGAGGGACATCTTGGCTCTTTCCATAGTTTGGCTATTGTGGACATTGCTGCTATAAACATCGGGGTGGATGTACCCCTTCAGATCCCTACATTTGTATCTTTGGGGTAAATATCCAGTAGTGCAATTGCTGGGTTGTAGGGTAGCTCTATTTCCAAGTCTTTGAGGAACCTCCATACTGTTTTCCAGAGTGACTGCACCAGCTTGCATTCCCACCAACAGTGCAGGAGGGTTCCCCTTTCTCCACATCCCCGCCAACATCTGTCCTTTCCTGACTTGTTAATTTTAGCCAATCTGCTGGTGTGAGGTGATATCTCATTGAGGTTTTCATTTGGATTTCCCTGATGGCGAGTGATGTTGAACACTTTTTCATGTGTCTGTTTGGCCATTTGGATGTCTTCTTTGGAAAAATGTCTGTTCATGTCTTCTGCCCATTTCTTGATTGGATTATTTGTTCTTTGGGTGTTGAGTTTGATAAGTTCTCTGTAGATTTTGGATTCTAGCCCTTTATCTGATATGTCATTTGCAAATATCTTCTGCCATTCTGTCAGTTGTCTTTTGGTTTTGTTGACTGTTTCCTTTGCTATGCAAAAGCTTTTTATCTTGATGAAGTCCTGATAGTTCATTTTTGCCCTTGCTTCTCTTGCCTTGGGTGATGTGTCTAGGAAGAAGTTGCTGCGACTGACGTCAAAGAGGTTGCTACCTGTGTTCTCCTCTAGGATTTTGATGGATTCCTGTCTCACATTTAGGTCTTTCATCCATTTTGATTCTATTTTTGTGTGTGGTGTGAGGAAATGGTCCAGTTTCATTCTTCTGCATGTGGCTGTCCAATTTTCCCAATACCATTTGTTGAAGAGACTGTCTTTTTTCCATTGGACATTCTTTCCTGCTTTGTCGAAGATGAGTTGACCATAGAGTTGAGGGTCCATTTCTGGGCTCTCTATTCTGTTCCATTGATCTATGTGTCTGTTTTTGTGCCAGTACCATACTGTCTTGATGATTACAGCTTTATAATAGAGTTTGAAGTCCGGAATTACGATGCCACCAGCTTTGCTTTTCTTTTTCAACATTCCTCTGGCTATTTGGCGTCTTTTCTGGTTCCATACAAATTTTAGGATTATTTGTTCCAGCTCTGTGAAAAAAGTTGATGGTATTTTGATAGAGATTGCATTAAATGTGTAGATTGCTCTAGGTAGCATTGACATCTTCACAATATTTGTTCTTCCAATCCATGAGCATGGAACGTTTTTCCATATCTTTGTGTCATCCTCAATTTCTTTCATGAGTATTCTATACTTTTCTGAGTACAGATTCTTTGTCTCTTTGGTTATATTTATTCCTAAGTATCTTATGGTTTTGGGTGCAATTGTATGGGTCTGTGTTTTGTTTATTTATTCCTTTGTTTTGTTTTTTAGATTCCACATATCAGTGAAAGCATGTATTTGTCTTTCTCTGACTTATTTCACTTAGTGTAATACTCTCCAGGTCCATCCATGTTGTTGCAAATGCAAGATCTCTTTCTTTTTATGGCTGAATTATATATATATAAAATCACATCTTTTTGTTCCTTTTTTTTTTTTTTTTTTTTTTAGGGAGAGTGCAGGGGAGGGAGGGGGCAGATGGAGAGGGAGAGAGAGAATCCTAAGCAGGCTCCACACCCAATGCAGAGCCCAACGCAGGGCTTGATCTCACAACTCTGAGACCATGTCCTGAGCTGAAATCAAGAGTTGGACACTTCAAAAGCTAATGATGTATTGTATGGTGACTAACATAACATAATAAAATTGAAAAAAAAAAAGAGTTGGACGCTTAATGGACTGAGCCACCCACGTGCCGCTACCAATCTTCTTTATCCATTTCATCTATCAGTGGACACTTAGGTTGCTTCCATCTCTTGGCTATTATAAATAATGTTACAATAAACATAAGGGTGCATATATCTTTTCAAATTAGTGTTTTCATTTTCTTTGTGTGAATATCTAGTAGTGGAATTACTGGATAATATGGTATTTCTATTTTTAATTTTTTGAGGACCTTCACTCTGTTTTTCATGGTGGCTGCACCTATTTACATTCCTATCAAAAGTGCACAAAGGTTCCTTTTTCACTATATCCTTGTCAACTCTTGTTATTTCTTGTCTTTTTGATTCTAGCCATTCTGACAGGTGTAAAGTAATATTTTATTGTGGTTTTCATTTGCATTTCCCTGATGTTGAGTGATGTTGAGCATCTTTTCAAGTATCTGTTGGCCATCTGTATGCCTTATTTTAAAAAATGTCTATTCAAGTCCTCTGCCCATTTTTAAATCAAATTATTTATCTTTTGGGGGGGTTGATTTTCATAAGTTCTTTATATATTTTGGATATTAATCCCTTATCAGTTATATCATTTGCAAATATCTTATCCCATTTAGTAGATTGCCTTTTCATTTTGTTGATGGTTTCCTTCACTATGCAAAAGCTTTTGATTTTGGTGTAGTCCTGATAGTTTATTTTTGCTTTTTTACCCCAGGCCTGAGGAGACATACCTAGAAAAACATTGCTAAGGTCAATTTCCAAGAGATTACTGCCTGTGTTTTCTTCTAGTAGTTTTATGGTTTCAGGTCTCACATTTAGGTCTTTCATCCATTTTGAGTTTATTTTTGTGCATGGTATAAGAAACTGGTCCAGTTTCATTCTTTTGCATGTAGCTAGTTGTTCAGTTTTCCCAACACCATTTATTGTAGAGACTGTCTTTTCTCCATTGTATATTCTTGCCTCCTTTGTTGTAGATTAATTGACCATATTAAGTGTGGGCTTATTTCTGTGCTCCCTATTCTGTTCCATTGACCTACATGTCTGTTTTTATGCCAGTAATATACTGTTTTGATTACTACAGCTTTGCAGTATATCTTGAAACCTGGGATTGTGATACATCCAGCTTTGTTTCTCTTTCTCAAGATGGCTTTGCCTATTGAGGGTCTTTTGTGATTCCATACAAATTTTAGGAGCATTTGTTCTAGTTCTGTGAAAAATGCTATTGGCATTTTGATAGGGATTGCATTGATTTTGTAGATTGGTTTGGGTAGTATGGACATTTTAACAATATTAATTCTTCCAATCCATGAGCAGGGTATGTCTTTCCATTTGTTTGTATCATTTTCAATTTCCTCCGTCAATGTTCAGTAGTTTTTGGAATATTGTTCACCTTCTTAGTTAAGTTTCTTCTTAGGTATTTTATTTTTTTTGGTGTAATTTAACGTGGAATTGTTTTCTTAATTTCTCTTTCTGCTACTTTGTTACTGGTGTATAGAAACAACAGATTTCTGTATATTAATTTTGTATCCTGAAACTTTACTGAATTCATTTATTATTTCTAATAGTTTTTGGTGGAGACTTTAGGGTTTTCTATATATAGTATTATGTAAACCACAAATAGTGACAGTTTTCCTTTTTGCTTACTAATTTGCATGCCTTTTACTTCCTTTACTTGTCTGATTGCTATGACTAAGAGTTCCAGTACTTTTGAATACAAGTGGCAAGAGTCAACATCCTTGTCTTGTTCCTGATCTTAGAGGAAAAGCTCTCAGTTTCTACTACTGAGTATGATGTTAGCTATGGGTTTGTCATAAATGGTTCTTTCTTCTCTGTGTTTTTACTTTTCAGTGGGTGATCACTCTCAGAGAAAATTTATCCTTTTTTTTTTCTGGAATAGTATTTAAATATATTAACCTGATTTTTAAATTCATTCAATATGTGAATGTTTTCCAGATTCTTCCTAGGCCACGTGACTCTGTTCTGGAAATCTCCTCATAATTCATCTCACAAGCAGGTATCTTATCCACCTAACCCCTAAGAATTAACTATTGGCTTTTAAATTTCTAAAGTTAGGAAATGTGTCTGTTCAGCAAGAAAATTTGGTGCCACCAGTTACTAGCTGAGCAACATGGAGTAAGTTATTTTCTTTCACTGAACCTCAGTTTGTTTGTTTGTTTCCATTGAGACAATAACTTCTCAGAGTTGTTATGACAGTTAGATGAGGCTACCTATCTAAAAGTCTCTAGCACCATGCTTAAAATATAATAGATGCTCCATAAAGGTTAGCTTCTCTCTTTATTATTTTGCCACTTTCCTCCCCCTCCTACTGCTTTCTTTCATTTATCTTTCCCCCTATGGAGTATCCTGAGGGCATCATCAATACTATCTATAGTAAGAGATGACACAACAGAAAGGGTTGCTTTCTCTAGGTTATAGGCAGGAATTCTGAAAAACATACAAGTAAGAGAATCACAAAGAGTCGGAATTGAAGAACTCCAAGCTGAAAAGTGAGTTGATCGGACCCCTAAAGAAAATGGGGGATGTGCTTTGGAAAGAAGTAGCTCAGGGTAACTAAATTTATAGGTTTGTTGGGTCTCAGATTAATGGCTATCAATTGATATTTTAAAATACAGTCTTATGTTGAGTCTTGTTAGATAGTAAACTCTGGAGCTGGAACTGGCAAACAAAAATGCAGATGCAATTCTATATTCTTCCTCATTTCTAAAAAAGCTATGACTTCTTGTGTAAAGAAGTTCAGGCAAACATTGATTTCAGATGGAATTCTTGCTGTGTGTTTACTGTTTTGAGGAGCCCATCTGCTTAATCCTTACCATTAACAGTGCCTAATTTTATGATGTAAAACTGGTGTTGCAGGCAAGTGGGTAGCAGACCTACAAAAGTGGGGTCCATATGTTGTGCTGCGGGCGGTGGATGGGAGCTGGTTAGGAAAGGAATGATGAACTCTAGTGTCAGACTGCTCGGATAGAAATCAGGCTGTTGATATCCTATGACCGGGTGTTGTTCCTTTGAGTTGATCTCTGGGATCCGTGCCAGAAAAATAAATGAGAACCAGAGACCAAATTAAATATTGCCTGATCGTTATGTCAAAGACAAAAGCAGGAAGATAAAAATCTCAAAGCCAAATCGATGCAGGACAAAGGGGAAATAATGGCAGTTGTAACCTTAGTTTGGAACTAAGAAGCAGAACAGATGAGACTGAACTTGCTGACCATCTGTTCCGAAGTAAGGGGGGCCTTACAAAGTGCCCTGGACTTGGGGTCTGCTGATGGGCTTTCACATCCTTGCTTGGCTTCTTATCAGTGGAGTGACTTGGGAGAGGTAACCTGTTCTCTCTGAATTTAAGTCTCCTCACCTGTTAAATGGAGATAATGATATTCTTCCCCCCTTTATTCCAAGATCAACATACTTGTCTCTAACAACTTTACTTGCTTGGCCAACTGCCTCCCATTCTTAGCAGCCATCCTCCAGCCTCTGTGTCTCTCTAGAGTGTCCTGTCCTTGCTAGATCCCTGCCCATGACAGGCATTGCTACTTTACTTCTGCAGGAAAATTCAATGCAATAGCAAGAATGCAGGATTCTTACAAAATCAGTCCAGAGTTCTAATCTGTCCTCTGGTCATGGACAACCTTCCAAAATTACGTAACTTTCCTGGGCCTCCATTTACCCAAACTCACAGGGTTGTTGTGAGGATTAAAGCCTTCACAAAGTACTTCATATAAATCTGACACACAGTAAGAAATAGCTGAATAGGTATTATTACTGTTTTTGTTAATATTGTCTAAGTATACATTTTAAACATTTAAAAACATATACAAATGTATATTGAGCACATGTCAAAGATTTGTTTAACTCCCCAGTGAGGGAAGTGGCAGGATGGTAAAGGGGACTCTGACAGAAAGAAGTCTGTACAGTTGGTGAAAGAGAGAATGATGGAATGGGATTGTTAAGTCACGTGCAAAACTGTTAATGATGTGGGAGCCAATAAAATGGCTCAACTCTGAGGTTATCGGTTTTTTTTTGCTGGGCATTTTCTGTCTTTATCTCCACTGGGCATAGATACCTCATAACTTATCAAGTGCTAACCAATTAATGCAAGTATTAAGTCGAACTAAACGACAGCCCGAGAGAATCAGGAGACTCAGGGCAGCCTAGTTAGAAAATGCTCTACTGTGATCACGAACACTCTGGCAGTGGTGTTTTGACCTTATTTTCAAGTTTTGGGTAATTCTTTTTGCTTTGGGTTTGGTCAGTGAATCATTAGCCAGTATGAGACCTTGGCCTTCTGGGACCTGGACTTTGGGGGTTGAGCTAAGTTTTCTCACCCTTTGAGCCTTTGGAACCAAATTAAATCAGCATAAGAATATCTTTATGTTTGCAACTTGTAAGGATGTTGGGAAAGGAGGGAGGGAAAAGAAATAGGAGATTGGAAATGAAATGGGTTTAATTTTCATTTTCACATGGGATGTGACCTCTTTATCTTGGGTATTTAGAAATGGGGCAGGCTTCACATTTGCGGCAGCTGTCTGCATAGAAGCACAAAACAATTACATTTATGTCTGACTAACATATTCCTTCACCTCAGCAGTAATCCTTTCCTCGCTGTCCTCTTCAGACCAGTTTCCTGTTTGTTTTATCAATCCTTTCATTTCCCTCATTCTTTATCTTTCACTAATCTTCCCCTCCTCCTTTCCTACCCTTCCTGGATCTTTATATTTACTTCCAGTAGTTTTCCCTCTTTTTCTGTATGGCCCTTTTTTCTTGGCATGGTTGAAAGCAGAAAAGATGTGTTCTTTTCTCTCTCTCTCTCTGATTCTTTTCTTTTGTTTGCTTTTATAATATCTCACCCCCCACCTCCCAGCTGTTTCTTTATCATTACCTGGGCCCTTTGCTCCCCAGCTTCTCCTCTTGGCCATTTTACACATTCTGAGGCCTTAGCTAGAAGGAGGACAAAAGAAGCAAAATTCTTAAGATACATCAACATATGTTTTGGAGAAGAATCTTTAAATATCCTTTATTCCTGGATGCCTTCTTGGTCACATTTAATAAATTAAATAAATAAAAATACTTTTAAAACTGTGAGGATAAAAAACCAAACCAAAACAAAAAACTGTAAAGACAATGATACTACCAAACGTTTTAAAAGAACTAATTGTTTTCCTAAGACTGCCTCGCTAATATAACCATTTTCACTTCTATATTTTCCTTCTGTCTTTGTCTTCTGATGATTGCAAAAAGTATTCATCATGTACATATATTTTTAAAACCTCTTTATCAGGACGCCTGGGTGGCTGAGTCGATTAAGCGTCTGCTTTTGGCTCAGGTCATGATCCCAGGGTGCTGGGATCGAGTCCCACGTTGGACTCCTTGCTTAGCAGGGAGTCTGCTTCTCCCTTTCCCTGCCGCTCCCCTTGCTTGGGCTCTCTCTCTCTCTCTCTGACAAATAAATAAATAAATTTAAAAAAAAAACCAAACCTATTTAAGCTGTGGCATAGATGCATGAGCATATCTTGCAGGTGTAGTCAGGAGTAGTTAAAGGTTGGCAATCTATAACCTACAGGGCACTGTGACCTTTTGTGTGGGAAACAGAGACCAACCTTCAGGAAACTGTCTGTCCTCATGCAGGGTGTCACAGTAATTGAATTGCCTTGCTCTGAACATGTAGTCAAACTGATATGGTTCTGGCTCCACAAGTAGACAATCAGCAACGGACTTGTTTTCCAATTCATTTGGCACAGAAGGAGAAGCTAGTTACTAAGGGACATTCTAATAAATGAACAAAGAATGTCCATTGTGTGAATGAAAAGTGGCACGTCTAGTATAGCAGTGAGACTGGGAGATCTGAGTTCAAGTCCTGCCACTTGCTGGTTAGTAAATCTTGAGTAAGCCAGTTAAGTTCTCCAGGTTTTAGTTTCTTCTTTTGTAAAGTGGAGATATTAATAGAAATATTAATCACTATTTTTGAGGATATTATATGAATAAACTTATCAACAAAGATATCATATGTTATATACATCTTGCAAACAAGATACAGGTTACCACAAATGCTCAGGAACTGTTACAAATCTCATCTGACCATTGGTTTTCTGTTCATCAAGAACCTTTAAATGGACAAAATGAAATTTCAAGCTTTGTTTCAAGATCTGTATTATTACTATTTTTTTTCCACAATCCCATCCAACTTACAAGTGGATATCTGCTGGACAACTAGAAGCAATTAAAACAGTAACTAATTAAAAACGTGTTACTGACATAGGAATAGATTGATAGCTCAATGAGATAGCATGAGGTTGAGAAATAATCCTACATTTATGAAGAAGTTTAGTATAGGATAAAGATAACATTTCAGATCGGTGGGCATTTGTATGAAAATATACCCTTGCATGAAGGATGAACTCTCCACATTTTCTGCCAACATTATTTAAAGAAGATCCCTGATTTATGTTTTAAAATTTTACTAAATTATACAGCATGGTGAGTTGAATCTTCTTCCTAAATTCTGAATGAAATTACAGAAAAGATACCTTAAAATCAGTACACCCATAACAATGCTGAAAAAAGAGTGCTATAGGGAATAGAAATTTAAAACAATATTTGCAGGATAGAAAGAAAATGGGATCAGATTAATGGAGACAACCAAGAATGTCTAGATGTCTTAGGTAAAGCCCCAACAAAAACGAATCCAAAAATGGAGGGAAAAATCAGAATCATTGACTCAGGAAACAAAGAACTTTAGAACATTCTAATCTGGGGCATCTGGGTCGCTCAGTCAGTTAAGTGTCTGCCTTCAGCTCAGGTCATGATCTCAGGGTCCTGGGATCAAGCCC
Organism: Neomonachus schauinslandi; assembly: GCF_002201575.2. NCBI lineage: Eukaryota > Metazoa > Chordata > Mammalia > Carnivora > Phocidae > Neomonachus > Neomonachus schauinslandi. Next base: position 74,150,830 of record NC_058413.1, on the reverse strand, counting down.
CGCATCGGGCTCCCTGCTCAGCGGGAAGCCTGCTTCTCCCTCTCCCCCTGCTCCTCCCCTGCTCCCTGCTTGTGCTCTCTCTCTCACTTTGACAAATAAATAAATAAATAATTTAAAAAACCATTCTAATCTACTATCATTAGAGCCATTTAGGAGACTATTTCAGCCTTAAAATAAAAACAGGCTGCACTGAAGAAGAAGAAATAAGAAATAGTTCTTGTAAAAATCACGATTGCTAAATGTTTTTCAACAGAAGGCTTGGAGATCAAAATATGGACCTAAAAGATGAAGATGGTGAAATCTCTAAAGATGTAAAGAAACAAGAAAAAAAGAAAAAAAGAAAATCGTGGAAGAAAAATGAGAAGACAGGAGGTCAGATGCAGAAGCTCATTAGCTATTTATAGTATTTAAAACAGTCTGATGCTCCTGGGAATAGACTGATAGATTAATGTGGCAGCATAGAGTTCAGCAATTGACCTGCATTTATATGGAAATTTAAATATGATAAAGGTGGCATTTTAAATCAGTGGGCATTTGGGGGAAAGGGTTCACTGGCCTCTGGGAGCATTGTCAGGTCTCCGGCTTTACTCCCAAATTATTTGATTAAATGCAGAACTGATGCAGATCTGCCAGGTCTCATGACCAGTATTTCAAATTAGTAAAATTTTAATGTTTATTTCCTTCTATCCTAAAAGTATATTTCTTCTCCTAAGACAAGAGGGAAATGAAGTAGAAGGCAACGGCAGGTCTGCTCTAGCAGGTGTGTGTGTTGGGGGGAGGGGAATAGAGTCTTGGGAGTTTTCCCACTCCTGCCCACTGTTCTGCTCTGCTGAAGAACTGCAAGACAACAGGCACTCGGACTCCACTCTCCCTCTTTTCTAGCTTTTATCTTTCCTTGAAGAGAAGATGGGTCTGGCTCCATGAATATTCCCGCAGACAATTTACATAATCCTTAGAAGCTCAGAGTTGCAGAGTGCAAAATCAAAGAAAAGGGCATAAGTTTGTCTCAACCATTTTGTGAGCTGAAAGCAGAGAGGAAACATTGTTTTTTTTTTTTTTTTGGTCTTCCTATTTCCCTGCACATTGGAAGGAAAGGTGAGAGTGTGATGCAGTGCTCCGTCAAGGGACTAGATCCCACCAGTTTTCCAAACTAGAGTGTGCATGCTTTCCACAGCAATTAAAAAAAAAAAATTGTGTTTAATTTGAAGATAATCTAAACACATGAATATAAGGACATTCCGAGCCATCAAACGACTTCCTGAGTCCTGCCACACAGTTTCGAGTTGGCTTTTGTGCTCATAACTTTATTGGCTTCAAGTAGAAAGGAAAAGAACAAAGAAAAAAAAATTAGTGTATTAGTGAAGGCCGACGGCATCAAGACGCAGGCTGTGAACAAAAGTTTCATAGTAGCTTAAATAAAGAACTATGTCGGGAACATAAAGTTCCCTCAGAGTGCGTAATAGCACCAGCTGCCAAACCTAAAAGATCATGCCCTGGCACTCAGTACCTGAGTCCCAGAGTAACGGGTGATTTTATTTCAGCGAAGGAACATCATCTGTCATGTTACATTAATAGAGTTCATTTGAATTATATTGGTTCTGTAAGGCTACAGTTGTGTGAGCATAAGGAATTTATATCCAGGTTTAGGTTTGTACATATTTAAAGAGCATTCCAATAAAAATAATTTAATTAGAAGTAAAAGTTAGAGTCATGGGTACCAGTGTTTTATTAGCCAGGAAACTGGCAGCAAATGTGATCCAAGCTAGCTGACCCTCCAGGCCACAGAGGTTGCTGCACGTGGTTGAGCTGGAGTAGGATCAAGGGCCCATGTGACTTGGCCTCTGTTTCTTCCCGAGACAAGCTGCTGTAGGGTGTCCTCTTCAATTTCTAGCCAGTTCTTTTTCATGTTTTCATTTTCTCTTCATGAATAAGTCTCTCCTTCCGTGGTGTTTACGTAGTCGTGCATCCTCCTCAGCAGAGGAGAGAATGAGATGTTCTGGAAGAGCAGGGCCTGAGGCTCTCTCTGAGAGAAGGTCTTTAGTGGCAGCTGGCTTGTAGTTAGCCTAAAACAAGGTAGCCCAGGTGGAACATAAGCTCCAGCCCAGACAATGGAAGAGGGATGAAGGTGGAAATAATCCCAGCCATCCTGTTAGCAAGACTAGTGCTCCGGTGGAAATTATGACCCCTCTCACCCAAACGAGAGTTGGCAAAACAATTCCCTTTAAGCAAAGAGCTCAGGGCTCCTGCAGCTCTTATGGGGTATCAATCAGGTGGAAAGATGGTGCATAGTTTGAATTAAACTGGAAAAACAATATATGAATTTGTGATGAGAACATAACCATTTTAAGCAGGTAAAGAGCTTCTGAGTGCTGATTAGTGCATTCTCCCCACTATAGTCACATTATAATTGCTGTGGTGTGAATGTTTGTTTCCCTCCCAAATTCGTATGTTGAAATCCTAAAGTCCTAAAGGTGATGGTCGTAGGAGGTGGGGCCTTTGGGAGGGGCTTAGGTGATGAGGGTGGAGGTCTCACCAATGGGATTAGTGTTCTTACGAAAGAGACTCCAGATCCCTTGCCCCTTCCATCATGTAATACACAATGAGAAGGCAGCTATGAACCACGTAGAGGGTTTCTCTCTCTCTCTTTTTTTTTTAAGATTTTATTTTTTTATTTGACAGAGAGAGAGAGCACAAGCAGGGCGAATAGCAGAGGGAGTAGGAGAAGCAGGCTCCCCACAGAACAGGGAGCCCAATGCGGGGCTCGATCCCAGGACTCTGGGATCATGACCTGAGCCCAAGGCAGACGCTTAACCGACTGAGCCACCCAGGCGCCCCGAGGGTCTTTATCAGAATGGGACCATGCTGGACTTTGATCTTGGATCTCCCAGCATCCAGATTGGTGAGAAATAAATTTCTATTGTTTATAAGGCCCTCAGCCTGTGGTATCTTGTCATAGCAGCCTGAACAGATTAAGACAATGATAGAAAGATTACTTGGTGAACATATAATCAGACCCAGGGGAGTTAGCTGGATTTTCTGTCTAGTTTGATCAGAACATGATGGACTGACACAGCCACCTCCATCCCAGGGATGCAGACCTAGAACACAGACTTCATAGACCCTCCCCTCCTGGACAGTGGTTGAGTGAGCACAACCAGCTTTTGCTTCTCTGTTATTTTTTGATACTTTTCTTTCTGAACAGTCCCCTTCTGATTGATGCATTATTTCTTTAAATGTGCCAATACCCAAATACCCTAAATCTGCTTCTAACCAGGGCTCGCCGGCCTGTCATTTTTTAAAAAGATTTATTTATTTATTTTTAGAGAGAGAGAGAGAGTGCATGTGTGAGTGGGGGGAGGGGCAGAAGGAGGGAATCTCAAGCAGACTCCCTGCTAAGCATGGAGCCCCACGTGGGGCTTGATCTCATAACCTTGAGATCATGACCTGAGCCGAATTGAGAGTCAGATGCTCAACCACCTGAGCCACCCAGACCGCCCCTGGCCTGTCTTCATTTTGAAGGCAACCTTCTACACGTCAGCCTTGAGGAACAGTGTGTTGATTTTGTTTTTCTCTCAGAAGCTTATCTTGTTAACATTATTTCCAAGTTCTTGGCATCTCATTGTTGCTTAGATATACCACTTGTTTCTTTCTTTTACTCTGTGCTTATTAAAAAGAAAGAAAATTACCCTTGATACATGCATGCTATGGCATCCTTAGAATTTCCATATAGGAAGGATGTGGGATCTGTGATCACATGGGGGTGATGGGTAGAGGACTCCCCTGAAGCTGCTTTTGGAGGACAAGCACATTACTTAAGCACAGAAAATGTATTTATTTGATGGTAGCTTGAAGCTGTGTTTACATAGTAATCATGTCTTTACTTGGGTTGGATGTTTATTTGGAGTGATTTGGGTGATGGGGCTGATAAGGATTGTGGGTATTTTTGCTTCCTTAAGCCACCCCTTGGTTGCTACTCAGAGCATGGTTTAGCTCCTCAGTGTGGATCAGAGACTGGCTTTGCAGTATTTTTGGAGATGGAGTTAATTAATTGGCTCTCTCCCAGAAAGCTCAAATTACTTGTTTCACTTTTATATTTACAGACATCTATTTGCACCTGTGTGTATTTTGTGCCCTAGTTTTGCAAATCTGCAAATCACCAACTTTGCCAGCAAAAGGACCACTTTCTTCTGCAGATATCCTCTTTACAGAGAATAAACAGGCTATTCTCTCTGCGTTGGCACAGTTCTATTTTAACTCCATGCAATGCAGACAATGCAGACAATGCATTCAGGCATCTCTCGATTAATTCATGGTAACTGCAACCAGTCTCTCCTGCCCAGGTTCCTCCTTGAATTCTGATAACAAGATCAAATTAGAAGGGGAATGTCATGGGTAGCAATGTAAGTGACTAAAGACTGCAAACATGTTGTGGGGGGTGTGGGGCAGGAGGGTTGGATCCATGTGTGTTCCCTTTAATTATACTCAAAGCCAAATATAAATTATATTAGTAGTTGTTTGGGGGATCCATGGCTTTTCTTTAACCCATTAACATAGTGTATGAGTTCCTATTGCTGCTGTAACAAATTACCATGAATTTAGTGACTTGAAATAAAACAAATTTATTATTTAACAGTTCTGAACAACAGAAATCCAAAATGGTTCTCACTGGATTAAAAGTTTTGGCAGGGCTGCATTCCTTCGAAGGCTCTAAGGGAGAATACATTTCCTTGACTTTTCTACCTTCTAGAAGCTGCACACATTCCTTGGCTCACAGCCCTCTTCCTCCAACTTAAAAGTCAGCAGTGTTTGGCTGAATCCTTCTTCTGTTTTTTTTTTTAAGATTTTATTTATTTATTTGACAGAGAGAGACACAGCGAGAGAGGGAACACAAGCGGGGGAGTGGGAGAGGGAGAAGCAGACTCCCCGCGGAGCAGGGAGCCCGATGCGGGGCTGGATCCCAGGACCGTGGGATCATGACCTGAGCCGAAGGCAGATGCTTAACGACTGAGCCACCAGGTGCCCTATGGCTGAATCCTTCTAATGCTGTCATTTCTGTGGTTTTCTTCTGTCTCCCTCCTTCCCTTTTAAAGACCCTTGTGGTTGCACTGGGTCTGCTTGGATAATCCAGGATCAAATCCCTATTTTAAAGTCAGCTCATTAGCAATCTTAATTTAATTTGCAACATTAATTCCACCTATAGTCTTAATTGCCCATTTGCCCATTTGTAAATGAATGTATTTATATGTTCCAGAAATAAGGACATGGACATCTTTCTTGAGGGGACGTTGTTCTGCCTATCACATGTGGGAAGTCAGTCTCTAAAAATTTCAGTACGAGGACTCCTGCTTTCACACCCTACCCTAAATGTGGATCGATGTCTCTGTATGTATGAGGACCCCATAAGTGTGTGATAGGTGTGCATGAATCCTTCCACTAGGTTCCTTCCTACCAGAGTAAGCACCACAGTAAGGAGCCTTGTTACCAAAGGCAGCCATTTTCAGTGTTTGATTTGGGAGTCACTGAAATATCCCCTTGCCTTTCTTTGTTTCTCTTCCTCTCAGATCTGCCACAAACTTGTGGAATTTTTTTTTTTAAGATTTTATTTATTTGAGAGAGAGAAAGAGAGAGAGGAGGGGCAGAGGAAGAGGGAGAAGCAGACTCCCTGCTGAGCAGGGAGCCTCACATGGGGCTCGATCCCAGGACCCTGGGATCATGACCCGAGCCAAAGGCAGATGCTTAACTGACTGAGCCACCCAGGTGCCCCAACTTGTGGGATTTCTGGCAGTTACCTGGTTACCTGGTAGGATGCAGGACATGTAAACTAGATACATTTTGAGTTGAGGGTAAACAAAGAAAGAATTTGGGTCTTGGGACATTGGGGACACAAGGTATGCAGGGTAGAAGGGGCTACTTCATTAGAGGACAGTGTGCATGGGCTGCAGGAAATCCTGTTCGTTCATAAGTTCAACAAATAGTGCTCTGATGCAACATGGTGGAGTTTCAAAAGTGAAAAAGATATCCAGGAGCTTTCCTCCCAGACATTAGTGTAGGGGCATTCCATGGGATACCGTGATGGTGAGTGCATTTATTTTTCCATGTTCCTGAGTTTAGTTCCTAAGTCCTTGTTCCTTCACTTTGCACGTTGCTTCTTCACAATTACACAGAACTTTGATTCTTGGTTACAGGCTTGCCATGGAACATCATGGACTGACTTGGGTAGTTCAAGTGGATACAGTATAAGGCCACCTTAGCTTATATCAGTGTTGTGTAAACCATACAAAATATTGTTATTATTGTCATAATTATTATTTTGCTGGTACTTTATTTTGAACACTTGCTCTTAGTGATGTATAGATAATTCTTTGTTGTAGGAGGCTGTGCTGTGTGTTGTAGGATGTTTAGCAGCATCTCTGGTCTATACCCACTAGATGCCAATACATCATCTCAGTTGGGAGAAACAAAAATTTCTCCAGAAAATGCCAAATGTCTCCCGGAAAGCAAAATCACTCTCTGCTGAGAACCACTAATGAGTAGCATACAAACAGAAATATGCATAAATTACAGGTGTACAGCTCGACTAATTTTTATGAAGTGAATACACTCATGTAACCTCCATCCAGATCAAGAAATAAAACATTGCTAGCACCCAAGAACCTCTCCTTTTAACCCCTTTTGATTATTTCCCAGCCTCACTCCTCAGGCTTCTATTGCTATGGATTAGTTTTGCCTGTTTTTAGACTTTATGTAAATGTAATCATATAGTATATACTCTTTAGGTCTGTGAGGTTCATCCCTTGTGCTGCATGTTATAATAGCTTGTTTATTTTCATTGCTTTATACAGTTCCATTGTGGTCATACTACAATGTATTTATCCCTTCTCCTTTTGAGAAACATATGAATTATTTCTAGGGTTTGGCTATTATGAGTAATGCTGTTGTAAACATCCATATATATACATTTTGGTGAATTTCCGTGGTATATATGCCTCAAAATGATGCTTGGATTGGGTGTGTGTACTTCTAGCTTTAACAGATATTGTCAACGTTTTCCAAAGTGGTGCTACCAATTTTTATTCCTAGTAGCAGTGTTTGAGAATCCACTTCATCCATCATTGCCAGTTACTTGGTATTTCATTTTTTTAAATTTTAGCCGTTCTGGTGGATATGTAGTCTTATTGCATTGTGATTGTTTGCACTTCCCAAAAGACTAATAAGATTAAGCATGCTTTCATATGATTGTTGACCATTTTCGTATCTTCTTTTGTGAAAGAGTGTATTCAAGTCTTTTGTCCATTTTTTGTAATTAGGTAGAAAATGATACCATCAGCTCCTGTGATTATGAATCTCTTTAGAAGTTTTATCTTTCAGCTTAAATTAATAAAGAAATAATCTGGTCTTGTTCATCTCTTTCTTGTGAGCTTCATTACATGTGAGTGCATTCACCAGTCAAAGCTTCCCAGTGAAATTGATCAAATGGAAGCCACAAGCTGGTCAAACTAAGGATGGGTCTGGAAGCCAATCCTTCCTCCCTTCCTCCTCTTCTTCCTTCTCCTTCTTCTTTTAAACCACAGAATCAATAGGCAGCTAGCCATAGCTAGAATTTTCTCATTTAATACCATAGTTTAATATATGTTGGATGGTGCCATAAATGTTTTCCAAGATGTTTATTAATTGGATTATTTTATGAACTAATTTGCTGCCTTACTTAATGAAGTAAGAATTTAATTTTAGAGAGTCTCACAGACAAATGGACAAAGACACAGACCTACTCTTTTCCTTTATGCCAATTATAAGAGCTGTATGACTAGTATTTTCCCTTTACAGGGGCTTTTGGCCATGTTTGCTGGTATGACATCACATGCAAAATAGAGCCTAAATCACCTTCCCTACTCTCTGGCTTCCTCCCCAAACCAGAGCCTACCCCTGGGATATTCTCTTTCCACATTCATGCATCACCTCTTCCCCTTGCCCTTATTACACAATCATCCAGCACCCTGTGTACTCCTTCCACCTCAGGCTGAGATGTCATCACCTTCAGATTTGGATGCATGCCATGTTTGGATGAGCAGGCTCCAAGGAGCATTTCATCAGCCCATGCTGTGCTTGGTGCCACGAAAAGTAGGGTCCCTGCCAGTGATGCATACTTAGGCTAATAGCCTGTGGGCAGGTGATGGAGGACAGTCATCAGAAATTGGCAGGAAACAAGGCTTTTTTTGAGCAAAACCATTAAGTAGAACATTAATCAAATATAAAGAATCTCAGAGGCTCCAGAAATATGATTGTGTTGTCATTTCTATCTTACAAGTAGAAAAAAATTTAAAGAGTTGGATCTCAAATTCCCAAGTCTTTGATCTCCACTCTTACAGGAACAGGAGGAAGAGATGCATCAGGGACACTTAGGGCAAATGCACTGTGCTACCCACCTTAAAACTCTAGTTTCAAGTCCTATGTTCTGAAACAATGAAGATTACACCAATTCTTCTTTCCAAATGGCAAGAATTTATTAATTTAAAGTTGGTGATCATGACTTCCCTGAGTCTTCAAATGAATATTTGAAGATTGAATTGGAAATAAGTTCTGGTGTTCTTTGGCCAATCAATGAAACAATGAAATGTATGAGGCATGAGGTAAGTTCCCAGGATTATGTAGATGCCAAGGGGGTTACAGAATAATAATAGCCAACACTTGCATAATGCATACTTTGTATACCCTTTGATGTAGGTACTATTGCTAAGGGAGCCACAAAGCTAGGATTCAGATCCCAGCATTCTGGCTCCCTACTCTATAGTCTTATATTAAAACTGCCTCCCTATAGAAGGAATAAGAGGTAAGAATTCTCCTTCATGGGATATTACACAGGAGCACATGGTTATGTCCTAAGAGAGATTATGGTCTGGGCTGAAATGAATAAAGAAGATCAAGTGTGAAGGAGCCAATCCTTGGAAATTGTGTAGGATTTCAGTGGGTGCATGGGGAGGTGAAGGTTTAGAAGTGTTTTGGGAAAATTGCCATCCCTGCCCCACTAATTGCCAGTAGGGCTCATCAAGAATTGTGACAACCAAAAGCTTCACATATTTACAAAAGCCTACTTGTTGAGAACAGCTGAGTTACATGTACAATGGTTTACAACAGTAGGCCTCATCTGAAGGGTTGGTTAAAACAGAGACTGTTGCTGGGGCGCCTGGGTGGCTCAGTCGTTAAGTGTCTGCCTTCGGCTCAGGTCATGATCTCTAGGTCCTGGGATCGAGCCCTGCCTCAGGCTCCCTGCTCAGTGGGGAGTCTGCTTCTCCCTCTCCCTCCACCTCTCCCCACTGCTCCTACTCTCTCTCTCTCTCTCTGTATCTCTCTGTCAAATGAATAAATAAAAAATTCTTTAAAAAAAAAAACAAAAAAACCCCACAGACTGTTGGGCCCCACCTCCAGAGGTCCTGCTTTGGTAAGTTTGGGGTGAGGACTGAGAATCTGTACTTGTAATGCATTCCTAGGTGATGCTGACGCTGTACAGACCTCACTCTGAGAACCACTGGCCTTGAAGCAGAAGCCAGCAAGACATGAGAAAAAGGAGAAGGGTACAGGCTGAGGGCAATAGAAGACAAAAATAAAGAAACAGAATTGGGCGCCTGGGTGGCTCAGTCGTTAAGCGTCTGCCTTCTGCTCAGGTCATGAACCCAGGGTCCTGGGATCGAGCCCCGCATCGGGCTCCCTGCTCTGTGGGAAGCCTGCTTCTCCCTCTCCCACTCCCACTGCTTGTGTTCCCTCTCTCGCAGTGTCTCTCTCTGTCAAATAAATAAATACATAAAATCTTTTTTAAAAAATAAAGAAACAGAATATTATCTAATAGTAACAGCCAAATTCAGTGACAATTTGTTCTGAGTCAGTACTGTGCAAGAAACTCCACATAGATTATCTCTTTTAATCCTCACCACAAATTGTAGATGCTATTATTATTTTCAGTTTACAGCTGAGAAAACCAAGGATTCAATACATTTGGAAATTTTCCAGGTCATGTATCTGTACATTGAAGTCCACATCCAGTCAATTCTAGGGTGCAACCACTAGCCAGACTGCTGTGCCACAGGTCTCAAAGGGATTTTGATGCGATGCGTTAGGAAGTGCATAATCTTTCAAGTTTCTAGTCAGTGATGTAGCAAGAAAAAGTGATAATTAGGGTGTATTATTCTGGCACGATTATGAAGAGCTTGAAGTCTGAGAAGATAGCTATGCATTTATTATAGCAGTATTGGCATGATAAAGATTTCAGGGACAGAGTTTTGCACACTATTCCCTTTCAAAGTGAGTGACATGTCAAGTGCCACCATCAGAAATTTCATTAAGACTGGATTTTTTTTTTGTTTGCATAGCTAATGTTTAAAAATATGGGTTTTTAATTTTATTTATATATATATATATTTATTTATTTAATGTTAGTCACCATACAGTACTTCATTAGTTTTTGATGTAGTGTTCCACGATTCATTGTTTGTGTATAACACCCAGTGCTCATTGCAATACATTTGGAATCAGAAGGCTTTCATCTCAGACCTGCTGCTTACAATTTATTCATTTATTCAGAAGTATTACTAAAATCCACTAAAAATGGCTATAAATTTTTTCTTTTCAAAACATTTATTGTCAAAATATTGAAAGGGGTCCTCTAAGCAAAGAAAGAGCCTGAAAGTAACATAGACCAGAAAAGACTAGAGACAATATACAGTAACAGTCACCTTACAGGCAATACAATGGCACTAAATTCCTATCTTTCAATAGTTACGCTGAATGTAAATGGGCCAAATGCCCCAATCAAAAGACACAGTGTATCAGATTGGATAAAAAAAAACAAGACCCACTGATATGCTGCCTGCAAGAGACTGATTTTAGACCCAAAGACACCTCCAGATTGAAAGTGAGTGGGTGGAACACCATTTACCATGCTAATGGACATCAAAAGAAAGCTGTGGTGGCAATCCTTGTATCAGACAAATTAGATTTTAAACCAAAGACTATAATAAGAGATGAGGAAGGACACTATATCATACTTAAAGAGTTTATCCAACAAGAAGATCTAACAGTTGTAAATATTGATGCCCCTAACATGGGAGCAGCAAATTATAAAAGCCAATTAATAATAAAATCAAAGAAACACATTGACAACAATACAATAATAGTAGGGGACTTTAATACCCCCCTCACTGAAATGGACAGGTCATCTAAGCAAAAGATCAACAAGGAAATAAAGGTTTTAAATGACACATTGGACCAGATATACTTCACAGATATATTCAGAACATTCCATCCCAAAACAACAGAATACATAGTCTTCTCTACTGCCCATGGAACATTCTCCAGACTAGATCACATTCTAGGTCACAAATCAGGTCTCAACCAGTACCAAAAGACTGGGATCATTGCCTGCATATTTTCGAGCCACAATGCTTTGAAACTAGAACTCAATCACAAGAAGAAAGTAGGGAAGAACTCAAATACATGGAGGCTAAAGGGCATCCTACTAAAGAATGAATGGGTCAACCAGGGAATTAAAGAATTAGATTACTTTTGCCCAATGTGTGATTGTGTCAACAAACTGAATTTAAGTAAACCCCAACAGATGGGCCAAATGCAAAAAAAAAAAAAAAAGAATTAAAATTCATGGAAACCAATGAAATGAAAACACAACTGTTCAAAATCTTTGGGATGCAGCAAAGGTGGTCCTAAGAGGAAAATATATAGCAATACAAGCCTTTCTCAAGAAACAAGAAAGGTCTCAAACACACAGCATAACCCTACACCTAAAGGAGCTGGAGAAAGAATAGCAAATAAAGCCTAAACCCAGCAGGAGAAGAGAAATAATAAAGATCAGAGCAGAAATCAATGAAATAGAGACCAAAAGAACAGTAGAACAAATCAACGAAACTAGGAGCTGGTTCTTTGAAAGAATTAACAAGATGATAAACCCCTGGCCAGACTTATCAAAAAGAAAAGAGAAGTGACCCAAATAAATAAAATCATGAATGAAAGAGGAGAGATCACAACTAACACCAAAGAAATACAAACAATTATAAGAATGTATTATGAGCAACTATAAGCCAGCAAATTAGACAATCTGGAAGAAATGGATGCATTCCTAGAGACCTATAAACTACCAAAACTGAACCAGGAAGAAATAGAAAACCTGAACAGACCCATAACAAGTAAGGAAATTGAAGCAGTTATCATAAATGTCCCAACAAACAAGAGCCCAGGGCCAGATGGCTTCCCAGGGGAATTCTACCAAACTTTTAAGGAAGAATTAATACCTATTCTTCTGAAACTGTTCCAAAAAATAGAAATGGAAGGAAAACTTCCAAACTCATTTTACGAGGCCAGCATTACCTTGATCCCAAAACCAGACAAAGACCCCATCAAAAAGGAGAATTACAGACCAACATCCCTGATGAACATGGATGCAAAAATTCTCACCAAAATACTAGCCAATAGGATCCAACAGTCCATTAAAAGGATTATTCACCACGACCAAGTGGGATTTATCCCTCGGCTGCAAGGTTGGTTCAACATCTGCAAATCAATCAACGTGATACAATACATTAACAAAAGAAAGAACAAGAACCATATGATCTTCTCAATAGATGCAGAAAAGGCATTTGACCAAAGTACAGCATCATTTCTTGATTAAAACTCTTCAGAGTGTAGGGATAGAGGGTACATACCTCAATATCATAAAAGCCATTTATTAAAAACCCACAGCGAATATCATTCTCAATGGGGAAAAACTGAGAGCTTTCCCCCTAAGGTCAGGAACACGGCAGGGAAGTCCATCACCACTGCTATTCAACATAGTATTAGAAGTCCTAGCCTCAGCAATCAGACAACAAAAAGAAATAAAAGACATCCGAATCAGCAAAGAAGTCAAACTCTCACTCATTGCAGATGATATGATACTTTATGTGGAAAACCCAAAAGACTCCACCCCAAAACTGCTAGAACTCATACAGGAACTCAGTCAAGTGGCAGGATATAAAATCAATGCACAGAAGTCAGTGGCATTCCTCTACACCAACAACAAGACAGAAGAAAGAGAAATTAAGGAGTCGATCCCATTTACAATTGCACCCAAAACCATAAGATACCTAGGAATAAATATAACCAAAGAGACAAAGAATCTGTACTCAGAAAACTATAAAATACTCATGAAAGAAATTGAGAAGACACAAAGATATGGAAAAACATTCCATGCTCATGGATTGGAAGAACAAATATCGTGAAAATGTCTATGCTACCTAGAACAATCTACACATTTAATGCAATCCCTATCAAAATACCATCAACTTTTTTCACAGAGCTGGAACAAATAATCCTAAAATTTGTATGGAACCAGAAAAGACCCCGAATAGCCAAGGAATGTTGAAAAAGAAAAGCAAAGCTGGTGGCATCACAATTCCCGACTTCAAGCTCTATTACAAAGCTGTCATCATCAAGACAGTATGGTACTGGCACAAAAACAGACACATAGATCAATGAACAGAATAGAGAGCCCAGAAATGGACCCTCAACTCTATGGTCAACTCATCTTCGACAAAGCAGGAAAGAATGTCCAATGGAAAAAAGTCTCTTCAACAAATGGTGTTGGGAAAATTGGACAGTCACATGCAGAAGAATGAAACTGGACCATTTTCTTACACCACACACAAAAATTAGAATCAAAATGGATGAAAGACCTAAATGTGAGACAGGAATCCATCAAAATCCTTGAGGAGAACACCAGCAGCAACCTCTTCGACCTCAGTTGCAACAACTTCTTCCTAGACACATCACCAAAGGCAAGGGAAGCAAGGGCAAAAATGAACTATCAGGACTTCATCAAGATAAAAAGCTTTTGCACAGCCAAGGAAACAGTCAACAAAACCAAAAGACAACTGACAGAATGGCAGAAGATATTTGCAAATGACATATCAGATAAAGGGCTAGTATCCAAAATCTATAAAAAACTTATCAAACTCAACACCCAAAGAATAATCCAATCAAGAAATGGGCAGAAGACACGAGCAGACATTTTTCCGAAGAAGACCTCCAAATGGCCAAACAGACACATGAAAAAGTGTTCAACATCACTCGCCATCAGGGAAATCCAAATCAAAACCTCAATGAGATATCACCTCACACCAATCAGAATGGCTAAAATTAACAAGTTAGGAAATGACAGATGTTGGCGAGGATGCGGAGAAATGGGAACCCTCCTACACTGTTGGTGGGAATGCAAGCTGGTGCAGCCACTCTGGAAAACAGTATGGAGGTTCCTCAAAAAGTTGAAAATATGACCCAGCAATTGCGCTACTGGGTATTTACCCCAAAGATACAAACGTAGGGATCCGAAGGGATACGTGCACCCCGATGTTTATATCAGCAATGTCCACAATAGCCAAACTATGGAAAGGGACAAGATGTCCACCAACAGATGAATGGATAAAGAAGATGTGGTATATATATACAATGGAATATTATGCAGCCATCAAAAAACCCCCAAAATCTTGCCATTTGCAATGACGTGGATGAAACTAGAGGGTATTATGCTAAGAGAAATAAGACAATCAGAGAAAGGCAAGTATCATATGATCTCACTGATATGAGGAGTTTGAGAAACAAAACAGGATCATAGGGGAAGGGAGGAAAAAATGAAACAAGATGAAACCAGAGAGGGAGACAAACCATAAGAGACTCTTAATCTCAGGAAACAAACTGAGGGTTGCTGGAATGGTGGGGGGTGGGAGGGATGGGGTGGCTGAGTGACGGACATTGGGGAGGGTGTGTGCTATGGTGAGTGCTGTGAATTGTGTAAGACTGATGAATCACAGACCTATACCTCTGAAACAATATATGTTAAAAAAAAAAAAAGAAGAAGATAGTAGGAAGGGAAAAATGAAGGGGGGGAATCGGAGGGGGAGATGAACCATGAGAGACTATGGACTCTGAGAAATAAACTGAGGGTTTTAGAGTGGAGGAGGGTGGGGAGATGGGTTATCCTGGTGATGGGTATTAAGGAGGGCAGGTATTGCATGGAGCACTGGGTGTTATACGAAAACAATGAATCATGGAACACTACATCAAAAACTAATGATGTAGTGTATGGTGACTAGCACAACATAATAAAATAAAATTAAATAAAAAAACCATTTATTGTCTATCATTTTGTTTTGAGGTGACAAACCAAACCCAAGTTAAATTTTTCTCATTGGCTGCTTTTTAGAACTTCTCTTTGTCTTTGGTGTCCTACAGTTTCATTATGCTTTATCTAGGTATGGATTTGTTTTTATCCTACTTGTATCTGAGTTGATGTCTTTCTGGAAAATTCTTCATTGTTATCTCTTCAAATGTTGCTTCTTTCTTATTCTCACTGTTATTTCTGGAATTCTGGTATATTGGACTTCCTTGTCCTGTTCTCTAACTTTATTAATCTCTCATATTTTCAATAATATCTCTCTTTTAAAAACATTCTGTATAAGTTCTTTTTTAAAAAAAATATTTATTTATTTATTTATTTATTTATTTATTTATTTATTTGAGAGAGAGAGATTGAGAGCATGAGCTGGAGGGCAGAGCAGCTGAGCAGGGAGCCCAACACTGGGCTCAACCCCAGGACCCTGAGATCATGACCTGAGCTGAAGGCAGATGCTTAACTGGCTGAGCCACCCAGGCACCCCTGTACAAGCTCTTTGAACCTGTCTTCCTTTCAATAAGTCTCTCCTCACCTGTTTCTAATATGCTAAGTAACTCATTCATTGTTTAATTTCATTTGCTTTATTGACATTTTGATTTTCGAATTGTTTTTTCTTCAGATCAGTTTTTTCTTTTATAGTCTCTTGTTCCTTGCTTATATTTTCAGACCTCACTTTTTAAAGCATATCAAACATTCTTATTTTATATCCAGCCTCTGATAATTCCAATGTCTGGAGTTTTGCCTGTCTGATTCAGCAATGTTATTTCTTCTGGCTCTTACTCATGGTTCTTTGTTTACCTGTGTATTTGTAATTTTTGACTTCCAGCTCATATCCCTTGGATCTTTATGTGAGAGTATTTTTTCAGGTCATGTTGAAATTAAATTCCTTCAGACAGGATTTTATTTTGCTTCTTTTTATCACCTGGGGGCAGGCACTAAAATATAGGACCATTTTATATCAAAAAATTTTTTTAAAACTTTTTTGACCACCCAGAAAGTTTTAACTTGTGCCAAGAACCTGTGTGAGGGCTGGCAAATTCTTAAGAGATTTTTTTTTTCTAAATTAGTGCCAGAGTGAAAAGAGATGCTTCCTTGCTATCTACTTCTTAAGGGAAATTATATCCTGAGGATGTCTTGGCTTTATATGAGGGCCTACAATTAGGCTTTCTACTTCACGTGTGCCCTTGGGTTTGTCTACTTTCTTCTGTGCCTTCTACAATCTTCAAAACATATGTTCAAGTTCATCAGGGACAAAGCTAGATTCTGTACTTGCTTGCCTTCCCCCTCCCCACATTGCTTTATTTTTGGCCTTGACGTATTACATACTTTCTTACCAGTTTAGTGGTGCACTTAAAATATTCTAAATAGACACATACATATTTTAGCTACTTTCATAGGAAAGGTTGTTCAGGATATCAGATTATCTAGTCTGACGTATAGCAAAAAATGCAAGCCCCACGGTAAACTGAAAATGCGTTGCACATTATATTTAAGAGGAAAGTAGAAAAAACAGTCATTTTTACCGAAAGGTGTCATTAAATAAAAATGGCAAATGAACTCTCTGAGGACAGAAACGATTTATTTTTATTTGTGTCTTTGGAGCTGGCTACTATGCCTAAGATATAAAAGAGCTCCATAAATAATGAATGAATAAAATATTCATAAATATTGGAATAAAATATTGGAAGCATTTATATTGCATTTATATTGCATTGGAGGCTTCAAATGATTTGATCAGTATAATTCATTATTAAATATATATGAATATATGCTTAACTGATTCCTAAATACTCAGATACCAATATGTACATGTATATAATACTATGCATATAATACTATATATATAAAATAGTGTAATATATATGCATACACACACACACACACACACACACACCCCATGGGTATTATACTAAATAGTTTTTACATTCTAACATAGTCCCAGTTATCGCTAAGCCTAGCATATCTCTGATAAACAGTCAAGCACTAAACTCGAGGACCCCCTGATTTTAGTGCCTGCCCACTCTGATGAACTATCAGGCAGCCCCTATTAACAGGCAGGAACATACTTGAGCAACCGTGATGGGAGCTAACTCATTTCAGATTCTGAATTCTAAACTTGACCTTCTTAGTCTAGGCGGTGAGTCCTTTACCTGAGTCAGTGTTATCCATGGGACTTCACGTAGCCCTGCCTCTGTGAACAGAGGAGGGCTCGCTGCTAAACGTAAAATCACTGGAGTGGAGTAGAACCGGAAATGAGAGTTCCTGCCAGTGGTACTCTCTTGACAATTAAGGAGCTCTGCAAAAACTTGGCAGAAAAGGGAAACAGGGAAATAATAAGAGTTTCAGATTTCTGTTAGATCAGGTTCTGAGGTGTACAGCTAATTTTTGACTGGCTGGCAATCTGTGTTGTAGCTAACTAGACTAGAAAAATATGTTGCTTTGAGATCAGGAACTGCTTTGTCTCTTTTAAAATAGAATAATATTTAGACAGACATTGGAATTACACAAAACTAGTTTGAAATCCTGGCTTTATCGTTTCAGTATCTTTTTGTCAACAAGCAAGCTACTAACCCTTTTGAGTATTTATCATCTGGGAAGTGCAAATAATAACACTCATCTTACAAGATTGTGTTAAGGCTTTAAAAAAGGTAATGCTTATAAAATGATCAGCTAGTGCCTCATACAGTATAAGCATGCAATAAAATTTAGCGATTAATAATGGCTATTGTTTTTGTCCTTCTAGAAGCCTGGTGTGGTACGCTTGTTGCACATTAGGACACTTACTAAATGTCTGCAAATTAACTAAAAAAGCCAGTCATCTTTACTTGTTTAAGTGACTGCTCACATTGCCTCCCTGCCTGTGCCTTCACCATTGGGAAAACAATCAGGATGAATCTTTGGGGAAAATAAAGCCATAGAGCGACCTATTCATATCAATCGCTGAAGAACGTAAGTGGTTATTCAAAGAAGAAGGCAAAAGCTAGTTTCTGGTCTCATCATGAGGCAGAAAAATGTCCGAAGCATGTGCTGCTGACCTCACCCTGGAGCCAGCCATGTGCATCCTCTCTGCTTGGCCTTGGCAAAGCTTGTGTGCTTCCATTGAGTCAACACGCTGGCATGCACCCTGCCGCCGCTGCGGCCACTACCCACATCATCTCTCTCAAGAAGTGCTATGGATTCTTGCCAACCTCCAAAACGCGGTGAGAGATAAAGACTGAGTTTCCAGAGGGCTGGTTTTGTGGCTTTGGTGAAGGTCCTTCCAACTATTTCTTTTGTTTGCTTGAAGAACTCCCACTTTGCCTCTAACAGTTGAGCTTGTTCTCAGAAAGAAATATGGAGTCCTAAGAGGCAATCTCTGTAGACCTTCAAGGAGGCTGTGTGAAACTGGCAAGGACCAGCACAGAGCAAGCAGAGGAATGTTTCTATGGCTAGGGTTACAGGGGTGTAGAGGTTTTGTGGTCAGAACACAAAACCATTAATGGAGTTATAGAATTTCTTTCAAAACCCACTGTCTTCTCCCTTCCATATTTTTAATGTGATTTGTGACTTGAAGCTAATTACTGAGATGATCTGAATTTCAAGGCTTTCCTCTAGAGGTTGAAAGTAAGATACTTCTTTTTTTTTTAAGATTTATTTATTTATTTGAGAGAGAGAGAGTGCGTGCACACTCGGGAGAGACAGGGAGAGGGAAAGAGAATCTCAAGCAGACTCTGCACTGACTTGGGGCTCCATCTCATGACCCTGAGATCATGACCTGAGCTGAAACCAAGTCAGTCACATAACTGACTGCACCACCCAGGTGCCCCTGAAAGTAAGATATTTCTGCAGAGGCATTTTTGTTTTTCTGCAAGATATGTTCACATCATGTACATTGCTTTTGTATTGTATAGGTTTTTGCTGTGTGCTCTAGTATTTTAGAGCTTCCTACAAAATCCTACTGTCCAGGATAGTGGTGTAAAGTGGTCTGCTTAATCAGAGGGGGATCTTTAATAGGGTTACATAGAGAATAACATGGTGCCCATGATTCTGCCCACTGTTTTCTTCTTGAACTGCAATTAGGAAATAACTGTTCCAACAAAAGTAGAATAAAATATTCTTCCCATTGTTTTGTTAGAGCAGAAGGTGGTACTCAAAGAACCAAGTGTTGTCAGAGCAGACAAGGGGCAGTGATATGGGGCTCTTTCACCTTCTAGCTATGTGAAGTTGGATAAGTACTCCATTTTTTGAATCCTCCTCCCTTAATTTTATATGCCTTATTTTGCTAGTTAAGAATACCAGTACAACATTGAATAGCAGTTGTGAGAGCAGACATTTTTTGTCTTGTTCTCAAATTTAGGAAGAAAGGGTTTTTGAAGATGTCTTTTATCATATTATTCTAATTCCTATTTCAGAGAACGGATTTTGTCAAATACTTTTTCTGTATCTTTTTTTTTTAATTTAAATTCAATTAGCCAACATATAGTACATCATTAGTTTGTGATGTAGTGCTCAATGATTCATCAGTTGCGTATAATACTCAGTGCTCATCACATCACGTGCCCTCCTTAATGCCCATCACCCAGTTACGCCATCCCCCCATCCACCTCCATTTCCACAACCCTCAGTTTGTTTTCTAGAGTCAAGAGTCTCTCATGGTTTGTCTCCCTCTCTGATTTCTTCCTATTCAGTTTTCCCTCCCTTCTCCTGTGATCCTCTGTGCTATTCCTTATATTCATAGAATCACCTAATTTTCCCTTGTTGGTTTGTTAATGTGGAAAGTTATACTGACTGATACTGAATATTAAGCCAACCTTGCATTTCTGGGATAAACTCCAGTTGGTCACAATGTATTCATTTCTATATTTTGGCAGATTTGATTTGCTATGATTTTTGTTAAGTTTGTCTTCATTTATGTTCGTAAGGCATGATGATTTATAGTTTTCTCTTCTTATAATATCTTTGATTTTGGTGTCAGTGTGATGCTTTTATTTTCTGCATAAGTTTATATAGAATTGGTATTATTTCTTCCTTAAATGTTTGATAGAACTCATTATCACTAGTGATGCTATCTTGGGCCTAGTGTTTTCTTTGTAGAAAGTTATTAAATACAAATGCAATTTATTTAATAAATAGGCTATTATTTAGATACTCTATCTCATCTTGAATGAGCTTTGGAAATTTGTAACTTTCAAGAAATTTTCCATTTTATCTCAGTGGTTAAATGTATTGGCAAACAGTTGTTCATAATATTTCTTTGTTTTCCTTTTAATGCATCAAGATCTGTGGTGATATTTCCTATTTCATTCCTGATATTGATGGTTTGTGTTATTTTTTTTTCCTCAGTTCCACTAGAGGTTGATCAATTTTATTGATAATTTCAAAGACATAGCTTTGGTCACATCAGTTTTCTCTATTGTCTTCTGTTTTCTATTTCTTTGATATTTGTTTTTATCTTTATTTTTTTGCTTACTTTGTTATTTGCTTCTATTTTTCAACTTTTTTATGATGGAAGCTTAGATCACTGATTTAAGATCATTCTTGTTTTCTAATATAAGCATTTAAAGTTATAAATGTCACTCTAAGCACCCTACCAATTTTATGTTGTGCTTTGATCTAATTGAATTCAGAGCATTTTCAAATTTCCTTTGTCACTTTTTGTTTTACCCATAGGTCATTTAGACGTGTGTTATGTGATTTTTCTAATATTTGGAAATCTTCCCAATATCTTTTTATTAGAGTTCTAATTTAATTCTATTGAGAGAGAGCAAAGAAAATCATGTTAAATCAGTAAGATTTCAATTCTTTTATACATTTAGATAATTGATGGGTATCTGTTTTATGTCTCAAATAAAGCTTACCTTGGTGTTCATGGTCTATGAGGAATTATGATAAAGACAAAAATTTTAATAAATTTTATTTTTTCAAGTAACATCAAAAATGAAAAAAAAAGCCCAACTAGGGTACATTTATAATTGTAAATGCTGTGTTACTAAGTATATTCCTGATAGGAGAGTTTCCATTTCTACCAGATTTTAAGGAGACCCACATTTTCTGCTTATAATTTTTTGTGTTTGATGATTAGAAGAATCTTCACAGACTAGCTTCTGTTCCATACATTTCCAACTTTGTTTCTCTTCCACTCTACCTATATTTTTGATGTCAGGCACTGTAAGATATATTTTATATTGCAATACATCTTGCACCTTTGTATCATGATGCCAGATGAGTTGGCACAGCAGGTATAAGGAGTATTTCTGGAAGGCAACTTGGGAGATCTAGAAATAAGTGTATATGGAAATGACAGTGAATTACATAAATACTGGATTAAATATATTGCTAATTTAACTTCCCTTTTTCTGGATACTAAAACTCCCCATGGTTACTCTCATGCTACCTGATGATAGTGAAAATGTGAAAGAAAGAATAGTGGAGATTGTGAAAAGCACAAGCAACACGTTAGACAGACATTTCATTAATTTTTGAGTTAGTACTTGTGCCTTACTGTGTGTAGCAAGCTGGGTGGTCTTCAGAGAACATTATCAATATTCAAAGAGATTTAGCTATTAATTTTCAATGCTTCCTCTGGGTGAGGAACTTGATATACACCAGCTATAAACATCCCAATAATTTTGAAAGGGAGAATCATCTCTATTTACTAATGTAGGAACAGAGGCTAAATAAAGGTATGCAGCAAGTCATGAAGGCTCATCTTAAGCATAAATCACTTATGCTTTATGCATTTTATGAAATTTTGACTTTTTCATATTTAAGTTTCAACAAATATCATATTTTTTAAAATGAATATGATATTCTTTATCTAATTTCATTGGTTCTTAAATTATCCTGTCCATAATTTTCCAAGGACAACCAAAATCTGAGCCAAAAGTATATTTTAGCTTCAATTCCTAATCGAAGTTCTATACATTTTTGAAATATATAGAATTGCCAGAGGACTACTGATTAAAAAATTGTGGATTCACAAATTATGGATATGGAGCTTTCTTTGTGGATGTTTTCAAAAATGTATTCAATTTGTTTAATGGGACTAGAGCTATTCAGCTTTTCTGTTCCATTTTATGTCAGTTTAGTAAATTGTGTTATGTAATTACTATGCCCATTTCATCTATACTGTCAAATTTGTTGGCCTACAGAATAGTGCTTTATTTTTCTTTTAATATGTGAATGATCTGTCGTGATGTATGTACTTTCATTCATTCCTGCTATTAATACATTGTATTTTCTATCTTTTGTTAGTCAGTCTTGTTAGAAGCTTATTAATTGCATTAATTTCTTCTGAAAAACTTATTTTTGGCCTTGTTAGTTTTGTCCACTGTTAAACTATTTTTTATTTCATTTATTTAGGTTGTTACCTTTATTATTTACTTCCTTCTACTAATTTTTAGTTTAATTTGCTCTTCTTTTCCTACTTTTATCAAATGCAATCATAAAGCATTAATAAGGAAAGGAAAAGAAAAAAGAAGGAAGGGAGGAAGAAAGGAAGGAAGGAATGAAGCAGGGAAGGAAAGAAAGAGATTACTAAGGAAGAAATAAAATTATTCTATTCACAGAAGGTACAATTGTTTACATAGAAGTTCCTGTGTAAAAACAAAGAAAAAAGTTTCAGAGAACAAATAAATGTATTAAAATATACATAGGAAGATTAGAAAATAAAATTGATGAAATCTTTCAGGAAACAAATATAAAGGCCAAAAAAAAAGGGAAACTAAGTGAGAAAAGAAAAAATAAAAGATCAATTCTGGAGGTCTTTCAACTATCAGCAGTGTGAGAGCAAAGAAAGTAGAAAGGATATTATCAAAGAAGTAATACAAGAAAATTTCAAAGAACTGGAGTGCCTAAGTCTCCAGAAAGGTCCTACTGAATTGAATGCCTAGCATTCTTCTAAGTTAATTGAAAAAGTATAAAAAAGTGTGTGTGTGTCTGTGTGTGTGTATAAGTATATATATATATATGTATATGTATGTATGTATATAATTTATGTGTATGTGTATATATATGTATTTACACATATACAATGACACTTCACAGAAACACAGGCACATACCTATACATCTACACACACACACAAACACACATATATTCCAAGTTGTTGAAAAAGTATAAAAAAGCAAAAAAAGAAGATTCTTTATACTTTTCTGTCTTTCCAATTAATTTTAAAGAGTTTATATGTATGTGTGATATTTAAAAAAGAATAAAAAAAGCAAATAAATATATATATACACAAATATATTTTATTCTTTAATTTTTTATACTTTTTCAATTGAAAGAGTGTATATATGTGTTTGTATGTCTATTAAAAACTGCTATTTATTACCTAATGTAAGACCAGACAGAAATTTAGGAGAAAGCTTATTAATCAGTGAATGGAAAGAGGGAACATACTAATGTTTATTTAGCAGCAGGAACTTTATATATGTATTTTATTCGACCTTCTCAATAATTCCATGAGGCAGGTATTATTATCCTCATTTAGAAACATTAAAACACAGGTAGTGTTGTGATGAGCACTGGGTGTTATATGCAACTAATGAATCGTTGAACACTACATCAAAAACTAATCAGGTACTATACTCTGGCTAACTGAACATAGGAAATAAAAAAAAAAGAATGTGTCTATGGTAAAACTCTCCTTATACATATATACCTTTATGTATTCATTTCTAAGTGATAAATAAATGAATTAATAAAATAAAATAAAACACAGGTAGTTAGGGGTGCCTGGGCAGCTTAGTTGGTTGAGTGTCAGACTCTTGATTTCAGCTCAGGTCATGATTTCAGGGTTGTGGGATGGAGCCCCACGTCGGGCTCTGTGCTGAGCATGGAGCCTGCTTGGGATTCTTTCTGTCTCCCTCCTCCTGCCCCCACACTCTCTCTCTCCCTCTCTAAAAAAAACCCCCCAAAAAACCCCCCAAACAAACAACAAAAACCCAAACAACAACAATAACAACAAACCACAGATAGTTAATTATCTCTTATCTAGTGTTTTTGACTATTATTTAGCATAACTTAGGGTGTTCAATATATATAAAAGGGATATTGGAATTCCCTTTAATCATCCATTCATTAAAAAAATTGCTTACTGAATTTCTACTTTAAGCCAGGCAGGGTTGACAGAATTCAGCTCTGTACAAGGCGCAGCCCCTGCACCTAAGGTGCCTCCAGCCCTGGGGGTGGGAAGAGAGTACACAGGCCATCCAGTGTGGCAAGTGTGATGGGGGAGTGCGGTGTGCAGGGGTGTACACAGGACAGTGCATATTTATCCCAGGCATCAGAATTCATGAAGGCTGCCAGGACAACTTGCTGATACAGGAAGGATGCGTGGAAGGGAGGGGCTGGTGAACGCGGGGAGGGGGTGGGATGTGATGGAAGTGTTTTGGGCAGTAGTATGGAGATATTGCAGGAGCCTCTGATGGCCTGACATGTTGTCGAATACTTGTTGGAACATGGGTGAGGAGGCAGAGAAGCAGTTATTGGATGGAAGAATAATTGGGGAACATAATTCAGTAATTACTGTAGGAGCATGAGATGAGAGTTATTGACCCAGAAATTCCCTGTAAAAGGTCTTTCTCTGTCCTTTCAATTCCCAGAGACAGATTGTGCTGATGTTGCAGGGAAAATGTGTGCTTTTACCCCTCATATCTAAGTAGGTCAGTATTTGCTAACACTCAAGGAGTCTGCATTATTTCCTCGTCGACTAGAACATTGTGCTAATGAGGAGCAGGTCATAGGTTTAATCCCCTTATGGGCCTCTTAGCTTTGCTCTGTTCTGTAGGCAGACACAGCACCCCTCACCCGGGGGCTTTGCTTTCTCAAATGCCAGTTGCTAGCAAGAGAAACCTGATGAGAACTTCTGGACAGATTAGAGAAAACTCATCCCCACTCAGCGCCTCAGAGGGGCACAGTTTCCAGTGAATGTTCCACTGACGGTGCATAATCAATGTAATTGTGGTTTTCTAAGAATGCTTAAAACATTTAATGTTCCTCCCATTAAATTCTTAACCTCAGCTCAGATTACAACCAAGTAGCTGCAATCAGCTAATATTCTTCTCTTCTTTCTCCTCTTTAGAGGAAACTAAGAATATTTCCTTAACATCTAGTGAATTGGGGTCTTATAATTCTGTAGCAAAAGGGCCAGAGATACAAACCCTCATGCATAGAAGTTTAAGCCTAAATACCCATATATTTATTAAGCAATGGCTTTATGTATGATCTGTAGACCCTGCTCTGTGCTAGGCATCTAGAAGTAAAAAGGATACACTAATTAACATTTATGGAATATGGCCGGTGTGCCAAGCATGTAGCTAAGCGCTTTACAAGGATTATTTCATTTAATGCTCAAAAGAGCATGTCAAAACTCAACTGGCCAAACCCTCCCCAACCTGTCGCCTTCCTCTTTCCCAGGAGGTTAAGAAGTATGAGTAGGTGTGGACATAGAAAAAACACTATGGTCAGAAGTCCTCCCAGAAATTTCCAGGAGAGAATAGTCTGAATAATTACAACTACAACCAATATTTATTGCACACTTGGTGTGTGGCAGGCCTCTTTTCTGAGCAGTTCATATCATTCAAATTCAACTTAGTTCTATGAAGTTAGGTTCTATTATTAGTGATATTTTTATCTATGAGCAAGTTGCGGCAAAGGAGGTAAATCTAAGTTCACATGAGAAATAAGTGACTGAGTCAGGATTGTTGACAAGGCATTACCTTAGTTATACTGAACAGGCTTTATTGTGCTGATTTGCTATTTATATATATATATATTGCTTGGTGATGTGTCTATTCAGATCTTTTGCCCCTTTTAAAATCAGGTTGTTTGTCTTCTCTGAATTGTAGAGGCTTTTCAAAAAAATTATTCTGGGTATAATTACTTTATCAGACATATTATTTACAGTTTTTTTTTTTCTGCCAAGTCTCTTTATCTATCAAAGGCAAAATTTAAATATTGTTGAAGGGCAATTCATACCTTTTTTTCTTTTTTAAAGATTTTATTTATTTGTTTGATAGAGAGAGACACAACGAGAGAGGGAACACAAGCAGGGGGAGTGGGAGAGGGAGAAGCAGGTTTCCCGCTGAGCAGGGAGCTGACGTGGGGCTTGATCCCAGGACGCTGGGATCATGACCTGAGCTGAAGGCAGTCGCTTAATCAACTGAGCCACCCAGGTGCCCCTGCAGTTGATTTTTCTTCACCATGACCATGCTTGAATTGCTCGACATCTCTATTGAAAATCAATTACCAAGGAAAAAAAAATTCAATTGCTAATATATGTGTGGGTCTCTTTCTGGATTCTCTATTCCGTTCCATTAACCAATACCAAACTATCTTGATTGTTAGAGCTTTATAGTAAATCTTGAAATCAGGTTGGCTAAGTCCTCCAACTTTGTTCCCTTTTTAAAAATTGCTTTGGTTATTCTAGATCTTTTGCTTTTCCACATAAATTTTAGATCAAAATGCAGATTTCTACAACAAATCCTTGCTGAAATATTTTGATTGAGATTGGCCTGAACCTACATATCATGATGTAAGAATTGATATTTTAATAATTTGTGTCTTCTAATCTATTATCTTGTTTATCTCTCCATTTATTTTGATGTATTTTCTTATTATCCTTGTAATGTCTATAGCACCTGTGGTGATAACCCCATTCTGATTCCTGATATTGGCCACTTTGTGTCCTCTTCCTTTTTCTTTCTTTCCCTCCTGCCCTCCTACCTTCCCTCCCTCCCTCACTGTTTCCTCCCTCCCACACTCGCTCCCTCCCTTTCTTTCTCTCTTGTTTTCTTTCTTCTTTCATTGTCTAGCTAGATGTATGAAAATTTTATTGATATTTTAAAAGAATAGCTTTGACTTTGTTAGTTTTCTGTAATGTCTGCTTCCTATTTCATTGATATCTACTCTTAACCTTTCTTTCCTTTTATTTATTTTGCTCTTTTTTTCTAGTTTCCTAAGATGGAAACTTAGTTCATTTATTCTAGTTTTTTAATGTAAGCATGTAAAGCTGTAAGTTTGCTCTTACACTGCACTTTAACTGAGTCACATAAATTTGGATATGTTTTATTATTATTGCCATTTACTTAAAAATATTTTCTAATTTCCCTTGTGATTTTGTCTTTGCCCCATGAATTATTTAGTACTGTGTTGTTTGATTTCCAGATATTTGGGGTTTCCTAAATGTCTCATTGCTGTTGCTTTTCGTTTTAATTCTATTGTAGGTTGTGGTGGCTAATTTGATGTGTCAATTTGTCTATACCACAGTATCCAGTTTTTGATCAAACGTCAGTCCAGATATTGCTGTACAGATATTTTTTAGATGTGATTAATATTTAAATCATTTAACTTTGAGTAAAGCAGATTATCCTCATAATATGGGTGGACCTCACCTAATCAGTTTTAGGCCTTAAGAGAAAAGGCAGAGAGGTCCTCTAAGTAAGAAGGATTCTGCCTCCAGGTGGCCTTCAGACTTGAGACTGTACTATAACTCTTCCCTGGTCTCCAGTCTGCTGGCCTACCCTGTAGATTTTGGATTTACCAGGCCCCACAATCATGTGAGTCAATTCCTTAAAATAACCCTCTCTCTCTTTATATATAAATATAAGTTATATATATATGTACATGTATATATATGTACGTTTATATATATGTATACACACACATACACATTCTATTGTGTCTGTTTCTCTGGAGAATTCAAATACATGGGTAGAAGACATACTTTTTTATTTTGATCCTTTTAAATTCATTTTATTTTTTAAATTTTATTTATTTGAGAGAGAGAGAGAGCAGGCAGAGGGAGGGACAGAGGAAGAGGGAGAGAGAGAATCTCAAGCAGCTCCCTACTGAGTGCTGAGCCTGACATGGGACTCGATCTCACCACCTTGAGATCATGACCTGAACTGAAACCAAGAGTCCGATGCTTAACTAACTGAGCCACCCAGACCCCCAAATCCTTTTAAATTTATTGAGACTTGTTTCATGGCCTAACATAAGACCTATCTTGGTGAGTGTACCATGTACGCCTGAAAAGTATGTATATCCAACTGTTGCTGGATGTAATGTTCTGTAAATATTAATTTGGTGAAGGTAGTTCACAGTGATGTTCAGATCTTCTTGATCATTACAGATTATTTTGTCTAGTTAATAGAAAAATTTCTGTGACAGTCTGTATCTCCCTCAAATTCTGTCAAGTATTGTTTCATATATTTTAAGATTCCATCATGAGGGGCATAATTTTATTTTATTTTTTTATTTTTTTATTTTTTAAGATTTTATTTATTTGACAGAGAGAGACAGCGAGAGCAGGAACACAAGCAGGGGGAGTGGGAGAGGGAGAAGCAGGCTTCCCGCCGAGCAGGGAGCCCGATGTGGGACTCGATCCCGGGACTCCGGGATCATGACCTGAGCCGAAGGCAGACGCTTAACGACTGAGCCACCCAGGCGGAGGGGCATAATTTTATACTTTTTATGTCATCCTCAGGGATAGTCCCTTTTATAATTTTAAAATCTCTCTTTATTTTTAGTAATACTCTTTGTCTTAAACTCTGTTGTATATGCTATTAATACAGCCACTCCAAGATTGGTAGGTTTGTGGGTCACAAGATATACATTTTTCTTTCCATTTACTTTCCATCTATCTGTATCTTCATATTTAAAAACTGTCTGTTGTGGGAAGAATATAGTGAGTCTCACTTCTTTATGAACTCTGTCATTAATATTTAATATGTTTTTATGTGGTTCAATTTAGGTCTATCTTTTATCTTTTTTTGTTGGTCACCTCATCGTTTGTTTCTTTTCTCCGTGTTTTCTTCCTTCTCTTGGGTTATTTGAATTTTTTAGTATTCCTTATTAATTTATATGTTGGCTTTTAAGCTGTTTTTGTGGGTGTAAATTTTTAGTGGTTGCTCTAGGGATTACAGTATCCCTACCTAAACTTCCACATCTGCTTACAGTTAATACTGCATTACATCATTATTAACTATAGAAACGTGGCAATCATACATGTTCCTTTATATCCCCCCACTGGCCTTCATGTTACAGATGTCCTGTGTATTACCTCTACATAGATGGAACACCCCATCACACAATGTTATAATTTTTGCTTCAGTTCTATGTATCTTAAAGAATTGAAGAAGAGAACAGTCTTTTTTAAAGAGCTGAAGAAGAAAACAGTCTTTTTTAAAAAATTAAGACTATTTTTAGAGCAATTTCAGGTTCACAGCAAAATTGAGGGGAAGTTACAGAGCTTCCCCTTATTCTTCCTGCCCCTACACATGCACAGCTTCTCCCACTATCAACATCCCCACCAGAGTGGTACTTTTGTTACAATTGATGAACCTACCTTGACACATCCTAATCACCTAAAGTCCATTGTTCCCATTATAAGTTTACTCTTGTTGTTATACATTCTGTGGATTTGGACAAGTGTTTAATGACATGTAGCCACCATATGGTATCATACAGAGTATTTTCATGGCCCTAAAAATCCCATGTGCTTTGCCTGTTCATCCCTCCCTCTCAACTCAGATCTTCTTACTGTCTCCATAGTTTTACCTTTTCTAGAATGTCATCTAGTTGGAATCATACAGTATGTAGCCTTTTCAGATTGTCTTCTTTCACTTAGTCATATACATTTAAATTACCTCCATGTCTTTTTATGGCTTGATGGCTCATTTCTTTTTAGCCCTGAATAATATTCCATTGTTGGATGTACCACAGTTTATTTATTCATTCACCTATTGAAGGACATCTTGCTTGCTTCCAAGTTTTGGCAATTATAAATAAAGCTGCTATAAACCTCCAGGTGCAGGTTTTTGTATGGATGTAGGTTTTCAACTTCTTTGGGTCTATATCAAGGAGTGTGTGATTGTATGGTAACGGATATTTGATTTTGTAAAAAAAAAAAAAAAAACTTCCAAACTGTCTTCCAAAGTGGCTGCACCATTTGCATGGTACACCATTCTGGCTTTTGGTTATTCTAATAGGTATCTAATGGCATTTCATTGTTGCTTTAATTTGAATTTCCCTGATAGCATATGATGTGGAGTATCTTTTCATATGCTATTTACCTTCTGTCTGTTTTCTTTGTTGAGATGTCTTTTAAAGTCTTTGCCCATTTTTTAATTGGGTCATTTGTTTTCTTATTGTTGAGTCTTAAGAATGCTTCGTGTATTTTGGATAACAGTCCTTTATCAGATGTATCTTTTGCATATATTTTCCCCGTTTGTGGCTTCTTTTTTCATTTTCTTGACATTGTCTTTTGCAGAGCAGAAGTTTTTAATTTTAATAAAATCCAACTTATCAATTATTTCATTTGTGGCTGGTGTTTTTGGTATTGTATCTAAAGAGTCATCTCCACACCCAAAGCCATCTAGGTTTTCTCCTGTGTTATCTTCTAGGAGCTTAATACTTTTTGTGTTTTACATTTAGGTCTATGATTCATTTTAAGTTAATTCATTTTAAGTTAATTTTGTGAAGGGTGTAAAGTCTATGTGTGTGTGTGTGTATGTAAATATATATATTTCTAAGCTGCTGTTAATCTCATCATCCACTGTATATTTCATTTCACATATTGTATGCTCCATTCCTAGACATTTCATTTGTATCTTCTTAATATCTACCATTTCTTTATTCATTATATTCATGTTTTCCTTTAAATCCTCGAGCTCTTTTTTTTTTTAAAGATTTTATTTATTTATTTGACAGAGAGAGACACAGCGAGAGAGGGAATACAGGCAGTGGGAGTGGAGAGGGAGAAGCCCGCCTCCCGCCGAGCAGGGAGCCCGATGCGGGGCTCGATCCCAGGACCTGGAATCATAACCTGAGCAGAAGGCAGCCGCTTAACGACTGAGCCACCCAGGCGCCCAATCCTCGAGCTCTTTTAAGATTTACAATAGTTCTTTTCAGGTGCTTCTTTAATAATTTGATTAGATGCTTTACATAAGCAACTAATTAATTTTTACTTAAATGGGCATTATTACTCCTATTATACAATTAAGGAAACTAAAGCTCAGAAAGGCAAATTAATTCATCCAAGGTCAGATAGCTAGTAAGTAGAAAAGTAGAAATTAGAGCCCAGGATTACCCAATTTCCAAGTCTGCCTTCATAATTACTATTCTATTCAGTATTAACTTTTTGTTAACTAATTGTTTAAACTTGAACAAGTATTTTACTTCTGTGAACCTCAGTTTCCATGTCTATAGAATTAGAGATCATAACCTACTTCACAGCATTGTATATGAAAGGTACCTTTCCTCTGAAGTTATTTTTGCTGCAGTTGAAAGAAGGAGTTTAAATTTAAGTCAGAGCACAGCCCAGCAGTAGCAGAGCTAAGTGTGTGCATTTGGATAAGTGTGGCATGGAGGAAGCCAACTCATTGCAAGGCTCTTGTAAATCAGGAACGTGAAGACGTAGGGACATTCCTTATAGAGGCCCCTGGGTGGGAAATAAAAAGGATAAGTACCTCTCCTTCAAAAATATGCCTGGTACTGCCTGGATATATCTGAGCAGCTGTAGTTTTTGATCATTTTCCTAATATAAATTTACCATTTTGACCTGAGTATAGTGTGAAAAAAGACTGTTGCACTTTGGTAATCTTAACCTCTTCCAACATTCCAGATGGTGATAATGATCAAGATGGCATCTGTTGGAGGAAGCTTTTATTGTTTAAGATAAGGATTTCTTCCTAGGTTTATATCCCTTCAGAGCTCTCTCTATGGCCGGAGAGTTCAGTCTGTTGTCCCTGAGTATCTAGGATACCTTAATGAGTTCCATGATAGATAGTTTCCTTTTTTACTTTTATTTATTTTTTGCTCTTTGAGTGACTAGTCAATAGAACCACCCTAGGCAGCAGTCTTGAAAATGCATTCAGAGTTCATTATTTGCTTAATAATAACTCTATATAAGTATATTGCTATGGATTCTATACAATGGACCCAGAGATACACAACATGAAGTATCTGCCCCTAAGTGATTCACAGTTTCATAGGGAAGACACAATATAAGTTAAAAATGGATTTAGTAATAGGTAGAAGCTACAAGGTGTGGGAAGATCCAAAACTGGGTATCCCTTACCCAACTGGTAAAGAGATAGTTAGACAAGATAGATCACAGGGAGGGTGATGCTTGACTAAATTCTGAAGGATGAGTACAAGCTTATCAGAGCTGGAAGTAATGGCAGGGAAGGAGGTTCCTAGCAGAGGGAGGGGAAGCATCCATGAAGGCTTAGAAGTGTGGTGCATGTAGTGTCTCTGGTATCTGTAATTTGTTTTGACTGGGACTCAGGGGAGATAAGACAGGACAGGTAGGCAGGGTTCATACCAGGAAGAGGCTATTATGCCTCTTGGTCACAAGGGAGTCTAAATGGGAGAGCGTGGGTGAGGAGGTATTAATTCATATCCACACTGGAAAAACAACTCAAAGTACAAGGCTGGTTGCTGACAAATCAGTTGCTTCAGATTTGTATCTGATCCCACATGGTGGGGGGGTGGGGGTGGGTGATGCAAAAATACTGATGACCAACTGGGCCTAAGCTCTCAGACAGTGAGGAAATCTGCTGAGTGGAAGCCTTTGGAGTCTGACTCTGGGATAAACAGCTTTGCTCAGAGTTCTGTCCTCTGAGTAAACAGTGGCCTGCTTCTGAGGGAAGGTAGCCCCGCTAGAGGTGGATGGTGTTGGCTTCCAAGGTAGAAATAGCACTGCCTGAGCTTGTGCAGGCTCCTGAGTTCAGGCAGACTGCAAGAAGCTGCCATATCCAAAGAGGTACAAACATGATGGAAAGAGCACTGTCAAAGGCCAAGGACATGTCTAAAACCAAGCAGTGTAGTAAAGTGGGGGAATTTAGAGCAGAGGTCCCATACTGGATATTCCTTCCTCAACTTGCTAACTATAGCTATCAGGTGCCAGGCTTTGAGCTGAGTACTTTCCTTGCAGAAAAATAACAATAACTGACATATTTTGAGTGCTTGCTTTGTCTCTTATACTGCTCTAGATGTATTCTATATTGTTACTCATTTAATTCTACCTTATGAGTGAGTTAAAAATAATGTTTTCAAGTTACAGATAAGGAAACTGAATCTCAGAAGTAAGGTTTGCCTAATATCACACGTATAGGAACTAACTAGTGGATCTGGGATTTGAACCCGGATTTTTACTATTACTCTATGAGAAAAGCATCTTTATCCCTGATATGTAGATAGGACAACTGAGGCTCAGAGTAGTTAAGTGAGTAGTGCATCTGGGATTGACCTCAGCCTCTAACTCCAGTGCTGGTTGCCTTAGCCAGTGCACTCCACAACATGTCTAGAGCTAGTTTCTGTCTCCACAGGACTCTCTTGGTTGGAGCAGTGTCTAGACCTGAACTGCATAATGAAACTGGGCTTTAGGGAGGTCTAAACAGACCCTCTGAAGAGATCATATATATGTCCCCCCAGAGAACAGAGGGTGCTAGCTGCACAGTCAGTGTTAGCCAAAGAATCAGCAACATCCACCAGGCAGGAGGCCACCACTTTGGGCCCCAACTACCCCATTCTCACAGCTATCCTCAAACAGAAGACAAGTTAGGCCTTGAAAAGAGAAGGAGCAAAAGTATTTCAGACATAGGCATGGATTGCACTCTGCCCTACCCCCCAGGGAGTGGGAGTAGGACGAAGCATGGTAGAACAGTTCCTCTCTCTGTAATCACTCAAGCATGGAGGAGATGTGGGGAAAAGATAGTGAGCAAATTAGTTTGAGTTGGGAATTGCAAACTGGACTACATAGACTTTTTATTAAAGAAGAAAAGGACAATTTTGGAGTCTGCTCAAGGCAGACTTAAGGGAAAGGAAAGGGAGAATCCTGAGAGCTCTGTGACAGCAAGATATAAAACTGTTTTATGAGATGGTTCAATAGACTGGATATATCCGTCATCTACCACTTCAAATATTCCATCATGGCCTGACCTTCCCATCATCTGGTACTCTCACTTTACCTCTTTTGTCCTTAGAAGAATACTAATAATTCCAATCCCAATGTCTGCTACTACAGCAGTGCTTTTTCAACTCATGGTTGAAAGCTGACAGTTGTTATTTCTCTAGGATTCAAACTATGTTCCCCTACTGAAACAGATATTGAAGCAATCCAAGGTTAAGGCACAGTGGCTGTGAAAAGCATAGACCAAGTTTCAGTAAAGCATCAATAGCATCATGAATCAGGCTCTAAACATCTCCAGTGGATGGATTCCATAACCTTGTTGAACTGGCTTCCTAAGACCTTTCTCATTCATCATGGACCACGTAGAGACTGTGAGCCCTGTGTCCATTAAACAATTGGGGGAAACAGGCTGCATGTCCTTCTACAGAGAGACTGGATATTCTGGGTTTGGGAATCAGCATCTTATAGGGCTGGGGACAGAAGTGGGTAGCTGAGGCGTGTGCCTCTTTTTGAAAGGCACAACCCTGAGTCAACCTGTCTGAGATTGTTCTGCCATGGTGGATGGAGCAGAAATTATGGTGGATACTCGGGAAGACCATGGAAAGGGAAGCAAATAGCTCCAAGCTTTTGGATTGAAGTATTTATTGAAAGTTTAATTCATGTGAAAAAGTTTGATTCCACCAGACCTCAGATGTCTCTCCTGATAATGGAAAACTGAGCATACTAAGTCAGGCCAATGCTCAGAGCCATGTTGGGACCTCTAAAAGAAGACCAAAGGAGAGTGTGGGGATAGCCAGTGCATCCTCTACACTACTTCCCCTGCCATGGACACCCTTATGGGTTACTCCTCATGGTCTAGAATTGATCTATCATCTAAGAATGAGTACAAACTTCATATAGTTATAGGAAATCATTATCTTACAATATCCAAGATGGTCAGTTCATGTATTTATACATTCATTTGCTCAACAAATATTTATGCAGTACTTCTTATGTGCTATGTACCTGAGCTTAAATCCCCAAGTTCTCAATATTTCCAGTCCCCTTGGGAAATGGCAGGAGGAAGATGTCTCAGAAAAACAAAAGCCTTTACTCAAGCTGCAGAAAGGTGGGCATGGGAAGTGTGACAAGCAAAGTCACAAATTTTAGGACAACCAAAGACTTCCTGGAGAAAAGAATATGAAGAAAAGATGTGGCTTTCATTTTGTGTTCCTATTTTTCTGGGTACTCAGATCACAGAAGCATGTCAGGTTTGGGCGTGGAGACTGTTGCGTGAAGCAGATATCACCATATACTCCTTTCAATACTTGCTGGGAATTAGTACATCTGAATGGGGTTTTTCACATGTTTAATGGGACTGAAATGTTGGGGGACCACAGACTATTTGCATTTTATAGCAACAATAGTTCTTATTATCTATCTAGATGAAAAATTTGAGTTTTATGTTGTTTCAGAACAAGATAGAAGTGAAATTTTATAATTTACGTACCTATTTCCATGTCTCTTGGATGGTTCCAGCACATTTCCAACATTTGAAATATCTTTTGGTCTGAAATGTGGTGGAGGTTGGGGAGAGAGGTTGGAATTTGAGAAGCGCAGTAATAGCTTTAAAGAAGAAATTGCTCCCCCTCATGCTCTCTCAGCCTATTTAGTGAAGCGATTTGGACTGCATTTTGCTTTTAGCTCCACTCTTGTGTAGGTAAAGAAATTACTGCATGAGCTCACCCTTGGCCCCCAGCCCCGGGCTATCATGCCAGTAAATCTATGATAGTAGAGTCAGCACACCAAATATCTTTATCTTTATTCTAATCTCAAAATGAACTGGACTCAGAAAAATTTCTTTGTCCATATTATATCCTTTCCGTATCTTTATTTTTAACCTTTCAAGCTAGTCAACCTTCCTCTGAGGCACTTCTTTTGTCAGGTTGGGGAGGGCAAGAGAAGAGAGGAAAAGGGGAAGAAGGAAAAGAAATTAAAATCTGCCCTAACATCCTCAGATGGGACTGCCTTTTTCCCGTGGGGTCAGGGGCAGGCAAGACCCACTGGACAATATTGTATGAGTATATGTGGATCTTTCCAAGCATGTTTTTTTGTACTATATCCATAAGGAAGCACAGCAAATATTTGTTATGACCTTGAGCAAAATACAAGCCAGAGCCCTTTTAATGATGTTCCCTGTGCTTCAGGACCCTCTGCAGTATCTCTGGCCTGAAGTTTCACTTGCTGGAGTTGGCGGTTTGTCCTGCATAACAGCCCTACAACCCTCGCCCTTGTTCTCTCTCAAGCAAATGTGCCGGACAGCATGTTTGCTTTGCCCACGGCCTCCCCACAGGACAGCAGCTCTGGTTCTTTGCTCAATTCAAGCAACTTAAATGAAACTCGAGCACTCAGCAGAGCCCCACAGAGCAGCACAAGAGCATTCTGGTTGGGGTCCTAGCCTGGCCCCTCCCTCAGCTCCCCACGCTCACCCCTCCCCACTGGCAGCTGCAATGGAAATGCCCAATGGGAGCTGTGAACTCTCCTTTATTCACAGTTCTGGCTTGGAATCAAGTTGCTGACACCAGTGACACCTCTCCTGAGGGAAGCACTTGGAAGCAGTTGGCACTGGTCTGCCTGAGGAGATACCATTACACGTCCTTTAAAAAGTTGAGACAATAAAAGATCATGTCTGATTGGGGAGGTGGGACCTGAAGGGCATTAAAAGTGAGGGATAATTAAAATGGCTGGAGAAGATAAAGGAAGAAAACCTTGGATAGGGATGGAGAGACTCAGGTCAGGAGTAATCTTCCATGATACTCCATGTGGCTAAGGCACCCCACACGGTAACTCCTGCCAAAGCACTTGTCCTCAGGACTGTAATCTACATCTAGACCAAAAGGTGAGCTCCTCAGGCTTACCAGTTCAACTTCATATGGGCTTACCCAGCATAAGTATATCACTGAAAAAGTACTTAATGCTTGTTGACATGAACTGAAGTGTCAGCATGAGCAAAGCTCATCAGGGACAAGAGAGAATAAGACAGGGGAGAAATGGGGATGAGGCTGGAGGGGAAGTGGGTATTTTGTCTTCCTGCAGGTCTTGTAGCTGAACATTTTGGGTAGTCAGCAAAGACTTCTGAGAACCTTTGCGTAGGCTCTGCTTTAGGTGCAGGAGGTAAGATGGCAAATGTGACCTTACTAACTTCCTCCTCCTCTTCTCCGTACTTATTTCCTGAGCACATGGAAGCCAGGAGACTCTCCCATCTATCCACCACCAAACTGATCACACTGCCTGCATTCAGACCCATATATTCTGTCCACTTTCCTGTTACATGCAGAAATGATTTCGGCTGGTACAGGGCCAGGCTCTCCTCTTGGCACTGGTTCCTATCTTTTTTCATTCACTTAAGGACTTTGCTCCTGCAAAGATCCTGAAATTATCCCCCCTTTCTCCCACATTGAAAGTTTCTCCCTCTAAAGAATCATTCTCATCCACATAGAAATTCCTTTATTACCTCCCATCTTAGCTGTTGATCCATTTCTTTGTCTTTGTTTATAGCAAAGCTCTTCAAAAGAGATATGATATATGATATGATATGATATATCTGTATCTATCTCCTAACCTCCTATATTCTCTTTAACATTTGTTCTCCAAACTCTGTTGAAAATGCTCTGGTTAGTGTCATCAATGATTTCCATCTCGCCAAAACCAACAATCTGATCATATCATACCTTGCCCAGTTTTTAAACCACTGTTCATCTTCGCTGTTCTTCAAAGCTCTTTCCCCTTGCCCACTTGTTACTTTCTTTCCTGAAACCTGTTTCCCTCAGACCTTCACCAGGCTCTCTCCCTCACTTCAGTAGAAATTCTGCTCAGAGAAGCCACCTTGATGTCCTAGTGGAAAATAACATCTGTCACCATCCCCTGTGTCATCCTCAACCATCAATGCTGAAATTATGTATTTATTTGCAAACTAGTGTATATATGATTCCTAGTAGACTCCAAGAGCTTAGGGACTTTGTCAGTCTTGTCCCTTCT
The DNA here is from genome assembly GCF_002201575.2 of Neomonachus schauinslandi. Classification (NCBI taxonomy): domain Eukaryota; kingdom Metazoa; phylum Chordata; class Mammalia; order Carnivora; family Phocidae; genus Neomonachus; species Neomonachus schauinslandi. Next base: position 74,112,707 of record NC_058413.1, on the reverse strand, counting down.
GTATCCCCAGCACCCAGACTACAGTCAGCCTTCAATGAATAGTTGCTGAACGATGAATGAATAAAGGCACAACCCTGCCCCTAAGGAGCTCATGGGGAGCTTGGGGATAGTGATGATGATGACTACATAATACTAAGTGCTGTATATATACACAGATATCTAATCATTTAATCTTCCCAATAACTATATGATGTTCAGAAGTAGGTGGTATTATGTCCACTTTATAGACAAGGAGACAGAGGCTTTAGAAGTATTCCATAACCTATAGAGGATTATACAGCTGGTCAGCACGAAGAGCTGCAACTCAAGTACATTTGAGTCCAGAGCCATTCTCTTCAGCCTTGAGCTTTTTTGACCTTGCAGTCTGACAGCATGTGAAAAAGTCACCCCATCTGTTCAGGTTGCCTTAATGTGGATATGGCAGTTCCGCCTACTTGTGAACAGTGAACACCCGTTTATGCTTGCTTAGTTGAAAAGAGTGCTGACTCGACTCATTTTGCTATAAAAGCAGTCTCTGTGCTACAAGCCAAAATACACAGGGTTGGTAAATATTTTGTACTTGGTTACAAGCAAGGACCAAATCCAATTAATGTTGGCTCAGTGTGATATGGTTGTTCACTAGTTTTAGAAAATATGTAGGTAGGTTCAATTCCAATGTGAAGACATTCCTTGGTCATGTTTCAGCTGAGTGTCTGAGGAAATTAAAACCTTTGGATCCATTTGGGCTTGTTTCTGAGTTCAGCACAGTTTGCCCCTGTCATGGTTTATAGTCAGGTTTGGTGCACAGCCCTGGCTCTTGGATTCCACGGTCTGGTTTCCTCTAGGCCTATAACCTATCCTGGAGAATGTGGAAAAGCCCCAGAAAAGCTCTGCCCAAGACTGTGTGTGTGGAAGTGATCTTAACCTGGATCAAGCCAAGATGATAGCCTTCTTCCTGACCAGCCACGTATGTAATTTTAACATTTCTAGCAACCACATTAAAAAAATAAAAAGAAACTGGTGACATTAATTTTAATAATAGATTTTATTTAATGCAGTATGCCCAAAATATTATTATTTCAACATGAAATCTATATAAAGAATTATTCAACCTGGTCTGTATTTTACACTTACAGCACATCTCAAATTAGATCAGCTCCATTTCAAGTAGCCACATGTGGCTAGTGACTACAGTATTGGACAGTCTATCTCCAGAGAGTAAAAATGGATTTTTATTTTTTTCTTGATAAAAATGTAATTATTATTAACTCTGAATATGCCAGACACCTGACATCTTTGCTTGGGAAGGGAGGTTAAAATCTGCATAGTTTTATTATTCACTGATACTTGAATCTTTTCAAAAGTATCCCCTCTAAGAAGTCATTCAATATCTGCTTACGCAGTAATAGGGAACTCATCCCTCTGAAGTAACTTATTCCATCTCTAGCCATCTCTTATTATTATAAAATTATCCTTTTTATTGAGCTGGAAATTGTCCCATTGGTATTTCTTTTGTGATTCAACACTTCTGAGCCAGAGAGAGTGAATCTGATTGCATTCATGTGACTGTTTTTATATTTGAAGATGGCTAGCATGTCTTGTTAGGTCAATCTTCTCCAAATAAATTGCTTTATTGCTTCCATCATTACTCCTGATGGTTTCAAATCTTCTCAACATCCTGTCTCATGAACAGGTTCCAGATTATCAATGTCTCTCTTAGAGTGTAATACCCAGATTTGAACATAATATCCACGTGTGGGCCCACCCCAAATAGAGTGAGACTCTGAACTCTCAGTCCTCCATATTATACTTCTACACAATGATCACAATTCACTGCTGACTATACTGAGCACCTTGGCCACAAAACAGTGAAATGTGGTTCTTGTGCACAACCTCCTCATGTTTTTATGTGTACAGTTATACCTGGACCCAAGGGGATACCATAAAATGGGCATGGCCCATGTATCACCAACTCTGGAGAGCTGGGGAGAATAAAAGTGAAGAAAGTGACTCAAGGGATGATATGAGAAAATTTTTAAAATTATTGTTCTTTCTTTTGTCTTTATAATCTGAAATACCAAGATATTTTTGACTACATTATCCAGTGTACTAATGAGCTCTTTCAGCTAACTACTCATCATTAGTACATGTTGATGAGTAAGTTTTTATAATTTCATACAAGTTGTCAGTAAAAATATTGAGCATGTTATATCCCAACACAAAGTCTTAAACATTAGGGCTTCACTAAGTGGTACCTTTTGGGTACGTGTGTTCGACCAGTTTAAAACTACCTAATTTCCATTAAACTGGTCTGTATTTCTCCATTGTTATTTCCAGGCCTTACAATATATTTTGTCACTCTCCTGGGACTGTCTTTTCCCCAGCTTTGCCTGGAAAATTTCTGCTCATTCTTTGTGTTTTATTTTAATTGCCACCACTTGTTTCACGTTAGGTACCATTTCTATGGGCTCCTACAGTGTTGTATACTGCCCTTCTCATAGCAATGACCACACTTCTTCATGATTTTCTGTGTATCTCTCTATATCTACTGCTAGATTGTAAACTGTGTTGGGAAAGGGATTAACACTGTTATATCCTAAGTGTCTAGCACAGTATAAAGTAGATGTTCAGTAAATACATTTTGATTAAATGAATACATCCTCATGACCACATGTGGAAGTAATTATTATCATCCTCATTTTACAGATGAGGCCATTGAAACTCAGGGGACTTAGTAAGCTTATTAAGGCACAGAGTGGCTGGTGAAGATGTGGTTGAAGGGCCACGATTCTGATCTGGATCTAATGCTCTCATTATAAAACCAATTACATATTCCTTCGATATACTCCTGGATGTCTGAAATTCCAAATGATTGGTTTTCCTGGAGATAAGACTTAAAATATGAGTAAGAGAAAGAGAGAAGGCACACTAGACTGACCTTTGGTAACACTAAAGTATTAAATACTGATGCGAGATGATCTCACAGCAATAGATTATGACTTGAAGGGAGAGTGAACCTACTTTTCTTGTCATGCAAGTTTACAAATCACTTTTTGTCAGTCCCTCAGTTTCCCTTAGTAAATGCTTGCTGATTATTTCACTCCCAAGTAGTTAGAGGCCCAAGGTGTCCATGTTTTGTTCTTTTTCCTGTGAACCACCATATTCATACATTATTTATTTTAAATAGCATTAATTGTTTTTCTGCTTATAAAAATTAGACAGGTTTATTGAGAAATTCTGAAAAAATATTTTTTAAATCATGCAGAAAAAAAATTTATACCTAACCACATATGCCTTTTTTCTTTTACAAATAATTACGCAGTTTCTCTAATTTAGGATCAATTGCTACATGTTCTTTTTTTACTTAATACATTGAGAATTTTCCTATGTCATTAAATATTCTCTGCTATGAGATTTACCCTATATATGTTCCACAAATACATCTAATTAATTTCTTTTTGTAGATATGTAGGGTTATTTCCAGTTTTAGTCTCTATAAATAATATGGCAGTACTTATCCTTGGACATTAATCTTTGCACACATGACTGATTATGGAGAGATTTTTTTTTTCCTTATCTAATTGGTCATATGCTGTGCCGGCCTTATTAGGATAAGAACTCCCCAGAACTGGGCCCTCACTTTAAAGTGCTTATAGGATTTTGACCCTTGGCAGTAATCAGATTGAAGCAAGGATTAAAATTTCTGACTCCTGAATATCTAGATTAGATTTGGCTGCTTGGGGCTCCTTCATTGCTCTCCCCATTTTCCTGGGAGCTGAGCTTCAGGGTGGGGCTGAGAGGCCTCCCTGTTTTCAAGCTGGACTCCTTATCTCTGCCAGAAGCACCACCCCGTGCCACAATGCCAAACTAAGGAAGAAGAGTTAGTTTTGAGAATGAAGACAAGCGGAGGTCATCTCTGTCCCAAAGGCAGAGTGAGAGAGAGAGAGAGAGAGAGAGAGAGAGAGAGCCCAAGTGAGCAAATAAGCAATATGCATATATACCCTCTTTTGAGTCTTTTCTTTTTCTTTTTCTTCTCTTTTCTCGCTTTCTTTTTTTTTTTTTGTAACCCAAGGAAGGAAAGAAAAGCAACTGCCTCAATTAATACAGCCCTGGGAGCAGACTGAGTGAGCCTGATCTGAACCATTAGCTTGTCACTCTGCTGCCATTCTGACCCTTGTAGGGTCCAAGAAAATGCATGGATGAACTCACTGGGTTGAACAACATGCTCAGTGTCTTGAGAACAAACAGACTTTTCTTTGGTGTTAGTTACAAACATCTTTTCTTTCCACTTATTCAGTTCAGTTCTCCAAAAAGCAAGGGCTAATCTCCTGTGAAAGTTCAGGGGAAAGGCATGACACAGCTCCAAGCTGCCTTAGCCACATGCCTAGGGAAGGCAGCTCTTAGCCTTGGAGGGGCTCTGACTCTGTCCTGGCCCACCTTGCCCTGTGTCTGGGAGAACAGTTATTGTTTGGAGCCTTAGTTTTCTCATCTGCAGAATGGAAATAGGAGAGGTCCATCCAATGAACTACACTAAATTTAGAGTTCTTTTATTTTGGGTGGATTCATTCATATATATATATATATTTAGCAGTGATTTATGCCATGCACCAAGCTGGATACTGAGGATACAATGGCACATTTCTGCCTTTGAAGAACCTCGTTAGTGGGACTCCCAGACAGTAAATGTGTAATTACAATGCAATATTAAAGGGACTGTGACAGGAGAAGTACAAGTGACGATAGCACTTAGCATGGCCAGTAATGCAAGCTTGGGTAGGAAGCCATTCAGGAAAGGCATCCTTATGAAGTTGGTATTGACACTGAATCCTCATGGGTGAGTGAGTTAGCTAGTCAAGAGGCAAGGATGGTTACAAGAACTTACAATCTAGAGAGAGCCTGGTTCCTTTGGAAAACAAGAGAGGTGGGCATGTATGAATGAAGCACTCTGGGAACTGGTAAGATAATGATCAAAAGGGCTGGAGCCAGAAGAGGCAGAGCTAACTGGACTGGGCTGACTTTAATTTATGCATAATTTTTTGGATAATTTTATTTACCAGGAAAATCTGTGTTATAACACATGATCAAAGATTACAATAAAGATAATTAGGACAAAATCCATATGCTCAACTTTTCTTATATGTTTCCTTTCCTTGAACCCCAATCTTTACCATTTTATGATTCTCATCAGACATACCTTACTTCTTTCTGTCCTTAACTGTATGTCTGAACCTTTTCAATATTATCACTATACCCCAATGACATTGAAAAATGTTATAGAGGAGAATGTGGTTTGTATGCCTCTATGTGCAACCCCTACAATTTGGGGGCAATTTACAAATCACAGCATACCAAAGAGCAGCATGTTACAAGGAGGACATTCTAGTGCAGAGATAAAGAGACTTTCCCAAGGTCACATGGTTCCTGAGCAATGCTTGCTCAGCACCCACTCCACACCCAAGCCCAGACACAGTACCTGATAATCGGGCATGTGGTAATCTTGTAGAAAACATGTACTGGTTCCTTAATTGAAGAATATGTTGGTATACTTGAGATAGGCTGACAATCCAGACATATCCATCCAGACACGATCTATTCAGAGTAGGTCTGTTGAAAGGCAAAGAGAGAGCCCAGGATAGATGAAGGTATGTGGTTATTAATGTTTTTAGTTTGATTAAGTAAGATCAGAAATTTTAATATTGCCAAGAGGTTATTAAAATTAAAGAATGACTTCATTTTAAAGAACCACACAATACTTTCTCTTGATCATTACATTCTTTCTAATCAAGTAATTTCTCTCCTTGAGGAAAGCATTTGGGAACAGTGACTGCTACAGTAGATTTGGTCTCTGAGCTTCAGATTCTATGTCACCTGTCAGCTTGTGTGCTCTTTGCAGACTAGGAAGGGCAAGAAATGACAACTTTATTTTAAAAGCTGTTTCTCCTGGATAGAACTCAATCCACACGTGCACCCACAAGCACACACACAGGGACTGTTAAACAGCTTCAAAGTGTTTGTGCACTTTGCTCCATCATTCAGTCTCTCTTTCTTGTATCTTCCTTCTCTCACTGTCATCTGACTATATAAAACTTAGAAATATGCTCTAGTATCACCATCCTGGGTCAGTGTTCCCTTGAATCCTCTAGCTACTTTCTAATTGCTACTCGACTGTCTCATCCAGAGTTCCAGAATGGAGCCACTCCTCAGCTCATTGTAATCCAGCTTGTACACCCAGTGTAAAACTTGACAACTACTCCATTTCCTCACCTGCTACACTCAGTAAAACTTCTAGCCAGCCCATTTTACTCCTAATGCTTTCTTGAATTCATTGCTCTTTCTTATCTTCCCCTCTGCCACTGTCTTAATTCAGGTTCTCATCATCTCTTGACTGGACAATTATAAAAGTTTCTAGCCATCACCCTATAATGCTGCTTGATAGTCATTGGACAGTTGGAATCATTTGGATCTTGTGTATTTTGTCAACAGTCATAAAACCCTGTTATACTCCTGGTGTCCAGGCCAAGGTAATAACAACCCTGTTTAACATGTGACTATAAAGTAATAAGGGAGGTTCTTTAAGATAGTCATGTTAGCTCAAATTTAATTAATTCAGCAAATATTTATTAACCACCTATTATGTGCCAGGACTGATCTAGAGCTGGGAATACAGTGGTGAAGAAGACAAAGATCACTACATTTGTATCTTTGGGGTAAATACCCAGTAGTGCAATCGCTAGGTCAGAGGGTAGCTCTATTTTCAACTTTTTGAGGAACCTCAACTGGAAGGTCAACTCATTTTCAACCAAGCAGGAAAGAATATCCAATGGGAAAAAGACAGTCTCTTCAATAAATGGTATTGGGAAAATTGGACAGCCACATGCAGAGTAATGAAACTGGACCATTTCCTTATACCATAACAAAAATAGACTCAAAATGGATGAAAGACCTAACTGTAAGACAGGAATCCATCAAAATCCTAGAGGAGAACACAGGCAACAACCTCTTCCACCTTGGCCTCAGCAACTTCTTGCTAGACACTCTCCAAAGGCAAGGGAAACAAAGGCAAAAATGAACTACTGGGACTTCATCAAGATAAAAAACTTTTGCACAACAAAGGAAACAGTCGGCAGAACCAAAAGACAGCCGACAGAATGGGAGAAGATATTTGCAAATGTCTTATCAGATAAAGGGCTAGTATCCAAAACCTATAAAGAACTTATCAAACTCAACACCTAGAGAACAAATAATCCAATCAAAAAATGTGCGGAAGACATGAACAGACACTTCTCCAAAGAAGACATACAAATAGCCAAGAGACACATGAAAAAATGCTCCACATACTTGGCATCAGGGAAATCCAAATCAAAATCTCAATGAGATACCACCTCACACCAGTCAGAATGGCTAAAATTAACAAGTCAGGAAAGGACAGATGTTGGCGGGGATGCAGAGAAAAGGGAACCCTCCTGCACTGTTGGTGAGAATGCAAGCTGGTGCAGCCACTCTGGAAAAGAGTATGGAGGTCCCTCAAAAAGTTGAAAATAGAGCTACTGTCCGACCCAGCAATTGCACTACTGGGTATTTACCCCAAAGATACAAATGTAGTGATCCGAAGGGGCATGTGCACCCCAATGTTTATAGCAGCAATGTCCACAATCACCAAACTATGGAAAGAGCCCAGATGTCCATCGACAGATGAATGGATAAAGATGTGGTATATATATATATACAATGGAATACTACTCAGCCATCAAAAAAATGAAATATTGCCATTTGCAACAATGTGGATGGAACTAGAGGGTATTATGCGAAGCGAAATAAGTCAACTAGAGAAAGACAATTATCATATGATGTCACTTATATGTGGAATTTAAGAAACAAAAATAGAAGATCATAGGGGAAGAGAGGGAAAAATAAAACAAGACTAAATCAGAGAGGGAGACAAACCATAAGAGACTCTTAATCATAGGAAACAAACTGAGGGTTTTTGGAAGGGAGGGGGGTGAGGAGATGGGGTAACTGGGTGTTGGGCAGTAAGGAAGGCACGTGATGTAATGAGCACTGGGTATTATCTAAGACTGACGAACCACTGACCTCTACCTCTGAAACTAATAATACATTATGTTAATTAATTGAATTTAAATTTTAAAAAAGACAAAAAACAAATAATCTCCAAGGTTAGAGTAAATAGAGATTCTTAAACAAATTTCTTTGCTGTTGTTTTGGTCTCACTAGGCTGGGTAGGCCTGGTCTATCTGTGGATATTTGCATGAGGGACACACACTAAAATAAGAAACAGGTCCAGGGTAGTTAGTTCCCCTAGAAATACACATGGACTTGAAACCAAAGTGGATAATTGCTGTGCAGGAACATGTTTTGAGTTTTGCTTCTCCCAGAACCTTTGAAAAATAGGACACAGTGTGTAGCCAAATCCTCAACACCCCTGGGTTCTCACATCTCTACTAATCCCATCCAGATACATTGACTTTCACATAGTGGATTTCTGGTTCCAAGACTTGTCCCGGATGAAAACAACTTCTAGAGAGAATTGCTCTTCAGTGAGCAGCAGCCTGCCCGATACTCCCACAGTTTCACAGTCACCCCAGAAATTTTAGGCTTGACCCTCAACCTTCCTGTTTCAAAAATACTCACTTTATTTAAATGTATGATGAGTCTACCTACTGAGAAAGCCTGGGATCAGCCGGGCTTGAATCCCAGCTCTGTCACTCACCAGACATGTGACTGTCACCAAATTACTTAATCTCTCTGAGCCTGTTTCCATATAAGTAAAAGGAAGTTAATACTAGTGTCTGCTTACAGGGTCATTGCAAGCATTAGACAAGCTGATGCAAGTAAACACTCATCAAAGTTCTGACACATACAGCCTCCCAATGAATTAATGAATGCTAGTTGTTCCTATTATTATTATATCCTCCCCTTCTCTGCTCTCTCAATAGAAAATTACCAGACTGGAGTGACTGAAATCGCCTCCAGATTGCCTGACTTTGTTCAGAGACATTGGATTGGTCATGATTGCCCTGGAAACCTATTATCTTGCTTCTTTTCTTTAGAGGAAAGTGCCAAACCAACGCTTGGTGTAAACTGTGAGGGGATCAGTATTGTAGAGGAAAAAAAATATGTATCCCAGTTTGGGTTTTTTTTTCTAGTTCATGACCTGCCCCATTTTCTTGTGATTTCTACTTTTACCTTGTCAGATACAGACTTCTGTAGTTACAGGACCATATTTTCTAAACTACAAAGAAGAATCCATGGTCTCACAAATACAAGTGTTTTCAAGTGGGCAACATGACTCAGTATTTTAAATTGGGACTTCTCTAGACAAAATGTAGGACATATGGTGACCATACCCATAGTTCTCAAAGCCAGATGCTGACTGGCTCCAAGAGAAGAAAACCAAAACAATCAGAAACCTCTTCTATTTGCCAAAGCAAATCTTGTGTCTCTCCCAATGTTATTCCTGTAGATATCTTTGTTTGAATTGGGTCTGTTCACCAGTTCCATTTCTGCTACCATCTCTGGGGATAAGGGAAAGAAAACACCTTCATATTCACTCATGTGAGCAAGGATTTCTTTTTTGGGTGGATTATAGAGCAAAGGAAATTGGAAAACCTTTTTTTATTTTATTTATTTTATTCTTAAGGTCCCTCCCCCCCTTTTTTTTTTCCAGTTACAGAGTCTTCTGCTACAGCTTTTCCATCTGATCCCTCACTAAATAATAACAATCATAATAACAATAACACTAATAATAGTAAAAGTTACTATTATTAAATGCGTACTGTGTAATAGGCACTTACACATTTGCTCTTAAGTATGAACTTGCACAGTAGATGACATTGTCCCAGTGATTGAAGAGCATAGGAAACTTGTCCAGTTCACACAATTACTGAGTGCTAGAATTGAGATTTGAACCCCAAAATATCTAACTTACAAATTTTCTCCAATCTGTGTGTTGCCTCTCACAGACTGCCTTTCAGAAATGAGATTTAGATTCAGTGAACATACTGAGCATCTACCAGGTGCTGTGCTAAAATACTTAGTAAACTATTTCATATCCTCACAGCAACCCCATGAGATAGGAAATGCTATCACCATGTTTGAAGGCGAAATACCAAGAGGTTAAGACATTTTCCCAAGGTCGTCTAATCTGTCATTAGTGGATCCAGGAATCAAATGCACCTCCTTTGTTGTCGTTGTTCTTTTGATTGCAAGTTCAAAACTCTTTCTAAATCCTGATATGGCCTCTGGTAACAGAAGTACAAAATGGAATATATTTAGAAACTTGAACAGTGGAAGGATACTGAACGAAGAAAGCAGGCATGAAGGGAGGGGTCCAATTCCTTCACAGAGACCTACCCCTTAGGATGAATGAATTTATCTTTGGTAGGTCCTGGGTACAGAGCTGGGGAGTATAGAGGAGAGCAAAAGGGACAGAAAATTAGGGAAAGGAACACCAGATACCGTCTCAGTATTACTTAAGTCAGCATGTCGAAGGCCATTGTCATTTTAAGTGATCTGCATTTTAACCAAGAATATATTTTAGAAAAAGCTTCAAGTGACTATCTGAATTTTTGAAGTAGAAACACAAAGTAGAACCAAGAAGCAGAGAAAGAAATTGGTATCAAAAGGGTAAATGTCAGAAGATAAAATAATTTTGATTTTGGTCTAAGAAACAGAGTACTTCTTAAGTGATTCTGCTATAAATGAGAAAAAGAGCAAAACATTGAAAGTTAAAATCTTAAATAATTTCAAGCTGGGATTCTAGAGCTATCCCACACTTCCAGTTTATCTTCTCCAACATTCAAGTTGCTCAAGTACATTCAAACTGGTGTGGAGGAAGTGTGGGGGAAACAGTAACATGCCCGTTGTTCATTTTGACCTCAGGGTTCTTACTTTTTATTTTCTCAACCAATTCCCATCAATACCAGTTAAAAAGGTACTTAGTGCATGCTCTTCAGAGTAAATATGGAATATTGAAAAGTTAAAGATCAAAACAAAATCTTACACAATCCCACCATCCTGACATTGTTAAGATTTTGCCATATTTCTAATTTGTTTTTCTTTCTTTTTTTTAAAAGATTTTATTTATTTATTTATTTATTTATTTATTTATTTATTTATTTAAGTGAGACTGAGAGAGATCACAGAGGGAGAGGGAGAACCAGAATTGCCGCTGAGCAGAGAGCCCAATGTGGGACTCGATCCCAGGGCCCTGAAATCATGACCTGAGCCAAAGGCAGGGGCTCACCCGACTGAGCCACCCAGGTGCCCCTGTTTTTCTCTCTTTGATTCCAAAATTGAGACTATTAAAAATATGCCTTTTTCATGTATCATATGACCTCACTGATATGAGGAATTCTTAATCGCAGGAAACAAACTGACGGTTGCTGGAGTGGGGGGTGGGGTGGGAGGGATGGGCTGACTGGGTGATAGACACTGGGGAGGGTATGTGCTCTGGTAAGCGCTGTGAATTGTGCAAGACTGTTGAATCTCAGATCTGTACCTCTGAAACAAATAATGCAATATATGTTAAGAAAAAAAAAAAGAAGAAGAAGAAGGTAGCGGGAGGGGAAGAATGAAGCGGGGGAAATCGGAGGGGTAGACGAACCATGAGAGACGATGGACTCTGAAAAACAAACAGGGTTCTAGAGGGGAGGGGGGTGGGAGGATGGGTTAGCCTGGTGGTGGGTATTGAGGAGGGCACATTCTGCATGGAGCACTGGGTGTTATGCACAAACAATGAATCATGGAACACTTCATCTAAAACTAATGATGTAATGTATGGGGATTAACATAAGAATAAAAAAAATAATAATAATAAAAAAAATATGCCTTTCTTACTGAAAGCATATCATAAGCATTTTCCCATGTCAATAGTGTTTGAGGACGTGGATTTTAATCATAGTAATAAACATGCATCTACATAATGTAGTGTATTTAAGCAATCCTCTGTTGTTGGATATTTAGATCAATTTCAGATTTTCACCATTATAAACGTGCTGTTCATCTTTGTGCATAATCAGTCCATGACCTGTACCTCTTTTAGCATACCCTGTGTTTGGTGTTTCTCAGCTTTTTTTCCCCCTCACAGATATGACTGATGGTATTCATATGTGAGACTTCTCATAGAGTTATGACTTAGACTTACCTAAGCTTATATCCAATTTCTAGTGTTTCAATTAAATGTAATAACTTTAACATTTTTCTTTCCCTCAAGAAAGCATAGAAGAGTGGTGCAAAGGATTTCCATGAGTCCGCTATATTTTATAAAATAACACTGTTTAAATTTCAGTACTTTATTAGTAGTATAATTTATTTCAAGCATATCTTATAGTTGATTGTACCACCTAAATGGAGAAATACTGTTTAGCTGGACTTAGCAAGCACCCTGTATTCCCTAAATGACTTCGCATGCATTTTCTCATTGAAGACACCATATATAGCTATGATTTCTTTCTGTCTTTAGGAATCAATGGACTCATAGTAGTAAGTTGTAAGCTGTAGACAGAATTAGGTCTTCATTTTGAGAAAGGAGTAGTGTAAGCTTGGGAAAGGCTGAGTAAATGTAAATGGATACTTCTTATCCATCCCCATTCCACCCTTAGACAGAGATTCTGATGCTGTTTTCCTGGAGGTGCCCCTTTCCCATGGTCCCTGACTCTAAGCCACTGCAATATTCTAATCAAGCCTTTTTGTTCTCTCAGGTCAACATCTGGGGTCTGAGATTCTAGCTAATTCAGCTACCTACCTCTTCAGCTTTGAGTAAGGCCAAGATGGATTTTAGGTTGGGAGACATATGACCATTTAAGAGAACCAAAGAGTAGATGAGTTGTGGCACATGGGTGGTAAATTGATATTCTCTCCTCCAGGAAAGGCATTCTAACTGGAATATTTGTAGGATGTGACCTTTCCACAGTCGAGAAGAGCACTATCATCTAGGTGTGGTACTGGGAAACCAGCCCATTTTGATGGGTCTGAATATTGCATCTTAGAATAATCTAATCATAGGTAAAAAGCATTTGCCTGCTGGAAGCTTTTTAATGCTGTATTAGTTGACCCCTTTGGCTGCAATGATAGCACTAACGCTTGAAGTAATATTTTAAAGGGAATTAATTTTGTTCATTAAATCAAAGAAATTGTATAACAACCAAATTATGGGAAGGACAGGGATGCAATCGGACGAGGAAACAATTAGACCCTAGAGACATAGATCATGTCAGAACTCTCTATCCTTCTCTCCAGCTCTCCTGCCTTCTTTCTCCTCCTCTCTCTCCAACTCTCTTTTTTTAAAAGATTTTATTTATTTATTTGACAGAGAGAGACACAGCGAGAGAGGGAACACAAGCAGGGGGAGTGGGAGAGGGAGAAGCAGGTTTCCCGCCCAGCAGGGAGCCTGATGTGGGGCTCGATTCCAGGATCCTGGGATCATGACCCGAGCCAAAGGCAGACGCTTAACGACTGAGCCACCCAGGCACCCCCCTCTCTCCAGTTCTTACTTGGGCTTCTTTCCTCACAGGAACCTCATTCTGTGTCATTGCAAATTAGTTTAGCTGAAAACATGAGACAGAGTGGTATTGGTACTTGCAGGTTTTATATTTACAGTTTCTACCTCTCAGGAGGACTGCCAGACTATTCTACCACCTCAAGTCCAAAAGCATAGGGAAAAGATTCATTGGCTAGTTTGGGTCAGGTGTTCATGCAAGGACAAATAAATTGTGAGCAAGGAGATGCCATAAGAAATATGTTGAAGGAATTGAAAAGGAAACTTTCTCCTAGAAGTGTTTACTTAATCAGGCTGCATGGAAGCCTTCTATTTTCAAATATTTTGCTGAAAAAAGGAGGAAAAAGGGGGTTGAAAGTGGAGGAAAGGGGAAAGGAAAGAGAGTATTATATGATCCACATTCCAATCACTTATTTTTCCTGTGGTCATGAATCTCTTTCTTCCCTTAACTTTCTTGCACTGAGTTTCACAGAGAGAGACCAGAGGTCATCTTCTCTAGCTTAGGAAAGCAGGAGCAGGGTGTGTTTTGCAGGGTGTCAGTTTTCCCTGGTGAGTTCCTGCTGCAAAACAGCAGAATTGTTTGGTCTTTTCCACACCCTGGCATTCAGCTGATGGCTACCTTCTACTGCAGCAAATTGAAAATTGCACCCTAATGGGAAACATATATATAAGCAATCAAACCAAGTTTTTATTAAATGAACACAACACTGGTTGGTATTCATTTAAATAATTTTCTGGAGTCGTCTGTAGACTGTGTGTGTGTGCTAAGAGTTTGCAAAGCATGTCACACTGTTACAGAATTCTCAGCTTGCCACACAATTCTGTTTACTGCAGAATCTGGTGAACTTTGGAGGGTAGATGGGATACTCTGGCCTTCAATGTCAATTCACTGGGGCATGTGATTATGAAAGAAGAATGGATATCCTAAAATTTATTCCTTTTTTTCCTCATATAGGGCAAGGTTCCATTGTATGCCCTGATGGTCAGGAATTACCCAGAAAAGCCACAGTGTAAAGAAGCAATAGACACTGGAACAGGCACATTTACTGGTCTGCCCCATTTATACCTGAGGTTTCAACATGAAAAGTGGTAGTTGACATTCACAGTGTTTCCTAACGAAGCACCTTGCCCAAGTCTGTGCCAAGTCAAGTAGGTATGACCTGGATGCAGGGCCCTGATCAGCTTACTTCTGGATCTGTGTTTTGAGTTCTAGGCTAATAAAATTTCTTTGTTTTTGCTTTTACACTTGGTGGAGATATCAAACTCAAAAGGCTACAGATGCCAGGTAAGTTACATAAAAAACGTTTTTGAACAAGGGCACAGCTTTTTACCCTTCATCCCATGTTTTATCTTTCTTTGCAGTGTTTGAACATGGAAGGGACTTCACAGCATCATTTTGACAAAAACCCTGGTTCATGCTCTTTCAGCTACACCATCTACTCATGGTTGGGATGCCTTTTCTGCTGTATTTCAATCCATCTCATTTGCAGGGACTGAATTTGTTAAATTCCCTGCTGAAATTCACATAGCATATGTCTATAGCACTCTTTCACTCTCCTGATCTAGCAGCACCATGAAGGGAAGAAATTACATTAATGTGGTATATATATATATTTTTTAGTAGACTTATGCTGTTTTCAAGCAATCAGCACTTTTCTTTGCTGCACGCTATCACAACATCTATTTAATAGTTTGTTTTAGAATTTTGCCAGGAATTAGTAGTGGCCTACCTTTTCTGAGATTATCCTTCTCCTTTTTAAAGTTAGGACAACATGTACCTGTAAGTTTTTGAAACCTCATTTATACTCAGTTATTAAAATGATAGTCTTACATCCTGGGCACAAAACTGGAGGGAAAGCTAAAACGTGTAAGAACAGCATCCAGACCCAGAAGGATCTTAACGAGTGAAAACAATGAACCCAATTTTGTGAAAAGCATTTTAGAAGAAATAAGCTTCCATATTTAAGCAAAAAAAGAAAAGAACTATGAAAAGAAATCAAAGATCTTGATTGTGCACTATTAAATCTGTTAGATTTAATAGATGCAAGGGAGCTCCCCAAAGATGAATCATATAACACTATTCTCAGATGTGGCCACAGAGGACAAAGAATAAGAAAGAGCCCCCTGGAGCAGAACATGGTACCAGCTAGAATGGCTGTCCAAGATCTCACCCTCTCATTTCCCTGCATGCAGGGATTCCTTGCTAATTCTAACTGTGTGGGATACGCTGTGGACTCGTAACTTGCATATTGTCTTACTTTCTCTCCTTTTCCAACTAGGAATTTGAATTGTGAATATCCTATTTTCTCTCCATATTGCACTCTCTTTTTTTTTTTTTGAGGGGGGAATATATTACTTAATGATGGGTTATAAGTCCATGAGAAGCCACATCTGGCCCTGCCCTAAAAGAATGTTTGTCAGTTGGAGAATCTCAATTTACAGCTAGATGTAAGAACTAGCCATAACTGAATGTTTCCTATGGCAGAGAAAGTATGTTCAGCCCATGAGGTTCAAGGGGGACTGATTCTTCTTCCTCCATCCCCTCAGTCCCTAGGGATGGATGTTTGACTTAGGACTGATGGACCAGAATTCTCCATGCTCACAGCCACAGTGACTGGTACAACAGATATCTGTGAGAGACACATCAGCTCCATCACTTTCCACAGGGCCTTGGAACCACTGGACTCGGCTATGCCTAAACAACTCTGGGGGACTTTTCAATTAATCCGTTCTTAAAAATCAAGATAATTGAGCTGGGAGCTGTGACTTGCAACTGAAAGGTTCATGACTAATACTCAGTTTCTTATACAGGAAATATTTCCTAACACTCTGATTTGGACAAGAACGGGATGGACTAGTTTGAGTGGGAAATGCATTTACTCACTGTCCAAAGGGGAACAAATCAAAATCTCACCCAGTACTGTATCTAGCTCTAAGTGTTGTGCCATTTTCTATCATGGCCCAATATGGCAACTCTTGGTGCTCAGAGATGTATTTCCAAGGGTTCCTAAATGAGAAAGAATGGATGGGAATGATCCTTGGGTAAACAGTCAATAGTGTGTGCCATGCCATTAAGCAGAGACTCTTATAGAGACTATCTTATACATTCTTTTAGGTCCCATTCAAAATTGATATGCCCTATTCCTATTAAATAAAAATAGAACAAAATAAACTTAAAAAAATACTTTTCCTAGTTTATTTTGCTTAAATTATATCTTTTTGCCTGTTCTGTCTCTAAGGTTGGCAGGTAGTTGCTCAAGCCCCCTTTGCCATTGGACATTAATCTATCGTCACATTATAAAGAAGTGTTGAAAATTTCAAGCTCGATATAAATTGATATAGCATGAATTTATCTGATTTGGGTGAGAATTACTGCCATAGAGTACAAATTTTTGTTGTGAGGCATCTGTGTAAAGACATTTTAATTCCTGGAGCAACTTAGACAGCAAGAGGTTGAACATTTCCTTCTGTTACTCTTTTATAAAATAATAGTCATAGTGCCTGTGGCTTGTGAAGTTTTATGGGAAGTCATGAAGAGAAGCTGTAGTATGAAAGGATGCTTATTAAAATGCTACATACATTATGTATGAATCTGCACTTTTTTTGACCTCCTCTCCTGGAACCGTCCCAATCCAGATTACCCCAGGCTGTGCTGTGAAACTCGGAGAAAACTGCAAGCCTTTTTAATTGGGGCATTAGGAAGTTTCAAAACACCAGTTCAAGAAAGCCCCTCAAGGCTTTAAGTTTCTCAAAATATATAAGCCAAGTTTTTGTGCGAATGCCATCTTCTACCCTTAGAAAGACAGCTGCAGTCAACATTGGGTATGTCAGGCTGGCGGCCTGTCAAAAGCAGGGATTGAAAGCCTTATTTTAGAGTCTTTATGGAACCAGCAAAATTAGGAAAATAATACATGTGTGGTAGAGGGTTCTGCTTTTGGATTTACAAACTGTAGATTCTCCACTTGTTAGCCTTAACAGACATAAATGAATAGGTGGTTGGTATAAAGGGAAGATAGAAGTAACATGGAAAGAACAGATGCTTTTTTCAGGCACATTTAGAATTCTCAGAACCAGCTGGTTTGGAATTCTGGAAGGAGCCTTAATCTTTTGATCTGGTGAAAGGCATCTTTGCAGCTTGAAAGGCAGAGAGACAAAAGGGGCCTCACGTCTTCTCTAATAGCTGAAAGCTCCCATTTGGTGAGAAGGGGATGGTTTAAATCAGGCATGCAAAAATAAATTACTGAACCACCCACCTCTTCTCCTACTCAACTGCCTGAGCCAGGAGTTCAGGCTGGCAAGCACTCGTACCCCCCACCACTCAGAGAAGATGCAACTACAGTAGGGATTGTTAGTAGTGGTAGAAGGGCAGTGAGGGGCCAATGTTTGTTGCATGTAAACATGCCCCACACTCGGGCAATGGGAAAATGTTTCTTGGAGACCTGATAACATATGAGTCAAAGACAAGGATCCAATCTCTGAAAACACAGTTTAGAAAAAAAGCATTTCGACTTTTCTGAAAATCCAAAAGCATATTTGACCTCATTCCTAACATCATTATCTGCTCTTTCATCATTATTTGTCTGAATTTTTATATACAGCTTATATCCTGTTCTAGGTTAGCTTAGCAAAAGGACTCTTAGAGAAATTCATTCCATTTTTTTTTTCAGTAAGAATTACTGAAAATGCCAGGCCTTATGCAAGGTAGCTGGGACAGAAATTAATCAACTCATGTCTGCCCTGAAGGAATTTAGTGTCAAAAACATAAATACAAAAATTAGTGACTGATGCTACCGGTTTTTCTCCTCTCCTTTGTCAACTCTTGCTACAAATGATAGTAAAGGAATAGAAAGAGGTATTAATCCACAGGGACAGAAACAACAGAAGAGACAGTGGCAAGTGAGCAAATTCTTGGAATAAAGAAAGCAGACAAGAGAGAAGTAGCAGATTGAGAGGAATGGAGGAAATGATAGCCTGAGGGCCTGCTGAGGGGATATAAAAGGAAGGGAGAGGTTTGCCAGCAGGTTGTGACTCATGCACATTGGGGGTTGGGATGTGGGAACACTGTACATGACCACCAACCCTACTTTAAACTCATGACCACCAACCACCGCTTTGAAATTTTCAATATTGTTAGCCTTGGATGATGGCTAGTAACATACCAACTGAATTCCATCCATTCTAGGCACGCTGGAGAAGAGACAGTAGGGAAGCAGATGAGAAAGTTCATTCACTGGATTGCATGGCAGAATGCACCTGTCTCCATTTGTATGTAAACTGAAAGTGAACTGATTGGGCTTTCATCTTCCAAGTGTCCCATGGTTGCAGCAAGCTGTAGGGCAGAAAGAGGATTGTAGAGAAACATGCTCTCTTGTTAGCGCAAAACAATTAGCTAAGTATAAATGGGAAGCAAACCAAATAGTGAGGGAGTTTCTGTTGTTTACCTCCTTTCCAAATCTGGACTGTAGTTTCCAAAGGCAACCAGAAGGCAGTTTTGCCCCAAGAATTTTCAAACCACATAAACCATTCCAAATTCCCCTTGATATGCCCCAGCTACCCATAATTTCCCAAAAAAACAGCTCAGCTTGCTCTGCTTCTAGAAGTCATGATGTATATCAGCTTTAAATGAAAAGGTACACTCCCACCCCATGAGCCTATGGAAGACTCTGACACCCTAAGATAAAGGGCCCATAGTTTTGCTTTAAATTTTCCCTTGTGGTCCCAACCATAAAATGGGAAATTCAGTGAGGACTGAGAGAAGCTTGTTGGAGCTCAGGGGAGAGATGAGAACTGGAGACACAGGTTTGGAAGTCCTCTGCAAGCCAAACCATAGGGGTAGAGGGTAGCCCAGGGGTAACGGGGAGGGTAGGAAAAGATGTGGAGATGAACAAGTGGGAAGGAATTCATAAGATGGCAAGAATATCCAGAGAACATCCAGGAGGGTGGAAACTCAATAAGAAATGGGAAAATGAAGCCAGTTGGTGCAGACAACATTTTCAAAAACTTTAGTTGTGAAGGGGAAGAGCAAGATGTCAGGGGTGTACATGTGAAATTGATTCAAGAGATAGGATGAGAAATCCTCTATCCAGTCTTCTTTTATAATACAGACTACTGACTACTGAAATACATAGATAATTTATGATAGGCCTTAGCTTCTTGTTCATACTTACTTGGAAAAAACACAACTTTGTTTAAATCCAACACTCTACTTTTTTCACACCAACATTCATGGAGCTCAGCACTGCCATAGAAAAAAAATACAGAATCATAGTGATAAATTTCACTTTAGTCTCATGACTATTAACCTCAAAAGAGTTCTTAGTGCTGCCCAGCAATCCGGCAAGCCCTACTTGATTCACTCTCCCTTTCTTACACATGACTGTTCCGTGCCCTCTCATCCCTCCACAGACTTCCATCCCTTTCCCCCCATCCTCACTCTCAGCTGATGACCTGGCTTCATGTTTCACCAGGGAAAGAGAAACAATTAGAAAAGAATTTCCACAGGCTCCAGACCACATCTCCCTTTTGGCATATATACCAGTTCTCTGGTTACTCTAGATGAACTGTCTAGGTTCCTGTCCAACTCCCCCTCTTGAGCTCAAGATCCCATTCCATTCAACCCAGCTCCACCTTCAAGCTTCTCAGGCTTTCTTCCAACATCAAGCATCTAAAGGGGTAAAGCTTGTCACCTCAGGGTGCCTTCTGGATCGGCATCTATTCTGACAGCTTGGTGCCCATGCTATGCCAATTGTTAACTATTTCCAGTATTACCCCTGAATATGGCTCCAGTTTATTTCTGTAGCTCCATCTTGATTCATCCTCATCTGCATATTTTAATCTCCAGCAGTGTCAGACTAGTTATATTCCGCCCAAGCTATCTGGTTACCTTCCTGTGTGCCATTACTTTTGCAGTGTCCTCTGCTTAGAATGATATTCCCTATGCTCTACTTTCCCTCTATGAGCCCACCTTCCAAACTTTTCCCCTTTATCTGGCTAATTCCTCAGCAGCTGTAATGTCGAGACCTCAATCATGCATGCACTCATTCATTTATTCCACAAATGCTGGCCAAGTTCATATTAGGCATCAGGCATTATGCTAAGTATTGGTGAAGCAATAGTGGCAAGACAAACACAGTTTCAATTCCTCCAAGGAAACTTCCAGACTCCCCAGACTGGATTAGGTTTTGTTTCTTTGAGGTCCTTTAATATCCTTTTCACTAATTTATCCTTCACCTCTCTTATGTAATATAAATGTCTGTTTTATGTTTTGGTCCCATCCAGTAGATATTGAGTTCGTTGAGACTGAGAACTGTGCATTATTCATCTTTATTTTTTTCAATGTAAACATACGAAAGTGCACAATTTTAATCATCAACAGTGAAAAATCTTTTGGACAGTAAGTAAGAACAATGAATAAGAATTTAAAAATGTATATCCCACACATGAAAACAACCTAAGTGTCCATTGATGGACAAATAGAAAAAGAAAATGTGATATATATACAGATGTAGATCATATATCAAATACACAAATTCAGAAAACATGGTGTCTTGTATATCTCAATTTCTTCTGTGGAACTTCTCTAAACACTGTCATTGCTTGAATCTGTTAATTCTTCTAGGTGTATTTGTTACTAATAAGTTTTATAATTTCTCTGAACTTCAGTTTCTTAACCTGTAAAATGGGGAGTGCTCTTCCTTCAAAGTTCTTCAGTGAGGATTAAATAATATAAGTGCAACACTTGGCACAGTATCTGGCACACAGCTCTTGCTTAATAATTGTTAGTTCCTTTCCCCATACTCAACAGCTAAAGCATTTGTCCTAAAACTTTCCAGTAAGATTGTAAGGATCTTAATGGGCTCTTCTGTATCCATCACGGCCATAATGCCAACCAAAGTAAATACTCACAAATAGCTTACTGATTGGTTAATAAGTTTTGGACAAATAGAGGACAAATAAATGCTACACTGAGTGGAATGCTGAAGAGTCTTAAATAGAATTTAGGGAAGAGAAATAACAGAGAATCAGTGAGATTTGGCTAGAATAGGAAAAGATGGTACTAGAACTCAGTGGGAAGCCATAGAAAAGTATCCTAAGAGAAGAATGAGTTTCATTTCACTTGCCTCTTCTACATATTTGGCTGTGATGAGAAAGATGATGAGACCCAGCTCAGGTCCTGAGAGAAAGAATCCCCTGATTGGTTATTAATGTCTGCCGTGACTATGCAATGGGCTTCCCCGAGAACTGATGTAAGCAGCCTATTTACCAAGATTGCCCCAGAGCATTGAAGAATGGTGAAGAAAGAAAACTATTCTTAGCTGTCCCCTTCAGGGCTTATCCATCTTTTATTATTTTTGGTACCCTCAGACTCTGGCTTATAAATCACCTCACTCTCTGACAGGCTTGTTGGGCAGGACTTGCTGCATTCTGGAAGCTTGGCAAGCTTGCTGTCACAGTTCTTGCTACTTACAAAAGGCGAGAGTTCTGCCTGGTGAAAAGCTAAGGCTTTGAGTTTGTCAGTGGCCTCTTGGGAAGCACCATTATAAAGTATCTGACTATTCCTGTCCCAAATATGCCACATTCTGAAAAATGATGCCAAGAATATTAATCCCAAGAAGGCTTCCTTGGAACTCCTCATGTGAAACAAACTGGGTCACCTAAAGGTAGACGGTGACTGTTATCAAAACTGCATGCTGATAGGCCTGGAACACTGGATATTCTGCCATCTTTTGAATCCTGTCCTAACAGTCTCCCAAATCATGTTGTTGATTAGGAAGCCTTTGTGGGGATGATCAGGCCACCTCACACACAGCCAGAGGGCATCTCAGAGTCTTATTTAGCTCTGAACCACAGTGGTAAAGGGAGGATCTAAATTAATCTTTTTAAAAAGTTTTAGAAGATTTTCTATTTCGAGATCTTCTTAAAAGATACTTATACTCTGTGAGGAGGACAGTTGGCCTTCTGAGAAAATGCAGCAGAAAATGAGGTCACAGACCTTGTTACATGACTTTGCAAAGAACTTACATTAATTCATACAAGTATGTATATCCTATGTGTAGGGTCTACAACATATCATGTACAAGGAAAGGACTATGTTCCACTTGACCCCTTACAGATGGCAATCAGTAAATGATTTATTCAACATACTATTAGGAACTCTCAAGGTGGCCTACTACAAGTCACCACTCCCAAGGTAAACCTATAAAGAGGAATGGTCATTGTGAAAAAAAAAATGCTGAATTGCTATGGGGACAGACAGAAAAGAATGTCTGATGTTCAGCGAGGAGGTATGCTCAAGCATGTGAAAGTACAAATTTACCAGGTGGATGTTGGGGTAGGGTGGGTCTACGTTCCAGACAGAGGAGCAGCCCATACAAAGGCCTGGGTGCGTGATGGAGCCCAGCTGGTTTGGCAAGTCTGGAGCAAAGGGTGTAGCGGGAAAGTTGTGAGAGATGGGAGGCACAGGCCTCCCATAGATAGTGGGAAACCTAGAAGCCTGCACGTCGTTGTAGTGGTAGACGGCTCTTTTTCTTTTATTCCCTTTGCCCTGCCTCCATTCCTCCTATTAGTAGTGTCTTCAACATTATAACGACGGCTGCCTAGCAACCATTGTTCTTTTTTGAGTAAGAGCAACCCAATTTTCCCTGTAGAACCATCCATTTCTCATTCTTCTACCAGGTGGTTTGGGTGCAACTCGGTCTGTTTCCTTGCTGTGTGGGGGATGCTTGTGACCCAGAACTAGCCAATCAGAACATGACATTTTTTGGCCATTGTAACAGGTGTGGGAATGCACATGTGACTCAGGCTAGATCATTAAGACCTAGTGCTAGGAATTGTGCTGCATTTATGGAGAAAGGAGCACTCCATAAGTCACACTACCCTCATTCCATTGAGAATGTGAGCTGAAAGATGCAAGCCTGGAGCTACTGTTACTCATGTTTACCACCACTCAGAGAAATGACCTGAGAATGAAACCAATATTGAGGATAACAGAGCTGAGAGATGGAGAAAGCCTAACTGCATATATTTTTTGAGCACCTGGGTCTTGCTATGTTTGAAATCACTTCAGCTCCTTGTTTTTTTCAGTAACATGAAATAATAAGCCATTTTTACAATTAGGTACCTGTTACTTGCAAATAGAGTGGCTTCTGAGACCCTAGTTCCTGTCACTTTGGTGACTCACTGTGCCTCGGGGCATTTATTAACTGGATTTGACTTAAGGATCTGAGTCTTGGAAATCCTTACCTGCTCCAAGGAGCAGTGCAGTTACTCAGATAGGAAATGTTGGCGCTGCTATGGCTCCAAATACCCTTAATTACTCTGACTTCCCACCCTACATGTGTTCTTTGATAAATGTTTTCCAGGCATGTTCATATGGAAAGAGAATTGTCCAACTCTGAGCTAGAAAGTCTGCCTTCAGTGGTGAGGTCCCTCTTGAGACGTCATCCAGAGCACAGTAGCTCAATGGGTCCTGCTACTTCTACCACTCCCTGTGGCAGGTCACCTTAAGTTTAGGTCTCTGATTTCCTGGTCCTATCATAAAACCCACTGTCCCTTCTGGATTGCCTCACCCACTGGTTGACAGCAGTTATCATTTAAGTCTCTTCAACCACTGTAGTTAAAGAGGTTAGGAGGCTTTGGAATCAAACAGAACTCAGTTCAAGTCTGGCTTCACCAAATATTTGCTAGTTGACTTTGGACAATTACTTAGCTTTAGTTTCCTCATCTCACATAAAATGAAGCTAATAATTAATACCCAACTCATAGAATTGTTTGGATTAAATAATATTTAAACAATGATGACAACAGTATATCAAGCCTGTAATTCAAGTTTGCAATAATCTGGCTTTCACTTACTTTACCAATCTTTTTTCCATTGTCCTCCCCCACCCCATACAAACTCAGTTCCATCAACACAGACCCAGTCATCATGCTTGAATGTGCTTTGCACAGCTCCCCTCGTTGTGTCTTTGGCTCTATAGTTCCTTTCACCTGGAATGTCTTACTGTCCATCTTCAAGACTCAACTCAAATTTACCTCTTTTATAAATCCTTCTTTTACCAGGTCTGCTTCCTGGAGAATTTCTGGTTGAATACATCCTGTATTGGATTTTTGCTTTCTCTCATATCTTATATTCCCAACTATGTCCTAAGCTTCTTTGTACCCTCCCCTACCCAGTTTCTTACACATAGATGGTACTCAATGAATATTTGCTGAATGCTTTATCTTCCTCCCAGTCGTTTGTTATTCGGTAACACTGAAATTGTAATAAGTAAATTTAAGAAGAGGACCTACCTCCCCAGCTCTACAACTCCCACAAAAGTCTGTATAGCTTGAGTTAAGTCCTGTCTTCTGCTTTTGAATTTGCAATTGGAAACATATGGTGATTTGGAAGCCAGCCATTTTTTTCTTTCTTCTTTTTTTCCCCCTCTCTCTGAAGAAACTTTTAAAACCTCTCTATATATGTCCAGAAATGGCAATAAAAATGTCAAGAAATTATAATATTGCTCATTGCAACACACACACACACACACACACACACACACACACCATTGCTGGTGTATTTACCAAGTTCCCAGTTGAAAAAAACAAGTGCTAATTTTAGATTTTGGTTTTTTCCTTTAAGTCATAATAAGAAAAATTACAAACATCAACTGAAACCCCAGTGCACAAAACCTCTTAGTCATACCCCCCAGGCACTTACAAAAACCAATTTTCAAGAGAAAGGATTCTAATTTTTAGCTCATTGAATCATGAATCCTGCTGCCCTGATGAATAGAAGGAATTGAAAGCACCACCAGTGGAATCTTGTGGTCTAGTCTTGGATGGGGAAGTAAAAAATGGGAGCTGTGTCTTGCATGTTGTTTTCTAACACATTCCTACCTTGCTAGAACCCTGTAGTGCTTAGGACTCCTTCTCAGAGAGTCCTAAGAGAGAATGAACAACCTCATTTCTCATTGACAGCAATGCCAATCTTTTGACATCTCAATAATCACCAGGGCAATCAGTGGTGAATCATGTATTGAGATTTTTACTTCACATGGGAAATCTCCAACTGGTACAGATGAGTTCTTATTAACAAAACTCTAACTTTCTAAACACTCTGGTAATAATTATACCAATTCTCATTGCAGTAATGGAAGACAGAGTGGGAGAAGGTGGTTGAGTGTTTCTTGACTGTCTTGCTTTCTTTAGGTGGGATTCCTGACTCCTGGACCACTAGTGTCCCAAAAGCAATGTTGCCTCCTTCAGAACCATCTCAAGGAACTGACATCTTCAGGCCTTTAACGTTTGTTCTCCCTCTTCCCTGCTCCCTTATAAGCATCAGTAAATGTTTTGAAGCCAAGGCAAATAGAACCTTCAAAAATAATGTCTGTGTGTCATGTGATCATTGGTCCTTTACGTCTTTACTGGAACAGGTTTTTTTTTTTTTTTTTTTTTTGTAATCACTGAGTCTTCAGTGATGAGTCCTCTATTGTCAGCCAAACCATTATTCAAGAACCAGTCCAAATTTCAGATTATTTGTGAGACCTTCCTTGACCACCTCAGTCCTCTGGGAGCCTTCTCTACTTTTGGCTCTTTGAAAACTTATTGATTATATCTTCATTTGTTATTCCTATGAACTTCTTTATTTTTCATGTGGGCAGACTTCTCTAAACAAACTGGTAGTATCTTGTCTTATTTTAGTGTGGTGTTTAAGGGAACCCTGAAAGCAGACAATCTGGGATCCAACATGGCTCTGCAACTTGCTGGACATGACATTGAGCTAGTTACCTAATCTGTGCCTCACTTTTCTTATCTATAAAATGAGGAAATAATAGTATCTACCTCACAGAAATATAATGAGTATTAAAGGAGTGAATGGATGTGCAGTGCTCAGAACAGGCCTGGGAAATAGTAAACATTAACTAATGTTATATATCAAGTCATTCACTACCTCCTATAGCAGTCTATACCACAATCAATTCATTTAGCTAAGAAATATCTATTATGTACCTACTATATTTCAGGAACTATTTTAGATGTTAATAATGCAGGAGCGAATAGGATTGACAAAATTATCCCTCATTACTATTTAGATAGAGAGACAGGTGATAAGCAAGTGAACAATAAAACATAGCAAAATATAATATAACATAATAGGATATGATTTCAGGTAATGATGTGGGTTTTGAAGAATAAGCAGGATAAGGACAAAGTGTGATGAGGTAGCAGTGTGAGCCAGAGGGTAGGGGCTGGTTTTGAGTGATCAATAAGCACTTAAATGTCAGATCTGGAGAAAGGGAAGAATGAAGCGGGGGAAATCGGAGGGGTAGACGAACCATGAGAGACGATGGACTCTGAAAAACAAACTGAGGGTTCTAGAGGGGAGGGGGGTGGGAGGATGGGTTAGCCTGGTGGTGGGTATTGAGGAGGGCACATTCTGCATGGAGCACTGGGTGTTATGCACAAACAATGAATCATGGAACACTTCATCTAAAACTAATGATGTAATGTATGGGGATTAACATAAGAATAAAAAAAAAAGAAGAAGATAGCAGGAAGGGAAGAATGAAGGGGGGGAAATTGGAGGGGGAGACGAACCATGAGAGACTATGGACTCTGAGAAACAAACTGAGGGTTCTAGAGGGGAGGGGGTTGGGGGGATGGGTTAGCCTGGTGATGGGTATTAAAGAGGACACTTACTGCATGAAGCACTGGGTGTTATACGCAAACAATGAATCATGGAACACTACATCAAAAACTAATGATGTAATGTATGGTGATTAACATAACATAATAAAAAAAAATCTCTAGAAAGCTAGGTGCAGTTGGGTGGCTCAGTCAGTTAAGCAAAACAAAAACAAAAACAACAACAACAACAAAAAACAGGAACAAGAGCAAAGCCTCTCTTTTAAAAGCAGATGCTGAATGCTGTGCCTAAGGACTTCCCAGACTGCCCTCTCTGTTTTGTTGGTTCAAAGTAGGGAGCACAAGTCCTTCATGAAGGAGGAGAAGGAGGATTAACTTCAGTCCTTCTCAGTCTTGGGGTCTGTGGTGGATGCTGTGATGCATCACCTAGATTTCCCTTTGGGAATGATTGTCTTACTATTCCAGATGCTGACAGTGCAGCTGGCTAGAGCCCCACATCCCTTATTCCCTTAGGGGGATCACCTCTGTTCAAGAGGGCTGCCTGGCTGAAAGCTGTGCCCCTTCCACAGCAGCTCACATCCAATGACAGATCCCAATGGGAATATAAAGGCTGGGTTTCCCTAACCCAATCTGGGACAAATGAAGGGTGGTTCCAGCTTCAGAACTCCCTTTAGGATTGGCTGAAGCCTCCAGGGAGACCGAATCACAGCTCGGTTTCTCCCTGTATTCAATTCTTTCTTCCCTTTCCTTCCCCAGATGTTGAGCCCAACAGTACTCCCTAATAAACTTCCCACATGCTAATCTCCATCTCAGAATCTGTTTCCTGGGGAATCCACCCATCATTCCTCTTCTGTGCAGTCAGAAGAGGTTAAGTCAAGGGTAAGGAGAAAAGGACTCTTTTATATTATATTTTCCCCATATCAGGCCCTGATCCTGGAAGTACATAAGCTTGTTTCTATTGGTCTATTAAAGGCTTTATTCTATTAGGGGAGTTTGACTGAAAATTCACTCTTAACATCAAATTATATGAATGATACCATCTGTCACTGAAAATCTTACCCTAAAAGACTTGCCTCCCAAATTTCACCTGGCATATTTCCTTAAAAAATAATCAGGTACTTGTTAGACTTACTAAATTAAAGGTGGCAGGGTTTCTTTTTAATCAGGATAAAAAAGTGTCCATTGATTGATTGGTTGATTTTCTTTTTCTTTTTTTTTATTATGTTATGTTAGTTACCATACACTACATCATTAGTTTTTGATGTAGTGTTCCATGATTCATTGTTTGTGTATAAGACCCAGAAATTCAACTGAGTAAATTTAAAATCTAATTATGCAATTCATGGATAAGGGAGCATCCCATATAGCAAGCAGAGGGGAGCTCTGAAGAAGTGTACAAAATGGAAGATTTTTATTGGAAGCAAGGTGACTCAAGAAGTTATTAGCAAAAGAAAAGACAGGATTGTTTCAGGTAAGGTCACCTTCCTTTGGGGGAAGGGCAGGAGGTCTTATCAGGCAGATTACCTCATCTTCCGTTTGGTGGGGTTGGAGAAGGCCCATGTGACAGATTACCTCATTGGTGCTGACCAGAAAATTCCAAATGGTTGACTTAAAGTTCCACCACTGGAGAGGTTGAAACTGCAATTAAGTCTTGGTTTACTGTCTAAGAACAAGTGTCTCCACCATGGGCCTGTAGTTCTCTTTTTAATCATTCATTCAACAAATGTGTTCTGAATGCCTACTATGTGACAAGCACTGATCCATCCTTTGGGGACCAAAGCTTTCGTCTCTTGGAGTCTACTTTTTAGATAGGAGGAGACAGAAAATACATGTAAACAAATAAATAAGATGAACTAGTGATACATGCTGTGAAGATAATACAAGAGGTTAATATGATATAAAATTACTCGGAGCAAGGGTAGGATATAGGGAGAGGTATTTGAGATATAATCATTAGTGAAGTCTAGGATGAGGAGACAGTATCTGAGTAAAGTCATAAGTGGGAAGGTCTAGGCAGAAGCAATAGAAAGTACAAAGCCCAAAGGTGGGACCAAACTTAAAGAAAAAATAAAATAGGCCTATATGCTTAGAATATGGGCAGGAATTGGAGAATAGGATGAGGTCAGTGAAGAGGGCCAAGTGAGATTATCTAGGGTCATTGTAAGTCATGGTGAGAATTCTGGATTTTATTTGAAGGTCCATAGGAGGTCACTAAAGGGTCTTAAGCAGAGGAGTGACTTGATCTGATTTACATTTCAAAAAGATAGCCAACTTCTGAGAAGAAAATGTATTCTAAGAGAGCAAGAATGAATCAGAGTAACCAATGAGGAGGTAGTTCCAGGGTCTCTATGAAAGGATTGTGCATGGACCATGATAAGAGATAAAAGACAAGTGCTTGGGGTTGGGATGATTTCAGAGGTACAGAAGACAGGACATGCTAGCAGTTTGGATGTAGTATACGAAGGAGAAAAAAATAAAAGAGTCATGACTCCTAGGTTTTCAGCCTGAGCAATTGGGTGCCATTTTCTGAGACCTGAAGACTGCATTTGAGTACTCATATAAATGATTAATCGGTTTAGCCTTGAGAAGCCACTGTCTTTTCCTGACAAAAGGACTGACAGAGACACTGATGGATTTTTCATCCTTCTAACAGCCTCACCTGCTACCGTGTGGTATTGTATATACCATGGAGAGTCAGTCTGTACTCTTGCCAGAATCTCTCCCCACATTTGTTATGCTTCAGTGTTCCAGGACACTTTATTATAAATGAGTAGCTAGAGGCAAAGTGTAATTAGGGACAAGGGTAGTGGGGCATGCAAAATTGGTACCACTATGAGCTCAGCATCCCCGTACAGGTGCCAGTTCTTTGTAACACTGGCTGTTCAACTACCAAGATGGAACAGCCACCCACTGCTCATCCTGATGGGGAAGGGGGGCAGCTAGACCAACCAAGTATGACAGCTTCAAGATCCCAAACTGGCTAATACTTATTCCAACCAGGGACCCATCTTTCATCAGACACCAATAAAAGAACAGATGATTAATTAGTTCAATCAGATTCAAATGTTTCTTCTGAGGACAGTAGTGGAAAGTAGTATTTTAATTGGGATCTCATTAGATTGATTGACTAATAGGGATGTTCAGGGTCCCTTATATGTATTTAATATTAAGGCCTTTTATCAAATGGAATTTGCTTCCTTACCTGTGGAAACTTTTTAGATTTTAGGACTGTTTTTTGTTATTGCTGTTGTTTGTAGATGTATTTTTTCTCTAGGCTGCGGCTGCTGGAATCTCTTCTCTATTTTCCTATTATCCCTTCACATATTGTGTTCCACTGGGTTTGATTAAGTTCTCTCTTTTTCCATTGCCGTTCAAGACAGTGCATAAAACTTGGGGATATACATTTCATGGGCTAACTTCACTGCTGGTTTTAGTATATCTTGCTACCCCCATCTTCTCTTTTTATCATTTTTCTATTTTGCTTTTATATGTATATCTTTGAGAACTGCTTTAACATAGCAGAGTTTATATCATGCATATATTTAAATTCATATGTGCATTCATATAGCTACTGTCAAGAATCCATTTTCTCTTTGGACCTCAAAGAAGAGATGTTGGGGCAGGGGATCTTCCCAGTGTAAAACCACAATTCTTAAGCTGGAATGTACTGCAGTGTTCAAGGAAAGAACATGAAGTTTTATGAAAATAAGGCATATTTTCTGGCACGTCAATTTTAATTGGTGATTTTGAGGTTATTATTTCATATTAAAGTATATATTAAAATGAAATATTTTCAAGAATTTTAAAGATTAAATGTGAAAGTAATTAGCACTTGTGAAAAATAAAGACCGTTTATCCCCACATCTTCAAGCTACCTCTAATTTACCTTCTTTTATTCACGGTAAAGTAGAAGCTCCATGACCTCAAGAGATACAAACTAACTCTGCTACCTTTACCAAAGGTAGAATTTCTTTGGAAGTCAAAATGGTCTGGATTTGCTGAGATGAGATAGTTAGTTCCCTTGGTCTTTGGAGGGGTGTGAAAGGGTTTGCCAAAACTGGTAGGCAAACACCATGGGTATGACTGGACAATGGTTTTAAAGAACAGAGGGGTCCTGATCCCTTGCTGAACTTTTTATAATGCAGATGAAGTCCTCTTAATACCCAATTAAAACTTATGACCATAACTCCAACAAAAACACAAATCAGGAAATGAAGGTAATCTCTAGAATAAGGATTTTAATAATCATTTGCAGGAGTTATTTATTCTTCTTATGTAGCTATCCTTTAAGAGAGAGGTTGCCTTAGTTTGGGCTCCTTCCAAAGCCATCTTTTACACAAGCATTTGGATGCTAGTAGTTTATTTCAAAGAGGATCCCAGGAAAACTGTAAGCGTGTTGGAGAGCTAGTCAGTGAAGATAGAAAAGCCAAGAAAGGGTATGCCAATGAACAAGTTACCACTAGGGCTGCTGGGACTCAACCCCACTGGGAGAGACTCTAAGAGACTGTATGTTAGTTTGGTCCTGCAAGAAGCAAATTCCATGATAGAATTAGATGTGCAACAGATTTAGTGGATACAATGCCTATGAGAAATAAAGGAGGGGAACTGGAGGAGGTGGGGAGAGCTGTCAAACCACAATGGACGTCTCACCCCTGTGAAGGACAGAGAGGGAAAATGAGAGTTAGGTAGGATGAATCTCAGACTATAGTACTATAATGTAGACAATTTCAGCTACCCAATAGGGAGTCTGAAGTCAAAGTCATCCATCAGAAGAGATCCACATCTCTCAGAAATGGGCCTGTTCCTTCTGCTCCCAGTCATTGGCCAGGGGTAAGTGTGTATGAATTGTGATTTCAGCATGAATGCAGTCTTTTCCCTCACAGGCATTTCCGCCAGCAAATCCCTTACAAGTTTTATCTTGTCTTAATACCTGCTTCTTAAAGGACCTAAATAAACACAAGTGGTACCAAGAGTTGTCGAAGGAAACAGGCAGTAAAGTGGGGATTTGGGATTGGCATACTCACTGTTCACCAGGCAGAAGATGCCATCCTGAGTGGTAGGCAGGGCATGGATACCGGGCACAAGGTGGCAGCTAACAATTTCACCAGTGATGACATGGGAGAATGTTCTAGTGGGAAAGATTACTATTGTAGGTGCAATGATTCAGGTATTTTCTGGAGAAAATTGCTTGCAAAGACAGCAGTTGGCTAGTTACTGCTAAATTGTATTGATACTCTGTAGAAGGATGAGAACCTGAAGGTCATTGACAAGTAGTTAAAGGCTAAATGTGAGATCCAGAGGGCCTCCTCAGTAGCTCACAAAGAAGCACTCATCACCTGAAGTAGAAAAGTAGACCTAGCTGAACAGCAGAGTGAAGATCTGATAGAGTTACAGAGCTCAAAGAACACCTGTATGCTCAGTAAAGTCACCTCTGTTATTTTAAGGACCCTGTTGGGAGAACTTGAGAACCTGAAACATGGGATAGGGACATCTGGATAAAGGTGCTGAGGATGTCAGTTCTGCGGACCCCTGTAAACCCTCAGAACCTACAGAGGTATTTCATTCTTCCCTAGCAAGAGCTAGTAGTTTCACTGCACTGGAAGATGCTACAGAGGCCTCTTCCTTGCAAGGCAATAAATGCCCCCCTCAGGAGTTGCTCCTGCCTCCTATTCTGGCTGTCAGACTTATATCTGGGGCTAAATTCCAGTATAACCCAACTGGGAACACGCTGGGCCTTATAAGGATGGCCAGAAACTCTATAATCTAGAAGTTTCTTGAATTAACTACTACATACCAGCAGGAACAAATATAGTATTGCTAGGATAGAATTTCAAAAGTACTTAATCAAGAGGGCTGGAATATTAGACTGAAAAAGAATTCATTGATCTGGGGGCACCTTCTTGGGACATGGGGTTTAACACCTGACAAAGACCCCAGAGAATGGGACAAACTTGCTGCTTTGATGCTTCTTAGAAGCTTAGGAAAAGTGATGACTAATACTGAGTGAAGTACAAGTGCCTGATTTGCCCTGGTAGAGGGTAGAGACAGGAATACAGAGGCTGAGAAAAGTGAGAATCCTGGTCTGGATATATTTTGTAGGCTAGAGAGTCCATCAAAGGATTATGCTTCACAGGAGGACCTAGAGGACACATGTTTCACCAAGGCCATCAGGAATGCACAGGTGAGAAGGCCACCTGCACCACTGAGTTCAGTGGTGGCTGTCCTCTGCAGGTCAGGGCTGATGGTTGGAGAAACAATCACAGAATTTTAATAGCCATGGAAATGATGTGGTCCCAGAATAATAAGGGCCAGGTGGTAGCACTGAATGACCAGAAGCCAGGAGGCCATGATTACCATAATGACAAGGGGTGGGGGTTGATATACAAGGAGTTGTTGAGATGGCTAAAAGAGCTTAGCATCCCTAGGGGCAAAATAGATGGGCAGTCAACAAAGATTCTGGTAAATATCTACAACCAAAATCATAGGAAAGAAGGAAGGGAGGGAGGGAGGAAGGGGGGAGGAAGGAGTAGAAGACTGAGGTTGTTCACCCCAATAAAAATTTGTGATTCCAGAGCTGAACTGATTTTCAGATCAGAAGCTCATTAACCGAAGAGGAGGCTGAGTCCCTAGAGAGCAGTACCCTGTGATACCATGGCAAATATAAATTATGATGATTCTCTGAGTCTGCCCCCAAAGGGACTTATGGCTGTTTATTCAGGTGACTGTACATCAGGGAAATGGAAATACCCAGACATTTTGAAAACTACTGGACACAGAGTCTGTGTTGACATTGGTAGCTGGAGATACAACGTGCATCATAACCCCTCAGTTAGGAAGGGGGCTTTTAAGAGCCAGGTAATGTGGAGGCCTGGCTAAAATCTTCCTCCCAGTGGACTCAGTGGATTCAGGGGCCCACGCAGTGGTCATTTTCCCAGTCCTGGAGTGTATAATTGAAAGTTATATACTTGATAGTTGGAATAACTCCACTGGGTCTTTGGCTTGTAGGGTAAGAGTTATTACAGCAGAGAAGAATAAGTAGATACCTCTGAAATTGGCCAAGATAGTAAATCAGAAGCAATAATGCATCCCTGGAGGCATGGTAGATGTTAGTGCCACCATTAAAGACCTACAGGATGCAGGGGTGGTGGTAATCATATCTTTACTTAATTTGCCTTTCTGGCTCCTGCAGAAACCAGATAGATCCTGGAGAATGAATGACTTCATTGGCATAACCAGTTCACTGAAGGTACAACCAAATAGTAGCCTCAAATGCCAGCTGCTATGTTAGGCATGTGTTGTTAGCTAAAGTAGATTAATAAGCCTTCAAATCCATGGTATGTAAGATTCATCTGACAGATGTGTTATTTTCCATTCCAGTTAGAAAGACTTTGCATTCAGGCAGGACCGTCAACAATATTCATAAGGTCTATTAGATCGTCTTGTTGAAGTGACAGGATTTTGCCTCAGGGCTATATCAACTCTGCCATCCTCTGTCATGATACATTCGTGAGAGAGCTACATGACCTGAACATCCATCCTGTAGATTATCACTGGTATAATATATTGATGACCTCATATTGTTCAGATAGGATAAGCAAAAGGTGACTAATTTGCTTATATAAGACACACTCCAGAGGCTGGGAGATAAACCTTTTAAAGATTCAGGCGAACTGTCACTTCAATAAAGTTTTTAGGGGCCCAGGGGTAAGGGGCATTACCTCCAGAGTAAAAGCAAATCAATGCTTCTGTCCTCTACCACAAAGAAGGCAGCATGGCACACTATTAGATCTCTTTGGAATCTGAAGGCATCACATTTCACACCTGGGATACTGCTTCAGCCCTCTTCCTGAGCCTGCCAGTTTTGAGTGGGGCCTAGAGCAAGAAGAGGCTCTGCAGCTGGTCCCAACTGCAATGCAAGTGGCCTGTCACTTCAGCCATGTGATCAAGTAGATAATCCAGTGGATGGTAGAGATGTCTGTGGTGGGAAAAGGCCTTGTATGGAGCTTATGGCAGCCTCAAGGCAAGAATCACAACACAGACTCCTGGAATTCTGGAGCAAGGCCATGCCATCTGCAGCGGAGAATTATTTGTCTTTTGAGCAACAGTATCTGGAATATTGCCCTGGTACAGACAGATCACATGACTACGAGGTGCCAAGTGACCATGCCACTGGAACTGTCCATTATGAGTTGAGTTCTCCTGGACCCACCAAGTCATAAAGTGAGATAGGCACAGCAGTAGTTCGTTGGAATATGGAAGTGGTACATTAACAGTTGAGCTTGAGCGGGATCAGTGGACATGAGTGGCTGCATTAGCAGGTAGTGCAGACGCCCATGTCACCCACCTCGATTGCACTAACTCCCACTTATGTCCATATTGGAGCAGGGTGTCCCATACAACCAGCTTCCGGAGCAGGAAAAATCCCAAGTCTAAGTATATGGAAGCGTCAGCATGGCACATGAGTGCAAGCCAAAAATGGATGGCAGCTGCATTATAGCCACATTCAGGGGTGGCCTTGAAGGATAGTGGAGACCAGAAAAATCTCAGCGGATGGATCGAAGAGCAATACATCTGGTCTTCCACTTTGTGTGAAAGGAGATGCGGCCCAAGGTAAGAACGTGCACAGATTTTTAGGCAGTGGTCAGTGACCTCACCATTTGATCAGGGGCTGGAATGAAAAAGACCAGAAGATTGGACACAAGGAGGTCTGGGTAGATGCAGTGGGCATGCAGCATGAAGCCTTTGTTTTACATGTTGACATCTGCCAGAAAGCATCCACTATGGAAGATACGCTGAACAACCAAGCAGACAAAATGACTCAGTTAGTTGACATTAGCCAGCCTTCACTATGTGTCACACCAGAACTGGCACTTTGCACACATGAATGGAGGGCCCAGTCATGCAGACAAAGCTACACATGAAGCCCACACTGTGGGTACTCACTTACTGAGACTACTAGCTCCTACGACCTCTGAATGTGCAACCTGCCAGCAAGAGTAAACAGCACTGGGCCCCCGATACAGCCCCGTGGCTTCAGGACACCACCGTACTGTCAAGATGACTCCATGGGGCCTTTTTTTATTCTGAAGGGACCAGTGGTTCTTCCTCACAGGGAGAGATGCATTTTCCAAGTATGGATTTGCCTTGCTGGTCCAGAGCCTCAGCTAGCAGGGCTTAGGGAACACCTGATCCACAGGCGTGGACACCCCGGTAGCACAGCACCCCCCCGCCCCCCGCCGGGGTCTCTGTCACAACAAAAGAGATGCAGCACTTCCTCAGTAGAATCCTCACTTCTCTATAGCACTCCTCTCCCATCACCCTCCATCCATAAGATTTATATGGGTGCCACTGGACTTCCACCTTCTTCCTTCCTTTCGATCATCCCTCCAGGAGGAATTTTCCCCTAAGTTATATTTTCCCTCTTCCCGCTTCCAACTGTTTGGCTAAGCCTTTGATGGCAATCAGGCTGGGAAAACTCTATGCACAGATAACCCTAGGCTTGAGTTCTGATGGCCTAAAGTTCAAGCTAAAGAAATTTGGAAGTCTTCTCTCAACCTCCCGCTTCCAAGTTTTTCTAGTTTCACTGCTCAGACCTATTTTTGAATGTCAGAAACTGAATATTAACTCAGTGTTATCTTTTGTTATTCCTACTCCAGTGAATCCTAACCTCTCCTAAGTAGATGGATACTGAACCAAAGCAAAGGAGAAATAACATTTTTAATAAAAAATTATTTATCTTATTATAATTACTTAAGAACAATGGCTATAATCTATGAACCTTTATTTTTCTTATATAAAACAAGAAAAATAAGTCATTATTCAATGAGGTTGGAGCATCTCAGAATTTTACCAAAGGTCTTTCATAAGAGACTTTGACTTAAAAGGAATTTAGGGCGTGGGGCTGGCTGCTTTGGTTACAGGCCTAGAATCCCAAAAGTTACATGTTTGGTTACCCCTTTATGTGAGAAAGAGAAAGAGAAAATGACACACTAAAGGCCTAAACCTATGACATCTTTCACTAGGATTAAAGACGCTATAGGATACCTCTTTGTATCCCAAATTGACTGCCATGGTAATTCCTGGCTACATGGTGCTCCTATTCTAACCAGCCTGATGGATCATATGCAGAAAGCTTTATTTCTGGCAGGGGCAGATCCAGATTTTGTAAGGCCTAAAGGTTATACAATTTGAGGGATCTGCTTTAAGATAAAAAAAGAGAGAGAGGAAATTACAAATACAAAATTAGGTACAAGTTGTGAATATCTACTTAGAATGAGATAAAACCTACAACAATTTGCAATTAAAAAAACTGATAAATACCATGAACATCAAAAATAAAAAAGCATACTGGTTTTATAATTATATTCTGAACCCATCTTCCATCGTAATTTTTTTCTTTTTTACATTTTTGGCTACATCCTCTTTAACTGCCTCTTCATGAGACAACAATTGTGTAATATTATTTTCTATAAAAAGAATAGAAAAATAATTCCTCCTGTCCTGTAGCAGAGTTTGCTTCGGATGGTTCAGGAGGGGAGGAATATGCAGTTGGGGGGGGCCCAAGGCCATACTGCTGTAAAACGTGTTCTCTGTCATGGGAGTATGTGGGCAGAAAAGATACAAGGAAAAGATTGTAAATCATATAAATTTATACCACCCAGTGCAAACTAAGGGTACTCCCAACTCTCCTATGCTGGATCTCTGAAATGCCAGCCACCCCAGCTGAAGGGGATTTGTAATGGAGGCGAGGTCAGAGTGGAGAGGGACAGAATTCTTAATCTATTGGAGCTATGATGTCTTATTTCCTAAAATTTTACAAAATCAAATGACCATAGGACACATTTGTAGGACCCCTCCACAGGACTCCCTTGGAAGGGTCCTGTGCAATTTAGGTGCCCTGACCTTGAGTTTCCTCTTCCTGGGAACTAACTGCTCTCTGGAAATCTGTTTATGTATCCAATCTGTTCAGTTTCCTGATTCCTAATTCAGGACCCAATCTGAGGGCTAATTTTTTGGGAAGTCTTTTCTGATCCTCAAAGCCTGCATGGGTTTCCTCCCACAGGGGCTGTGAACAACATTCTGTCCATTATGACAATATACTGAAATTGTCTGTTCAATTTTATGCCTTAACCTGCATCTCTCACTCTCTCAGGGACTATGATCCTTCTCTCCATATTCCCCAAGGGACCAAAAATCTTTGAGGGCAGGAGCCGTATTTTATTTATCATTGTGTCCCCATCATGTAGCACACAGTCTGGCATACAAGAGATGATTGAAAAATATCTGATGAATTAATAAACAAATACAACGGCAGGGGAGACAAGGCATCTACTTCAGTGATATCCTAAGGAAGAACTCACTTCTTGACAGAGACCACCCAATAGGAAAAAAAGTCCTCCTGGAATACAAAAAGCCCTTCTCTGTGATAATTCCCTATTTCCTCTCTCCAGAACTCCTTCTATAACTGTCTGACAGGGATCAAAGAATTCCTGTATAGCTGCCAGGATATAAAACTCATGGCCTTCCTAAAGAAGAACCTTTCAAATCTTTAGAAATTTTAACCATGCAACCTCTTCCTGTCCATCAGTATGTATTGTAGGGAGAAACAAATTATAGTGTGGGGGATGAAAGGTTTGGATTCTATTCTGACATGATCTCCATTATAAACTGTTGCTATTGCCTTTTAATTTTTAATTCTTGGAAGATCATCTCCACCTGCGATCATGTTAGCATATCTTTGAAGACTGTAAGTGTAATTAGGGAGATAGGATAGCACAGTAATGGTGTCTATCTCTGGAATCAGAGATTTAGATGAAAAAGAAACATGGCTTCATTGTTTATTATCTGGCAGCAGGGGCTGAGAAGCTCTGGAGAAGACCAAACTCAGCTCTTCTCACTAATGATACTAACCATTACCTGTCTTACCATGCGAAGCTTATTATCTTTTATGCTGACAATGCTCTGTGGATTTTACATTCACAACTGTCTCTGGACTGGCTTTGAAACAGTCCTTTTGTTCTTTTTTTTATTATGATTTTTAATTTTTAATTCCAGTATAGTTAACATACCGTGTTATATTAATTTCAGGTGTAAAATATAATGATTCAACAATATTATACATTACTCAGTGCTCATCACAAGTGCCCTCCTTAATCCCCGTCATCTATTTCATCCATTCCCCCCACCCTCCTCCCTTCTGGTAACCATTACTTTGTTCTCTATAGTTAAGTGTCTGTTTCTTGGTTTGTCTCTCTCTCTTCTCCCTTCATTTGTTTTGTTTCTCATATTCCACATATGAGTGAAATCATGTGGTATTTGTCTTTCTCTCACTGGCTTATTTCGTTTAACATTATACTCTCTAGCTCCATCCATGTTGTTGCAAATGGCAAGACTCCATTCTTTTTTATGGCTGAGTAATAATCCACTGTATATATATACTGCATCTTTTTAAAATTTAAATTCAATTAGCCAACATATAGTACATCATTACTTTTTGATGTAGTGATTCATTAGTTGCGTATATACTGCATCTTTATCCATTCATCTACCGATGGACACTGGGCTGCTTCCATATTATGGCTATTGTAAATAATGCTGCTATAAACATAGGGGTGGATGTATCCCTTGGAATTATGTTGTTGTATTTTTAGGTAAACCCTAGAGTGTGATTGTTGGATCATAGGGTAGTTCTATTTTTAACTTTTTGAGGAACCTCTATACTGTCTTCCACAGTGGCTGCACCAGTTTGCATTCCCACCAACAGTACACCAGGTTCCTTTTTCTTCACATCCTCTCCAACACTTGTTGTTCCTTGTGTCTTTTAACCATTCTGAAAGGTGTCTGACATGGATCAAAGTATTCCTGTATTTGCATTTTGATTTTCATTTTCCTGATGATGAGTGATGTTGAGCATCTTTTCATGTGTCTGTTGGCCACCTGGATGTCCTCTTTGGAGAAATGTCTGTTCATGTCTTGTGCCCATTTTTAATTGGATTATATGGGGTTTTTTTAGTGTCGAGTTGTGTAAGTTATTTATATATTTTGGATACTAACCCTTTATCGGATGTCATTTGCAATATCTTCTCCCATTCAGTAGGTTGCCTTTTAGTTTTGTTGGTTGTTTCCTTTGCTGTGCAGAAGCTTTTTATTTTGATATAGTCCCAATAGTTTGTTTTTGCTTTTGTTTTCCTTGCCTCAGGAGACGTATCTAGAAAAATGTAGCTATTGCCAATGTCAGAGAGATTATTGCCTGTGCTCTTTTCTAGGATTTTTATGGTTTCATGTCTCATATTTGGGTCCCCAATACATTTTGAGTTCATTTTTGTGTATGGTGTAAGAAAGTGGTTTAGTTTTATTCTTTTGCATGTAGCTGTCCAGTTTTTCCAGTGCCATTTGTTGAAGAAACTATTTCCCATGGGATATTGTTTCCTGCTTTGTCAAAGACTAATTAACCATGTAATTGTGGGTTTATTTCTGGGTTTTCTATTCTTTTCCATTGATCTGTGTGTCTATTTCTGTGCCAGTTCCATACTGTTTTGATTACTACAGTTTGCAATATAACTTGAAGTCTGGAATTGTGATACCACCAGTTTTTTTCTTTTTCAATATTGCTTTGGCTATTTGGGGTCTTATGTAGTTCCATACAAAGTTTAGGATCGTTTGTTTTAGTTCTGTGAAAAATGGCATTGGTATCTTGATAGGGATTACATTTAATCTGTAGATTGCTTTGGGTAGTATAGACATTTTAACAATATCTGTTCTTCCCATCCATGAATTTGGAACGTATTTCCACTTCTTTGTGTCATCTTCAATTTATTTCATCAGTGTTTTATAGTTTTCAGAGTATAGGTCTTTCATTTCTTTCGTTAAGTTTTTTCCTAGGTATTTTATTATTCTTGGTGTAATTATAAATGGGATTGCTTACTTAATTTCTCTTTCTCCTGCTTCATTATTAGTATATAGGAATGCAACAGATTTCTGTGTATTGATTTTGTATCCTGCAATTTTACGAATTTATTGATCAGTTTTAGTATTTTTTTTTATGGTCTTCAGGGTTTTCTATATATAGTATCATGTCATCTACAAATGGTGGAAGTTTTACTACTTTTTTACCAATTTATATGCCTTTTATTTCTTTTTGTTGTTTGATTACTGTAGCTAGGACTTCCAGTACTATGTTGAATAAATGTGCCGAGAGTGGACATCCTTGTCTTGCTCCTGACCCTTAGGGGCAAAGCTCTCAGTTTTTCCCCATTGAGTATGATGTTGTCTGTGGGTTTTTATATATGAAGGCCTTTATTATTTTGATGTATGTTTCCTCTAAACCTACTGTGTTGAGGGTTTTTATCATGAATGGATGCTGTACATTGTCAAATGCTTTTTCTGCATCTATTGAAATGAACATGTGGCTTTTATCCTTCCTCTTATTGATGTGATTTATTATATTGATTTATTTGTAAATATTGAAGCCCTTTTGTGGGAACCGCAAGCCTGCCTGCTCATGGTGAATTTTTTTTTTTAATGTATTGTTGGATTAAATTTGCTAGTATTTTGTTGAGGATTTTTGCATCTTTGTTCATCAGAGATACTGGCCTGTAGTTCTCTTTTTTATCTGGTTTTAGTATCAGAGTAACACTGGCCTCATATAATGAATTTGGAAGTGTTGCTTCCTCTTCTATTTTTTGGAAAAGTTTGAGAAGAACAGGTATCAGCTCTTCTTTAAATGTTTGGTAGAGGGGCACCTGGATTGCATAGTTGATTAAGCATCTGACTCTTGGTTTCAGCTCAGGTTGTGATCTCAAGGTCATGGGATTGAGCCCTGAGTTGGGCTCCACATGCAGTGCGGAGTCTGCTTAAGATTTTCTCTCCTTCTCCCTCTGTCCCTCCACCCCAACTCAAATAAGTAAATAAATCTTAAAAAACAATGTTTGGTAGAATTCGCCTGTGAATGTGTCTGGTCCTAGACTTTTTTCAGAGTTTTTTGATTACTCATTTAATATCCTTGCTGGTAATTGGTCTGTTCAAATTTTCTATTATTTGCTGATTCAGTTTGGGGAGGTTATATGTTTCTAGGAATTTATCTATTTTGTCCAATTTGTTGGCAAATAATTTTTTTGTTCTTTTTTTATGTTCAATTAGCATATAGTACATCATTAGTTTTTGATGTAGTGTTCAAAGATTCATCAGTTGCATATAATACCCAGTGCTCACCACACATGCCCTCTTTAATTCCCATAACCCTGTTACCCCATCCTCCCACCCTCCTCCCTTCTGTAACCCTCAGTTTGTTTCCTGGTGTCCAGAGTCTCTCATGGTTTGTCTCCATCTCTGATTTCTTCCCTTTCAGTTTTCCTTCCCTTCTCCTGTGGTCCTCTGCACTATTCCTTATGTTCCACATATGAGTGAAACCTTGACTGATTTTTACAGATATACCTTTTACTGCTTTTGTGTTTCCTGCTTTTCTTATTCTTACTCATAGTCTTTCCTTTTCACTCAGAGTCCCCGTTAACATTTCTTGTAGGGCTGGCTTAATGGTCATGAACTCCTTTAGTTTTGGTTTCTCTGAGAAAAATTTTTTTTTTATGATTTTATTTGTTTATTTGACAGAGAGAGTGAGAGAGCACAAGCAGGGGGAACAGTAGAGGGAGAGGGAGAAGCAGGCTCCCCGCCAAGCAGGGAGCCTGATGCGGGGCTCGATCCGTGACCTGAGCTGAAGGCAGACGCTTAACCATCTGAGCCACCCAGGCGCCCCTATTTGTCTGAGAAACTCTCTCTCCTTCTATTCTGAATGATACTCTTGATGGATAGAGTATTCTTGGTGAAGATTTTTTTTCTTTCAGCATTTTGAATATATCCTGCCATTCCCTTCTAGAATGCAATGTTTTTGCTGAAAAATCTGCTGATAGCCTTATGATTTTTTTTCTTATTGTATGTAACTGTCTTCTGTTGGTGCTTTAAAATTTTTTTCTTTATCACTACTTTTTGCCATCTTAATTACGATGTGTCTTGGTGTGGACCTCCTTGAGTTGATTTTGTGGGGACTCCCTGTGCCTCCTGGATCTGGATATGTGCTTCCTTCCCCAGAGTAGGGATTTTTCAGCTATTATTTCTTCAAGTAAATTTTCTGCCCCCTTTTCTCTCTCTTCTGCCAATGTTATTACGCTTGATGGAGTCGCTGAGTGCCCTAAGTCTATTCTCATTTTGTATACTTTTTTTTCCTCTCAACTGCTCAGCTTGATTTCTTTTCATTTCTCTGTTTTCCAGGTTGTGGAAGGTTTCTCTGCTTCCTCTAGCCTGTGGAGATCGGGGCCCGACCTGGCTGGCCACTTCAAAAATTATACATGGGCTGGAGGTGCAGTTTTAATAAGGTGTGGGAGTCCTCCCAGGGAGGTGACCAGCTGTTGCTGCCGGGTGAGGCCCTGCTAAATGCCTGGTCAGGGGACGCATGTTGGCAAGGCTTAAGCGTGTCTTCTGGGGGAGGGGAACTGCAGCACCTTGACAG
Organism: Neomonachus schauinslandi; assembly: GCF_002201575.2. Taxonomy (NCBI): domain Eukaryota; kingdom Metazoa; phylum Chordata; class Mammalia; order Carnivora; family Phocidae; genus Neomonachus; species Neomonachus schauinslandi. The sequence continues at coordinate 74,069,082 of NC_058413.1, read as the reverse complement.
AGGCAAGTGTGACTGGAAAGGGCAGATCTGCCAAAGTGTGGGTGAGTGGGCCTTGGTGTAAGCAAGTTAGGTAACGAATGTTGGTGCTGTGCTTGTTCCTGCAGGTGCTTGTGTGTTTATACTGAAGGGGGGTGAGGGAAATGGCACCTGCCAGCTCCTTTGTTCCTGGAGGGGTCTTCCTGTGCTTGCTTCAGCAGCACATATACTGGAGGGGTCTTCCTGTGCTCGCTTCAGCAGCACATATACTGGAGGGGTCTTCCTGCTATTCCTGCCTCTCTGGGACAGCTCTGAGATGAGTAAATACCTCTCCCTCCCATATGCCCCAGGCATTTTTCTTACTGCAGCTTCTAGGCGGGATCTCAGTGATCTGTTTGTCGCGCTATCTCTTTAAGCACAGGGACTCAGTTTCCTATTGCCTTCTGGGCTCTCCTAGATGTGAGCCCTCTAATTTTTAGAATTCCAGGCTTTAAGTCCCACTAGTTATAAGAACTCATGAAATTTAGCTCCTCTTGCTTTCAAAGCCAAATGTTATGGGGATTCATCTTCCTCATGTGGGGTCCCCAGTGTGATTGTCTCTTTCTCACCCTTCTTCGCACCCCTGGCTCCCTCCCAACCGCAGATGGCCAGGGCTCTTTTAGCTCGCCACTGCATCTCCACCCTTCCTACCCTCTTTGATGTGGCCTCTTCTCTACCTTTAGATGTGAAGTTTGTTCTGCCAGTCTTCAGGGCATTTTCTGTGTTATTTACGCTGATGTGAGAGTTATCTAGTTGTATCTGTGGGATGAGGCGAGCTTAGGGTCATCCTACTCTGCCACCATCCCAGCCTCTAGCCAATCCTTTTGTTCTTGATATATTTCCATGATCAACAACAGCTTAGGGAAAGATGTCCATGATCAACCTTGACTTTTAATGACAAATATTGAGGTTTTATAAACAAAGCACAAAGGGGTGAGATTTTAAGGTGTAGTGAAAATATCTAGAGTCAGAGGACCTGAACTGGATCTTGATTATTTCTCCTTAGGCAAATTTCTGAGCCCTAATTTTCTCATCTATAAAATTTTGATAATAAAAATAGCTACCTAATGAGGTTGTGAAAGTTGTGAGATAATAAAGGTAAAAGGTGATTTGTAAAATGTCAAGTCCAAAAAAGTTAGCTTTGATTTATGATGCAACATTACATGCTGTGTATTACATGCCCAGGAAAGCTATGTAAAAGTTTATTGGAAAGTTTTCATTATTTAGAAGATGTAATCATTTTTTGAGATGAAAGGGGTGTCTGATGAGTTCTGACCTGATGAAGGCTCAGTATACTCAGGGAGAGTGTTTCCAGTTGATTAAAAGGAAAAAGGCATTTAAGCGATGAAAATGATTGAGTTAGTATGAAAAACTCACCTGATTCCCTTAAAATAGAAATGGGCATACATTTTTAAAAGAGAATGTAAGAAAAAAAATTGAGGAAGAAAAGGGTCTCTTAAACTTTATCAGGAATCTGTGCAAAGTGGATAGAATAAATAAAAGAGTTATATGTTTCTTGCTGGCCATCAGCATGGTATTTGCTGTTGATACAGTAATATAGTAAGTTTAATGTGGTTTATTTGTCTAAAAAGGAACAACTTATCTTTTGTTTGGAACACAGAAGCAAGCTGAATCCTGATCTGTGTTATTTCAGTGTCTGGTTGATTTGTACTCAAGGTTTCCGGAGCAAAAACTTTGTTACTAAATACCTGGCACAATCCCACTGCAGGGGTAGGGATCAAAAGGTGGAGTAAAATCTCCTGGTTGGTATTTCAGAAGATAAATTCAGAATTTTATATTCTGAAATATAATTCAGTTCAAGAAACGTTTATTAAGATTTAGTATATGTCAGGCACTGTTCTAGGTTCTAAGAGTATAAAGATGAATAAAGAATATGTGCCTTACTTTGCTGTTAATTTTGTTCTTACAATTTTCCTTCTATTCTTCTGGCCCTTCTTTCTTTTAGTCAATGTTTCAGCTCTGACCTTCCTTCCATGAGATAAGGAAAGCAGACTGAAACACAGAGAAGAAGAAGTTAGCCTTTACATTTTAGAAAATGAAACCTCAGGAGGATTAAAGGACTTGGAATAAACAACAGAAGAGCACTCACTGGCTGGAACTCCATCCATCCCTCAGCTGTCTTATTGGTTGCTATCCCCATTAATGCCTTGCAAAGGTTACAATAATATCCAGAGCATTGCTAGTTGACTGACTGGCTGATATCATCTATGTCCTGAGACTCTGCTCTGTTTTTATCAACTTATTCATATGGAGACCTATTTTCAACATCTCAGGACACAAATAAACTTCTGAGTTGGAAGCTGGGACTCAACATCTAGGGGAATGGCAGTAATATAGAAAATGAGGCAAGACTACTAGCTGTCTCCCCAGTACCTAATGTCTCTTTTTTCCTTATAAGGATAGACACCCATACCCAGCCCCGCCCCCCCACACAACACACATATCTGCCCACAGTTTAAGCTTCAAACATGATTGCCCAGCTAGAGAGCTAGAAACTGTATTTTATAGATTCCCTTATAGGTAGATAAATCCATGTGGGGGTGCCTGGGTAGCTCAGTCGGTTGAGTATCTGCTTTCAGCTCAGGTCATGATCCTGGGGTCCTGGGATCCAGCCCTGCATCAGGCTCCCTGCTCAGTGGGAAATCTGCTTCTCCTTCTCCCTCTGCCCCTCCACCCTACTCGTGCTCTCTCTCTCTCCCTCTCTCAAATAAATAAATAACCTTAAAAAAATAAATCCATGTGTTTAGGATGTGAGCTGAAGTTGTACCATTTTAGGGCTTTGATATGGATTTAGAACATTGGGCATGTATTCCTTCATTCATCTTCCCCTTTTCATGAGCTATTAACACTAAATTGGCAAGACCCAGATTCAACCCTGTGGTTAGAGCAACACCTGAGGATGGCAGAACAACAAGGAGAAGAACTGGGTCTTCACTGCTGGACTCTTACCTTCTCCTTTATTTAAGCCACTGTGATTTTTGGCCTTATTTTTGATAGAAACCTAGCTTTTACCCCAAAACATAAAGAAGGAAAGTCCACTTCACCTGTGCTTGGGTAGGAATGAATGGAATCAGCCTGAGGTTTCTCCTAGAGGTATTGACAGTTTATTAGAGGAAAGACACAGACACATGGGAACAAGGGAATCATTTCCCATGGCTGAAAACCCAGGTAATGAGTTATAGATCCAGAAGGTACCAGGCAGGGGTATGGCGGGTTCAGTGAGACCCAACAACTCTACCTCTCACAGAGTTCTGGGCAAACATGGACAAATTTGGGCTGATTTGGGCTTTCATTTATTATTATTTTCCTCTTATTTCATTAGCACTGTTTCTTCAGGCAAAAAAACAGTATAATTAATTTAATATGATTGCAATCTAGGCAAGTCCTGTTCCCACACAAGAGTATATATGATCACATGCGGATGTTCTCAAACAATCTAAGCCAAGAGTTGAGCCCATTCTTGTTTCACTCTCAGAAGGTAATTGAATTTCCATGTTCTTGTGAAGAGAAAGCCAGCTTTGTAAAGTGCTAAAGGTTTTACCATCCAAAACTGGATCTCAAAACTGAATATTGTTGTTGGCAGAGCATGAGAACATGTTCAGTCACAAGAAAATGAAACATTTCTTGTGTGAAAAATGTGTCACACTCTTAATCTCCTTTTTCACCCTCTCTCCCACCCCAGCATTGAATAGTGTATGATGATACATTTGGCTGGTGGTTATATCTTTGTACATGATGATGTTTTGAGGCTTACTCCAGCTGAATCTGGAGGCAGCCTGCTGGCCTCTGAAACATTTTTGTTTTTTGCTAAAAGTAACCTCAAAAGGTTAGTAGTCAATAGAAGGCATCGAGTCCCTCATTCTCCAAGCAAGTTCTTAAAAATAAATGGTAATGAAACATAGAGGGAATAATAAGTGCTCAAAATTTCACTCTCCAAACATACTTGTCTCTGGTTTGAGCTAGGGTACTAAAACACACACTCTCAATGCTTTCTGCGCTCACTTAAAACAAAATGACAAACTTTATTTGAAATAATTATAGTTTTATAGTAAGTTGCAAAGATAGTACAGGGTAATCCCTTGTACCTTCATCTACTTTCCCCCACTGGTTACATTTTATATAACTATGTTACAATATTAAAACCGGGAAACTGACACACTGGAACAATGTGTGTGTGTATCTATGTCATTCTGTCATCTGTGTAGATTCACACAACCAACCACCACTGTGATCAAGATACAGAACTACTCCATCACCACAAAGGCCTCCTTGGATCTACCCCTTTATGATCACTTCCACTCACCTCCCTCTACTTTCCCTAAACCCTGACAGCCACTAATCTGTTCTCCATGTCTTTCATTTTGTCCTTGTGAGAATGTTACATAAATGGAATTGTAGACGATTTACATTTAACACAATGATTAATAGGTTAGGGCTTAAGTCTGCCATTTTATTTTTGTTGTTGTTTTCTGTTTGTTTCTTCTATTTTTCATTTTTCTGTTTGTTTGTTTGGTTTTTTTTGGTCCTTCCTCTGGGTTATTTGAACAGATTTTAGAATTCCATTTTGATTATCAATAGCATTTTTTGATGTATCTCTTTGTACCAATTTCATAGTAGCAGCTGTAAGCATTATATTATACTTGTTACTAGTTTGGATAAAGTGTAGGAATATTACTTCCCTTTAAGTCCTTTTACCTTCTCCCATTTACAATATAATTGTCTTAAATATTTTTCTTACATACATTAAGAACCACATCAAATGATGTTATAATTTTTTGCTTCAATCATCAAACACAATTTAGAAAACTCAAGGAAGCCTATTGAATTTATCCATATTTAAAAATCTTTCTGTTATTCTTTCTTCTTCATTCCAAACGTTTGAAGATTTAAGAAAAAAATCTTTTCCTTTCTGTTTCAAGAACTTCCTTTAGCCATTTTTTTTAAAGGGTAGTTCTGTGGTGAGAAATTCTTTTGATTTCCTTTATCTGAAAAAGTACTGATTTCCCTTTCATTCCTGAAATATATTTTCACTAGATATAAAATTCTGTGTTTAGAATTCTTTTATTTCAGCACTTGAAAAATGTTGTACCACTTCCTTCCAACCCCCATGGCTTCTTATGAGGAATCCACTGTCATTGAAATTATATTACCTCTATAGGTAATATGTCATTTATCTCTGGGTGTTTTTAATATGCTTTCCAAATTTGGAAATTTTTCAACCATTCTTTCATATATATATATATATACATATATATCTTAATTTTGCTAAGTTAACTCTTTAGTTTTTTTTCCCTGAGTTTGGCTTTTTAATTTATTTTTTTCTAACTTTGTTGAGATACAATTGGCATATAATATTTCATAACTTTAAGGTGTACAACATGTTAATTTGATATACTTACATATTGTGATATGATTACCACTGTAGTGCAACTATTATTTCTTGGAAAACTTTCATCCCTACCTCTTCTTGCCCTTCTTGTATCTGATGACATAAATGTTAGACCTTTTGTCATAGTCACTCAATTCCTAAGGTTTTTTTTTAAATTTTTTCCCTCAGTTTATTTTTTTTCTGTTTGTTCAGACTGAGCAATTTCTATTGTTGAACCTATTGGTTCAAGATTATTGGTTCCTTTCTCTGTCCTCTCCATTCTGCTGTTTAGCCCATCCATTGAGCTTTTATTTTTATTATATTTTACAGTTCTAAAATTTCCATTTCGTTCTTCTGTATATTTTCTGTTCCTTTGCAGAGACTTTCTATTTCTTCATTTGTTCTTCTTGTTCATAATTGTTCACTGAAGCATTTTTTATGATGGCTTCTTTAAATTTATATTTAGGTAATTCCAACATCTGTGTCACCTCAGTGTTGGTGTATGTTGATTACTTTTTCTCACTCAGGTTGAGATTTTCCTAGGTTTTGGTATGATGAGCGATTTTTTCTTTTTTGAAACCTGGATATTTTGAGTATTTTGTCATAAAAGTCTCTATCTTATTTAAATCTTTTGATTTAGCAGGCTTCTTATGACGCTGCTTTGGCAGGGGAAGGTGGGAGGGGCTGCATCGTTACTGCCATGTGGAAGTGAAAGTCCAAGTTCCTCTCTCGGCCTTCTCTTATACCACCCCAGCAGGGAGAGGTAGGAGTGCCTTGTTACTGTTGGGTGGGGTCCCCATGTGGCTTCTACTGACACCTGGGATGGGGAAGGGCTCATTATCACTGGATGGATATGAAAATCCTGGAATCCTGGCTCCCCACTCTGTCTTTTCTGACAGCACAGGGTGGGAGGTGAGGTAGGAGTGCCTTGTTATAGGTAAGCTAGGATGGAAGTTTAGGTTCCCCATTCAGCCTTTACTGATGGGAGTTTTCCCCATGGTTTTTTCCCCTGGGCGGGGGGGGAATCATTTTTGTATAAAGTTTTCTGTTTTTTGAGAGTGCCCTATTTCTGGTTCTTTAACTAGAGACAGCAGGTTTTACTTGAGCTTTTGTTGTCTGCTCTTACTGGCATCTCCAGGTGGCTGGCTTCTTCAGCTTTATGTTTGAGATATATGAGGCAAAAGGAGAATCCAAAAAACTCACTGTCATGGTATACCTCTTATCCAAAGTTTGTAGCCAGTCCGCCTTCTTTGCTCCACCTTTGAGTCTTACCTTCGTTTTATATATAAATGTCCAGGGTTTGTAACTATACTTAGCAGGGGAAGTAGAAAGAAGTGTGTCTACCCAATCACTTGTTTTTGCCCATAATATTTCCATAGCTAATAATGATAATGGCTGCTATGTTTTGAGTTATACTTACATAGCCAAGACCGTGCTAATTTATTTAATTCTCACAGTAATCCTATGAGGAAAGTACAATAGTTACTGATGCCATTTTATACATGAAGAAATTGAAACTCAGAAATAATCATGTAAATATTTAGAACAATGCCTAGCAATATACTGATAAAGGTTTGGAAATATAACTACTTTAGAGTTGTTAACTTGTTTGATGGACCCAACTTGTAAGTGGAGAATTCAGATTCTAACCCAGGACAGTCTAAGGTTATGCTCATAAACTTTAGGTTGTAATTTCTCTCATTTTGAGTGCAAACATTTGCATTAAACCATTTCTACTGCATCCCAATCTATATCTTTATCCATCTCCTTGATTTCACTGTCACTATTATCTTCCCTTCACTTTCTTTAAGCTATAGTTCCCAAATTGCTTTCCATTTATAATTTAATAATAACTAGTATGTATGCAGTCTATATATGGTTGACAAAGTAATTTTATATGTATTATATTTAATATTTATTTGAGACCTCATAACAACCTCATAGGCAAGTATTATTATTGTCACACTAAAGCTGAAATTCAGAGAAATTCAGGGACTGGCTCAAGGTCACATGGTTAGGAAGTGGTTGAGACAGGACTCAAGCTTGGTGTTATTTCTGCCACCTTGTGCTGCATCTGTTACCCACAGTTCACTTTCATATCCTCCACATAGCTCTACATGCTCATAGCTTACCACTCTTTTGACCTCCTACCAGATTGTAAAGGTCTTGGGAGAGGGGAGGAGGGAGGGAAATGGCCCAGAAATGAGGAGGTGCCTCTGTGCTTTGATACAGTTGATACTCTGAAGTTGTATTAGAAACACTACCACATAATAATACACCTTTCTCCTGTTGCTTGCCTTTCCTATAGACTCATGTTTTTAGATCTAGTGAAGAATGGAGTGATGGGGTGCATGGAGGAAATAGAGATGGTTCAGAAACATGACTGCAATAGATTCTAGTTGGCGGAAGAGAAACGAAGGCAGAGACAGTTAAGATCAAGAACAGAGGACTGGAAAGATTTTTACAAGACTTATTTGCTAGGTATTTGTTACCAAAATTCAGTGCTCTGTGTGTGTGTGTACATGTGTGTGTGCGCCTGTGTGTGTGTGTGCGCACGTTTGAGAGAGAAAGACAGAAGGGGGAGCATTAATGACAATGATGCTCCCAGTTTCTAATTTGAAAAACTGGATGGGTCATTTTGTTCATAATTGAGGTCAAGGAAAAACAGTTTCAAGGAGGATGGAGTAGTGCATAGTAGAATGCTAAACAGAAAAGGAAAATAAAGATTGTATCAAGATAATTGGATTTGAAAATTAGAAGGTAATTAATGGCTTTACAGAAATACCTGTCATAGGTGGAGATAGAAGCTGACAGAACAGTGGGATGACATGGGCAAGTTGGGAAATTATCTGGAAGTGAGAAGGAGAGACTGTTCATGCAGTGATGCTCTGGCATGCGTGTGGGCTTTGGAATTGGAAGATCCATTTTCAAAACCTGATACTGCTTACTTGCTTATGTAGCCTTTGGCAAATTACTTTACCCATCTGGGTCTGTTTCCTAGAACATGAGCAACAGTTTGCTCTGTTCAGTTTTCCTGTGATCTATTTCCTCATTGTGTGTCACAAGATAAATCATGTCATGAAATTGAGGCTTTTTTCTTCCCTCTTTTAAGTGACTCCCCCAACCCAACAATGGCACCTTCAAGTTGAGATCAGCTGGGATCAATTTGACATTTGATCAAACCATGGTTAAATGTTGTGAGAATAAGTAAGGTTTTTTATAACTCTGTTATGATTATTCATAGAGAGGCTGCACATAATATAATCTTATTTCCAATTGGCCCCTGATTGAAAGTTAAACCTTGTCACTTGATAAGGTAATGCACATAATTAGCAGGTGCAATGTATTTCTTAAAAAATTTTTTTTAAATTTGTGATTCCTTCAGAAGATATTAATGTAATTTTTTTTATCTTGTATTTTCTTACATATTAAACATTTATTGAGTACTAACAATGTGCCAAATCCTGTGTTACTTCAAGTTTATCTTGTGCAGAAATATAGAATCAGCTTCCATTTAATTTCAGGTCAAGATACTGTGTAGATACTATATTTTATATTTCTTTTATATTCCTATTTCAGTTTAATTCAATAATAATAAAAATGGCCCAATTTATTTCTAATCATCACTATAACCTTGGGAGTAGATTTAATTGTCTCTATTTTAATAGATGAGAAACTGATCTTTAAAAAATGACAAAACAAATTTAAACACCCATTATAGAGCTAAGCATAGTAGCTGCTGAATAAATATGTGATTAACGTTATCCTGTAAACAGTGTCTTCACAGTCTTAAGATTTGTAGAGAGTGCTCTCATTGCAGGTGTACAAACAAGCCTAAACCAACATTTATGCCATCAGAGTTTCCTGGAATGTCCTGTATCTCTGTCCTATTTCATCCATTTATTCAGTTATTCATTTTTCTACTTGGCAATGAGAATGAACAAGTCACTATGCTAATTCATATGTCTGTTGGTCCACAGGTACTGTGACTACATAGGTACATTCTGGCTGCACCTGCCAATACAATAATAGGAATGATAGGAGCACCCAGAGTTGTGTGGCAGTGGGTCCTAAGCCTGAGATACACTGGAATCCTTTCAGTGACTTGGGTACTAGAACAAGATCTTCATTACTCATCAAATCTTAGTCCATCAGGTCTTCCAAAAGCCAGACTTTATCCTTAGGATCTCAACTGCTGTTGTGGGCTCTGCTCCCTCGCTCTAGCATCTGCACATCAGGGTACTACCAAAGATTGGCCCCTCTGCAATACCCTGCCAAGCCATATTGGAACTTAAAGCAAAAGGAAAAATCTGTAATACTAGCACTGTCTTTATTTCTGTTCATCTTAATTTGGGTGGAGGGGTAGCATTAATCTAGATTTTGAATCAAGGTGCCCCTTAAATTTTGCTCCGAAAGCTAGTGCCTCACTTGCCTCACCCTAGTCCCCACCCTGCCTTTCTGCAAGAGGATTAAGAATGACTTAGGCCACATTAGCACCGAAAATGGCAGAGTTCCAAAAATGTGTTCTTGAACTGACCCTCACCACATAGTTTGTATAGGAAACAAAGTCCATCATGGTGTCATTCTTTACTCAGTGTGCTCAACCCTCAGTGAACGCTATTCCTCTCCTTTTGGATTTCAAAGTCCTGCTTAATCCCTATAGATGGAGCCAGATATTGTCCAGAGGAAATAATATAAAATGGCCTCACTGGTTTAAACGTTAAGGAAATAAATCCAGATAACTAAATATGCAGTGTTGGCTTCTAGAGGCTGACTAGTGGCAAATGTGCCCACAGGTGCTATCCCAGGAAGGAGGACCCGTCCTAAACCTTCACCTCTCAGGGGCAACAGTCAAACATAGAGGAATGTCTCCCTGAAGCCTCCATTAAGTCCTTCTGATCCTCCCTGGAAATGGCCCAATATCTCCTGGGTCTGATATGCTTCCTTCAGGTGTATGTGGGTAGCCCTTTGATCCTGGGCTCAGTTTTTCCCTTGAAGCTAAAAAATGACACAACTCTGAAAGGAGGCTCTTCTTTGCAAGGTTCCATCCATTCCAGAAAACAGACAAGGCTCAAGCTGGCTCAGAACTGTCCACCACACTTAATTATTGGAAGGAAGAGACCAGATTTTGTAATTAGTGATGAGGTCATACCCTGATGGGGAGAGGGGCGGGTAAAGGAATTCATAGATACTCCAAAGTTTCCAATTGTGCCAGCAGATTTGCGTTTTAAAATTCTGTCCTGGGGCACCTGGGTGGCTCAGTCCTTAAGTGTCTGCCTTCAGCTCAGGTCATGATCCCAGGGTCCTGGGATCGAGCCCCGCGTCTGGCTCCTTGCTCAGTGTGGAGTCTGCTTCTCCCACTCCCACTCCCCCTGCTTGTTTCCCTCTCTCTCTCTGTCTCTCTCTCTGTCAAATAAATAAATTCTTTAAAAAATAAAAAAATAAAAATAAAATTCTGTCCTTTTTGGGGCACCTGGCTGGCTCAGTAGAAAGAGGATGTGACTCTTGATCTCGGGGTTGTGAGTTCGAGCCCTGTGTTAAGTGGAGAGATTACTAAAAATCAATAAATAAAACAAATTTTTTTTGTCCAACTTTTTGTCCAACTCTTTGTTGGATCTGACGATAGGTAGCTAAAGAAAACTGGTTGATTTGGACTTGACCTCCCTAGTGAGAAGAAGCCCTTCTACTATTTCCACCTCTGCTTCTTGTTCTGGAGTCTCAACTCAAAGCTGAATCCTCTATAAAGGATTCCTTATTCAATCCTGATCTGAATTACTTCCCTCTTCTTTGGTGCTCACACAGCACTTTTCTTAGATATGATGAAACTTTTATTTCTGCTTTGGCTCATGGTTTTTGGATTATGAATTTATGGTTACGCTTTACCACTTTCTAACAGCTGAACATAGGCAATTTGCTTAATCTCTTTACCTCAGTTTTCTTATTTGTAAATGGGGATAAGTATTATTTTACCTGATTATTATGAAAGACCTGGACTCAAATTATGAATTCACCAGTTTCCAGTTTGTCTTGGAAATGTTATATAACTTAACTTCTCTATGCCCATTTTATCCATCTGCAAAATGGGAATAAATATTGCATCTCCTGCAGAAGTTCTTATGAAAATTCAAAGAAGGGCACGTACTGCATAGAGCATTGGGTGTTATACGAAAACAATGGATCGTGGATCACCACATCAAAAACTAATGATGTATTGTATGGTGACTGACATAACATAATAAAATAAAATTTAAAAAAAAGAAATAATGCAGGCAAAGTAAAAAATATTAGCTGTTAATCTTTTATTGTTGTTATTGCTGTTTTCTTGATTAGACTGTAAGCTCCCAGAGAGGAGAAATCTGTTCTTATTTATTCTCCTATCATCCAGAGACTTTTCTAGCTGGTGGTCAGTAAGTGCTTATGGGATGCTGAATATTTTCTGTACTTCTACCTCAAGCTCATGTTCAGCTTTGTACTGGAATTTATTTATGTAGTTTCTCTTCCCTTCTCTTTTGTAATGTGCTTTTATGCAAAACAATCACTCAGAAAATACCACATAAATAAGTGAAATAATACCACTGAATTCAAAGTCTCTTCACAATACAGAATCACAATATCTTTCTTGATAACTGAAATGCTGCATTTAAGATTGACAAGTTAAATTTCCCCTTTTGAAAAGTGACAAGTAGAAATCACCAAGTGAGCAAAGAATGAGTAGAAGCCCTTCTCTTGTGTAACCTGGACACACTCTGCCACACGGATGGGCCATGTGCAAGCATATCTTTGGGTACCTTCGTCCTGCCCTCTTCATCCAAAGAAACAAAGCAGGCAGTTAGAAACGGGTTTCTTTTTGTTTCAAATGATGTCATTTAGGTCCAGCATGAGGGATCTGCTGTCTGTTCTCATTTTTTCTGCTCTGAGGAGCCCTCTTGGTTCCCTTTGACACCAGCACAACAGAGGCTGAGGGCTGGGAGGGAGATTGAAAGGGCTGATATACCACCAGCTCTAAAAACACGTGACAGCAGAAAGCTAGGCCATTACTAATGCTGATCAGCTCAGAGGCAATGCAATCAAAACCTTCAATTACACCTGGGTGATTTAATCAACTCCCTGTCAAACTCGGGCTGGAACTCCTCTGGTACTGTACAAATACAGTAATTACCATGCCAGCTTGCAATAAGATATCATTTCAGTGGATTAGAAAACACATTCTGTTGTCAATTACCAACAACCGATTTATAGGCCCTGAAACAAGCAATATTTTTTAATTGCTGCTTTTGTGTCATTATCACAAAATTACTTCTGTTATGAGGCATTAAATCATCTCAGCAATGTTGGGAGTGGGGGCGGGGGGGAGATTAAAGTTTTCACTCTGTTCTTTCCTGATAAAACAGGAATAGAAGCATAAAACTTGTATCCTGCTGTGTTGGATTTTGAAATAAAAAAACAACCAAAAATCCCCAGAGATTCTCAACTATGCAAATAATCATAAACAAATCCTGAAGCTACATGAATGGATCAAAGTGTAGGAAACCAGGAGTCAGATTTATTTTGACCTGCACTTTTTTTGTACCCGGGGCCTTCTTTTTCTCCCATTTATTTGCCTATCTTTAAGCTTCATTTTGTATACGTGTTTATTTCTTTTGAAGGTATGTTTCCATTGACACCAGATGTGGCCATGGTCACTGGAGATCTGCAGATTTGAAGGATTTGAAAATTTTCAACTCTACCCACCCCTTCCCAAGCCCATTTGACCAGTCCAAAGAATAACAGTGATTTGGCCTGGCCAGCTCCACTCAGCTTGTTCACAGATGTCCTAAGATCATTCTCTTCTTATGCAAAGGGAACATGTGACATACCCCTGCTAACCCCCTCTACCCACCTACCCCATTTCAGCCTTAATAAAGCTTGCCTGAGTTAGTTCTAAAAGGAGGCACTTTTATTCTTCCAGACAGCAGGGCATGGGCAAAATTTTATTATTGTTGTGATTATGATTATGATTATTATATTTCATAGTAGCAAACCTTTTATAGCACTTCATCTCAGGCACGGTTTTAAATGCTTTACAAATATTATGATCATCCTATAAAGTTCGTATTACTATTATTCCATTTTACAAATGAGAAGCTAATGCACTGAGTGTTTAAAGCTTCTGGCCACAGTCATATAATGGAAGGAACACTGGATGTATCTCAGGAAGAACCGGGTTTGAATCTTGACACTACCACTTCAGCTGTGTCTTATTCAGCCAATTATGTATCCACTCTTAGCTTTAGTTTCTTTCTCTTTGAAGAGGAGAAAATAGTAGTAATAATATTTATTAATCATGTCATGCATTCTTCTACACATTTTACACATATGAACTCATTGAACCCTCACAACGACTCCCTTAGGTAGAAACTATGGTTATCCCTGTTGTATAGATGATGAAGTTGAGGTGTTGGGAGGTCAAGAAACTTGCCCAAGGTTACACAGCAGGGAAGTGTTGATGCTCCTGAAGTCCCTCCCTTAAACATTACCTCTTCATTAGCCAGTCCTCCTAACTATTGACCATCTCTGGTAACGTCCTCATCATTAAGATCCAGATCTATAGTCCAACCTCCTACTGTGCATCACCACTTGGACAGTGTCACAGCCACCTCAAAGTTCACACATCCCAACTTGAAGCCATCATTATCTTGCCCCCAAACCTGCCCATCCTTCAGTACTTCCCATTTCCTGGAATAAATACCTCCATCTACCTGGTTGTCCAAGCTAAAAACCTGGGCATAATCCTGGGCCAGAATCTCTCACTGGGACACCTGCTATGATTTCCAATTGGTATTTCTGATTTTAGTCACAATACTTTCAATTACACACAGATACCTCACCAGCCACTCTCTGCTCCTTGTCTATCATTGACAATGTCACTGCTCTGTCTTCAGAAGCTTGCAATTATTATCAAGATAAACTATCATCTAAAGTCCTTGCAGACCACTTAACTTATTTTTTAATAAAAAGGCTGTACCTTTCCTTCAGTGTCTGCACTCACCTTCCTGGCTTGGGATCATGTACATCTGTACCTTAGGACTGTATGCTTGTCTTCATGGTCAGCTTTCCTTCCTTGCAGCTGGGAGGTACTCGGGAAAGTAGACTGCTACAATCCACTGGATAGGACCACAGCTTATTTTCTGACTTACTCAGGTACCAGCCAACTAGGGCTTGAAAGCATTATAAAAGTAAAAAATTTCAAGGATTAGAGAATGAATGGGCCATAAAATTTTAAACTTGGAAAAGGTCATAAGGCTCATCTTGTCAATCCCCCCTTTTTCAGGGGACACACAGTGTCACTAAGGTCACCATAAAGCAAAGGTGATAAGCAAAGTCCACAGGATGTCAAAGTTCACAAAAACAGTATGAATAAATGCATAGCAAGGAAGTAAGTCTTAAGTCCCTGCAGTTCACAGTCCAAAGACACATCTTCTCTCATGAAAGGCGTAAATCTCTGCCTGGCATATTCCTTCTGGGTCTTGTTCATGTAGAGTCATTTCCCAAACGGTATTTTTTAAAGATAGGCTATGGAAACAAGATGTCTCCTGTGGTTAGAAATCGTTGCTAACTTGGCCTACAGCATCCCCTTCTGAGAAAGACATAATGAACATTGTCATGTTGAAACCTCTTAGAAATTATGCAGTAGAAAATAATTTTAGTGTATTTAAGTCAGAGTTCTCAAACTCACTACCCTGAATTCCCACTTTGTTTTGAAGTTTGATGCTAATCAAAATCTCATGAAGTTAAAATTAAATGGACTGTGATGATTTAGTCACTAGTCGCATTAAAAGTGCTCAGTAGCCACATGTGGCTAGTGGCTACTCTATTAGACAACACAGATGTAGATGACTGAGTCAAACTAAACTAATTAGAATGATCAAAATAGCGCTATTGTGCTACCTCCATATAGTGATTTTGTTCATTGATAGTTCTTTCTATGCCATGTCCCAAAGGAGGAATTATCATGGAGGATCAATCAGGTAAGGTGCCATGCCAAAAATATTAGGGACAGAGCCTGTGGGTGAATCTTAAATTCTACCGGATAGGTCCTCAACAAACATATGGATCTGGACATCCCAGAATGGCTTATTTACATTAAAAAATAGAATCTCACTTGCTCATGCCCAATTCCTGGAATTTGTTCTGGTTACTGGTCGTGAAAATAGCTGACTCCATCAGTCATGTTAACACCATACCAGAGAGTTGGCAAGAGCAAAATATGCTTCTCCTTGCCCCAGGATGATGGAGTTAGATTTGCCACTATGGCACCTGGCCAATTCTGTGAAGGATGCCCTTGAAAGTGTTCCTCCCTATAGAGAAGGAACAGAGAGAACAAAAATAAATAGCACTAGGTGGACTCATAAAACTTGTCAAAATCTTTCAAGCATGGCATATTTGATGATTCATGGGGTTTGCAAAGCATTACCAGATTAAAACAAGAAATATCATGCAGAGCGGTCATTCCATAGCTTCAGAACTCTGCGTGGCAACATAATCCTCATGGTGCGGCCCCCACTCACCCCCCACCCACATCCACTCACACCATCTTAAGTCATCTTAAGGCAGGGCCATGCTCATCAGCAGAGCAGTGAGTTACCGGTTCCACCTTACTCTTTCTCCAGAGACAAAGACCTTATAAGCTCCCTCTGGAAATTTGTTGAGAAATAATTTGTTCAAATTTCTCTCCCTGTGGATTGAGCCCATTTTTCTCTCTCACAGTCATCAGCAGGAAGGGAGAAGCACTGATTCATCAGCCCACTTATTCTAGCCCTTCACAATTTCAGAGATGGTTGTGATAAAGCAATTTTCCTTGTGCTGTCTCCTTTCTGTAATTTGAATGTTAACCCTTTTATTCAGACATAACTAAATTCGCTGTATTTCCACTGTCTGCACATTCTCACTCAAGATGATACCTTCACCTTTCTGATCTGTGACCAGCCACTGTACTTACTTAACCAATGGAAAACAGCAGAGCTTTTTTATACCCAGGAGCTGGACTGAGATGATTGCTGGAGAGAGAAAGGTTAATCAGCCCCTGAATTCAGCCTAATCAGCTGCTGGAGGAAGACTTACCATTTTGATGAGCCCTCAGCTGCCACAAGGAGAGATTATTCATTTACAACTATATGCTTGACTATAGTGTGTGCTGGAGCACTGTTGCAATCTTCTTCCATAATCATCCTGCCTACACCCCAGCCCCCACCCAAAACCATTCTCTACATTGTTACAGAAGAAAATGATTTTCCATTTTTCTCTGTTTTTAATAAATGTTGACTGAATGTCTATAAGGTGCCAGGCACTGTAGTAGAAACTAAAGATAAAATGATAAACAAAATAGAGTGCTTTCCCTTGATTATAGCCTCATGAAGGAGATAGAGAGTAGTAAGGAGTCACAAATAGACTTGTGTATATTCTAGGGGATTAGGTCTGATAGATGTTAGGGGTAGAGTGGGAGTCAGGAAAAGCTTTCTCAAAGAAATAATGACTCAGCTGGGATCTAAAAGAGGAGCAGTTAATTAAGCAAAGGGGGAAGGGTTTCCTGGAAGAGGAAACAATCTGTACAAAGGCCCTGTGGTGGGCATGGTGTGATAACAGAAGATCAGTGAGGCTTACAAGCAGCAAGTAGAAGAGAGACTGGTTTAAGATAAGGCTGAAGGGATAGGCAGGGGCCAAACTTTGCAAGGACTTGGAGACCACACTCAGAATTCTGGTCTTTATCTCATGAGTAATGAGGATCCCTTGAAGTGTTTTAGGCAATAGGAAGCCAGCCACTGGAGTGCTTTCAGCTAAAATATAGATTACTCATGCCCTTTTTCAGTTCAAAATTGTTAATGATTTATCATAGCCTACAGATTAAACTTTAAATATCTTATGGTAGTATTAAAATCCTCTGTGTTTAGTCCCCAGCCTTTTTCCTTGCCTCATCTTCCTCTGTACTACGCTACCATGATTGACCCTAGGTCCTAGCTTCACTGTTCACTAAACTTGTCATGTACCTTCTGAGATTTCTATGCCTTTGCTCATGTTGTCTCTTCAGCCTGAAAGGAAAATACTGCATGCTCTTTGAAGACAGGAATGATGTCCTATTCATGAGTGTCCCTGGGGCCTAGAACAGAGCCAGATATACAATCCAATCTCAATAAATGCTTATGGAGTTGGATTAATGAATGAATGGCTTTATTGTTTTATTCATCTGTTGAATTTTTGCTTATTTTTTTTGAAAGGCCTTAATCCAACTATAACCTCTTTTAGGCAATCTTATCTGATTCTCTAAATTGAAATAAATTGCTCCTATCCCCAGGCCATTTTTTATACTGGTTACATCACTATTTTTAAAATTATGTCCTGTATTAAAGATCAGATACAGAAACACAATCTGCATACCCACCTCAAGAGCTCTGAGAAGTCAAGGCAGACACTTTGAATGGTGGGTCTTGGGTCACTTGAGAGAAAGCAACATGGCTTAGGGACTGGGACTGGCAGACAGATCCTTTGATACTAGTGAGGTTGTAGCTAATCTAACTAGCTCCTTAACCTTGATGTAAATTGTGTCTGGTGAGACTAAGACATGTCAAAGCAGATTGGGTGGGTTAGGTGGATGGTACTGCCAACAGTCTATTTGCATTAGAGACTTTGAGAGAGCTTAAGCCAAGGGAAAAGTCAAGCTGACAAACGAAATCTAAACCCCTGATGGTGGAGAAGAGAGAGAATTCTAAAAACAGGGCCATATTTCTTCTAAGGATTTGTGTCCTGGCCCAGTCCCCACAGCTCCTTTCCAAATCCTGTGGGGGTGGGGGGGGAGAGGGATGTCAGATGCTAGTGGAATTAGGAAGAGCTGTTTCACAGGGCAAGGCACTGGGGCACAGAGGCTTGCTATGTGGCATTGCCGTGAAGCACTGAGGCCTGAGGACTGGGGCCACTCTTCTCTCATACCCGTTCTTATCCCCAAGAAAAATCATGTAATGCCAGATGCTAAGGTTGAGGAAGATTTTGGAATGAGAGTACAGGTAACAAACCCCGTGAGACTGGAGTTAAGCTTCTTTGATTATTACCTTGGGCCTGATACAGACTTGTTTTCTCCCCTGACAGGGGTGACCTGGGGGAGACAAGTTATGTATTGCATGCAGTTGGATGTTTGATGGCTATTTCCTCCACTGAAGGAAGCTTACCTTGCCAAGGTAAGGAAGGCTGCGCAGTCCAAATATCTACAAGCATGAGAGTTCCCACCTGAGCAGGACCCCAGCCAGCCTCTACAGAGTCCTTCTTCCCAATGCTACAACAGGAGGAGATTCCCTGAGGGAGTTTTTGCCATTTTCCTTAAACGAGCCTGTTAGTTGTGGCATCATATGGCATCAGCTCAGTCCTCCTCTCTCCTGCTCCAGCTCCCTTTTGTCTCCATCAGCTGCCTACCAAGCATCAGGGGCTTGGCTTTCCATACCCATTACCCACCGAGAATGCCAGTATCCACATTTGACCTGCTCTGTCCGGGTGCTCTCAAATCTCCTTGTATCAGCGGCAGAGGGTAGTTGGGGGTGGGATGGAAGATGCTCCTTCCAAATTCTGTGTCACAGTTTATTGCCCAGGCCCCAGAACAGTTGTACTTGAACTCAGTTGCAGGATGAAATTGCTCTTGAATAGTTAAGTCAGTTTCTTCTTTTGGCTTTCTCCATATAGAGCTCAAAACCACCCAAAGTGAATCAGGAAAAGCTCCTTTTTTGAAAGGGCTGCTCTGTTGAATCTACTGGCAATATGACTAATTACGCCTTAAGTTTATTTTTGCTAGACTTTTAAAGTAATAGAACTATGAATTGTTCTTTCCTACAAGGCTTAAGAAGGAGGGAAGGAAAAAGCTCTAACAAATTTCTTTCCCTAGTAAGAAGGTTTATGGTCAAGTCATTATTAAGTTCTAATGGTGGAGTCATACCACACGCATTAAAGGTGTCCAGTGTTGTTTACCATGTCCAGGCTTCATTGAAAACACACACATACAGACACACCCAGAAACACACACAGCCTTACCTTATACAGAGTAAATGGGCATTATTCTATTCCCTTAATACTCTGCTTCCTTTCTCTTCCCCCAGGTATATAAAAGAGTGGCTTTCCCTGCAGACATCTAAATAGAGACAAGTAAATAATGCAGTGAGTATGTGTTGGAGAGGGCTGCTTTTTAGTTTCTCCTGATCTATACCAGATGCTTTGCACAGAGTTGTGCCTATGTGTATGGGGATGGGGGTGGGGGTGGCGTCCATAGATGTTTGTCGAATTATGCATTACAACTGGAGAATGGGTCAGGATGACTAAGAGTTGAGCAGATGTGGCTGAGTGCAAAAGGCAATCCTTCTTATCCTTTAGAGTGTTTTGGAATTATATGAGATATATTACATAGGGAAAAACCCCAAAACACTGCCTGGCAAAAGGCAGGTGCTCAACAAACACCAGTTTTCTTGTCCTTCCAATCTTCTCCCTCTGTAAATAGACTGTCTATATAACAACCTTTCCATTCTGTTCACTTTTTCAACTCCCCTTACTTCAAGGCCCTTGGGGTTTCTTTACTCTATCAAAAAAAAAAAATCGTTCTCAGGAAAAAAGATCTGATAGTAATTCATATCTTGGTATGTTATGCACTACCATGCTCCCCTTCTTGAACTGCATTTTAAGCCCTATATCAAATTGTAGAATGGAGGACTTTAATCTTCTGTTAAAGGCATTTCAGGAGTCAGAATGAAACTGAGGGAGTTGTTTTGGGAAGAAAAGGGCTCTTCACCCAGGTTTCTAAATTATGCCAATATAAGTGTTTGCCTCTCCCTCCATGCATAAGAGAGGGATTCTTCCAGATGTGTGATGGGTGTGGGTGTTTATGTGCACATTCCATGTGGGAACAGGCCTAGACACCACTGGTTGACAACAGAATACAGCTTAAAAGCATGTGGTATGCATCTTCCTTCAGAAGCTAATAAAGTGTGGCCATAACTCTTCTCACTACGGAAAGAAATATCGCAGAGCCCTTCCATCCATCCTGATGCCAAGTGGAAAGAAGAACAACTCAGAATTCTTTTATTAAAATAATCTGGAAATCCAAAATAAGAATTTTTCACATTGCCTGTGAATTCAACATATCAGTCCTCTAAATAGTGTACTTTCTTCAAATTGATTTAAGATTGGAGTCACTTTTCAGTGAACTTTCGTAAACCTCCAGAACATATCTGTAAGGGTTTCAAAACCATTATTATCTTAGCAGCTGTGTCCAAAATTCTTCTTTGGGAAGGAACTGCTTTTATATGGAAAAATACCTTAGTAAGTTACTGGGGTTGAAAGGTTGAAAGTGTGGTACCCTGTGGGTATAGATAAGCAGGAGACAATCAAAAGAAAAAGGAAAAGGAATGAAAGAAAAAGAGAGAAAGAAAGAGAGCTTGATAATTTGTGCACCAGGAATGAATAAGATGGGGGAGGAAGGTGGGGAGAGGCCAGTGGCTTGGGGGGAGGATGGTGTCCACATTGGAGGGTATCTAAAGGACTTCTTTGAAGACAAACATGGCAAATAAGCAATGTAAGTTGTTTATGTTGCTTTATATTTATTTCTCTGCTTTCACCAACCTTCACAGAAGGCTCACAGGAGTAGATTTTTGTAAAATTTAGGGAAAGAGGCTTGGGATTCACGGGGTGAAATTCAGTGTAACCTGCTCAGCTCAAAGGTGAGCATGATCATGTGAATCCCCTGGGGATTTGCAGAAAGCTTAGGATGGCATTGGACTTTCCACAGAACATAAATGGGGAAATCAAGTCAGTCATATCTTAGTTACCTAAGTCATATCTTAAGTTGTCATCTGAGTTGCAAAGCTCTTGTGCAAATGAGGCTCATGTGTGATGTTCTGAGCTTCCTGGCTTATAATTTGCATTTTTAGACTGACTCTCAATGGTCTTATAAATAAATCTCAAGGAGGCTCTTGAAAGGGCAATGGGATTTTTTTTTTAAATAGTTCATTTTACATACATTGGAAAGATGTTTCTTTGAATGAATTTCTCTGATTAAAATGTTTTCCAAAGCTCCTGAGGTTTGGGAATGGTTCTTTTTCTCTCTGGCTCCTTTCAACTTCTACACACAACAAACAAATCGGGACCTGTCTTGTTCACTTCACAAATCCTTAAATGAAGATTTTGGAAAAGGTGGGGGAGGAAAGACAGTCAAAAGAGAAGTAAGATACTAACTTACTCCTGCTTGCTTTCAGGATGAAAAGGCTCTGCTCATCCCTGAAAATTCCACAGAAAATTGGAAGGAGGGAGAGAAACAAGATTACATTGTTTGCACAGAGCTGTTCACGAAAGTTATATCATGGGGTCAGAATCACATGCTGGGTAAACCTTGAAGAAAAAAACCCTGAGAAATTCCATAGGATATGAAAGTAGGCCAAAAACTTTGTTACTTTTCTCCCCGCACCCCACCCCCATGAGACCTGCACATCAACAACTTTAACACACATAAAGGAGGATAGTTAGTACCTCCTGAAGAGCCACCCCTAATATCTAGGTGCATCCAAATTCATGTACAATTCCTTGAGGCTATTTATATCTTCTTATTCAGGGCTTTGGGATCTTAAATAAGACACAGATACAATTTCAGAGGTGTTTAAGATCCAGTAGAAGTCCTAGAAATGTGCACATGTCCTTATTAGTCTGATCTTATTCCCAAGATCAAATAAGGTGCTATGCTTTGTGTGCCTTATTTTTCATAGCTCAAGAAAGGACAAATGAAAACCCAGAATAAAATAGAACTGAGTCTGGCTGGGCAGCACGTAACTAGTTACAAATGATTTCTGCTGAGAGAGCATACCTACAAGGACCAGATGATGATAATGATACCAACTGTTTTTGAGTATTTACTATATACCAGGTACTACCCAGAGGACTTGATATACACTGTTTCATTGAATCCTCACATAATCCTATGAGGCAGCTCTTATTATTTCCATTGTAAAGATGAATAAAGTGAGGCTCAATAAGTTCAGGGTAAATGAGCCTGGAATTTGAACTCAGGATTGTCTGATTTGGTCATTGTGCTAAACTCCCTGTCTATTAGTAATCTGAATTATGCCTCCTGGTGTAAGAGAAAGGAAGACTGGGGACAGAATTGAGGATGGCGCATAGCAAAACAGTATGAGGGAATAGCCAGCATTTCTCATTCCACAAAAAGCCCTCCTCGTAGAGGACCAAGGATTCACCTGTTACTTCCATCTATGCTTCTCATCAAAACTAGCTCCCAAGTAAGAATTTAGTTTACTCATTCAATCTACATCAACTACAATAAAAATGGTAAAGTGCTCATGATGAAATCTGGAATCTCTATAGGGAGCCCAATCTTGAGCCCAATAAATTAATCTCTGGCAGCAGATTTTCAGACTTAAGTAAGCAGAACTGAAGTGTTTTCAACTTGGAAGATGGGGAATGAAAAGGATATTTTCCCCCATCAAATCAACTCAGTCAGTGAGTTCTTCATGCATCCATTGTGAGTCAGAAACCTCTAAAAATATCAGCAGACCCATTCTGAGTTTCTAATGGACCTACTCTAAAAATTGCCAAAAAGGCAAAAAGTGTTTGAGATATACCTGTTGCCCCACAATCTCTCCAATACAACCTCAACATCCACATCACAGTCTTTGAAAGTATGAAAAAAAAGTCTTCTTTTGGGTATCTGTGCCTTTGCCTACAAATTTCATCTCTAGATATCCTATAGTGAGTGGGGAAATGGCTCAGTCCCCCAGAGTTCTTGTGTTCTAGGAATTTTGGGGGGGTGGGGTAGGGGGAAGGGATTAAAGAAATCTGGAGTATATTTGTTTGGATCCCTTCCAAGCTCAGAAACCAAATGAAAAGGACAGTTTTGAAGTCCCATTCCAATTTATTCAACTCCGGATACCTTCATTAACTAGGCTTAAAGATCCTTGCTCACAAAATTGCTATACTTTTTTTCTCTTCCAGTTTTCGTAATGATTTGTTTGGTTTTAGGTCATTAGCCAGAGAAAGGGTAAATGTCCATAGATTTAAGATACAGAGAATGTCTGCTTTCATTCCTCATTCCCTCAACCTCAAGAAAAATCTTCAAGCTAACAGAAAATAAGAGAGAGAGAGAGAGAAATGCCTTTCACAAAACTTTAGGTTCAATGTATTTATTCAGAAACTAACACTTAGAAATGTCACTGATTGCACAATGCTGCTGTTTTGTAAATAGTTTTAATCTACTTTCCCATTCTTCCGGTTGTTCTAAATTTGTGCTCCCTGTCTTCCAAGACCTATCATTTTCGTGAGTCACCCAGTCATGGAGAGTGCAAGTGTTTAACTGCCAGGATCCAGCCAAGTAGTGCCTGGGATCCTCCGTATTTTTACAGACTGCTCTGGCCAGTCTGGTAATCCCCATGTTGTTTCCTTATGGGAAAAGCTGCAAAGGTATGCGGAAAAGAGAGACAGCAATTGCTATATACTGAGAATCTCCTGTGTGCCCATCACGCTGCTTTGGATCTTATACCTTAATCCTGACCACATCGATATGTGGGAAATGTTATTAACCCCTTCCTTCAGATGAGGAAACCAAGGCTTAGAGGTCAATGTAATTAGCCTAAGGAAGCAAAAGCTGAGGTAAGGAAGGGCAAGGTTGAACACAGGCCTCTATCTCCTAAATTTTACTCATCCTACCCCAACACACTGCTTTCCGGAACGTCCGCCAAAGACAGCTTTAGGAATAAGTGAATCATAGGAAAGGCCTCCACCCAGCCGTGATCCTCATATTTCTGCAAGACCTAACTAGCTAACGATGCCCAGAGCATGTCAACTTAGCTTTGGCTTGGTATAATGTTTCTGGGCTTATTTACAGTATGGGGCTCATTCTGGATCCATGAGCTGACTCTGTGCTCTGTCCTCCTGGCTGGAGTTACCTCTGGCACTGCAGTGTCGTTGCTCCTTCTTTCAACACTTGGGCTCAGTAGATACCAACTCCTTCCAAACGGAGCAATTAATTGAAGTCTATTAAAAGAAATTTCTGAAGCCAGCAATTGCAAAATCCATTAGCTGCACAAAATTTGGAGAGAGAATTTCCTTCCATTACCTAATGGGAATTCAAATAGTAGAGGCAAGAAAATAATAATAAGCAAATTATGATAACCAACACCTACCGGGTGACCAGTTTTCTTTAGTTTACTGTTTACAGTAACCAAAAGGGAATCAGAAACCTCAACATCCACATCACTAGCAGAGTGTCCTGTAAGAATCTATACTTAGTGCATGTGACATCTTTGGCTGCTACAGGGCAGGAGTGGGGTTGGGATGATTGGTATCAAATAATTCAATTTTAAAAAATAAGTTATTTTAGTAGTATGCATACATTGGCAGGTGACAAGGGAGAGGAGAAAAAATTAGTTTTAATTTGCTTCTGTGATCTAGGCATTTTGCTGGGCATAAACATATATACATGTCACCTTATATTCTCATAACCCTATAAGGCAGGTAACATGACTCATTTTTGAGGACATGGATGTTCACAATAATTTTTAAAAGTAATTTATTCCAGCGTGAGTCCAACCATTTAAAGCTTTGTTGATGCCATACAGTTCTATGTAAAGAAATCAACACAGCAGGCAATACCCCCTAACTGCGTGCCCAAAAGAGACAATTGGAGATGTGATTCCCATTCAGATTTCCAATTCAGGATCATGGAATGAGCGTATGTGTTTATCACCTCTTTTTCCTGAGACCTCATTAAGAAGATATTAGAAAAAAACCCCAAAACCCAACTTCACAGCAATAAAGTGAATAGGGTAAGGATGAGAGATTTCAGCGAATTTGTAGAAGACAGAGAGTGGAAGGAAGAAGGTCAACTAAGGAAATAGAGGCGAAGAAGACAAAAAGAAACCTTGAGCTGTGAGCAGGACACTGCGGCACAGGAAGTAGCCGACCTGGCGGGCAAAAGCAAGAGAGGCTCCGGATCCAGAAAGGTGGGAGTGAAAAGGTAACACTGAAGTAGAAGGTCTGTATCTAGAACAGGTGGCCCCAGCCACACTTCTCCCTCACTTCCACATACATTGTAAATCCAGGTTCTTGCCCAGGAGTGAAATAACGAGAGAGCTCTTCTCTAACAGAATAGAATGAACTGCTAATATGGACTATGACTCAGCCATCAGAAAGGATGAATACCCACCATTCACACCGACATGGATGGAACTGGAGGAGATTATGCTAAGAGAAATAAGTCAAGCAGAGAAAGACATTATCATATGGTTTCACTCATATGTGGAACATAAGGAATATCAAGGAGGACCATAGGGGAAGGGAGAGAAATCAGAGAGGGAGACAAACCATGAGAGACTCTGGACTACGGGAAACAAACAGGGTTTCAGAGGGGAGAGGGTGGGGGCATGGGGTAGCCCGGTGATGGGTATTAAGGAGCGCATGTGTGGTGATGAGCACTGGGTATTATATGCAACTAATGAATCACTGAACACTACATCAAAAACTAAGGATGTACCATATGGTGGCTAACTGAACATTATAAAAAATTTAAAAAAATTTAAAAAAGAGAAAAGCTAAGGTAGCCAGTGTGTATTTTAGTGATCCAGAGTAATGCCCTCCTCATTCATTACTGGGGGTTCTCCACCATCATTGTAGGCCCCATAGCCTTCAGCTTGGAGAAAGCCTGCCAGCTGACACATCCTACACGCATACGCAGAGCTCCTGGGCAGGCTGCTTATTGCTCAGCCTTATCGCAGGTGAGAAAACCCAGCAGCACCAGACATTGGAGAAAGGCTGCAAGAAGAAAGAGAAAAACTAAGATAAATAGACACGTTAGCTGTTCCTAAGAGGAAAAAGAGAGCTTAGGGAAAAGAAGAGACCATCTAGAACACAACTAGTTTAGTATACTCAGAAGTACACAGGAATATTTGGCACAGATAAAACAAGAATTGGATGTTATATTTTTTAAGGCATAACCAAAGGACAGAAAGATTTTTTTGGAAATTAAAAATTGAGCACTCTTACTTAACTAAGGAATCACTGAACACTACATCAAAAACTAATTATGTACTATACAGTGGCTAACTGACCATAATAAAAAAATAAAAATAAATACAATGCTGAAATGGAATATTCAGTACATAAGGTGTGAGGCCAAAGATTAAGGGAATATCCTAAAACTTTTTAGAGAGAGGGGTGGGGACAAACAGTAGCTAAACTCTCATAGATCATTGTATGAAACCAATACCTAAATGTTTAAAGTCCACAAAAACAGAAGCAACAATATATTATTTAGGATAACCACCAGAGAACCCCAAAACAGAAATTATTAAAAATTGGTTAGCTCTGAGGAGCAGGACTAGTGGACATGAGGCAGGGCCCATGCATGGGATTGTGGCTTTTTATTGTCAGCATGCAAAGCAAGTATTACTTTGGAGATTTATATTATATTATATTATATTATATTATATTATATTATATTATATTATATTATATTATATTATATTATATTATATTATATTATATTATATTATATTATATTATATGATAAATACACAGTCGATATATAATACTGTTGATATATAATATCAAATACTATATGTAGTTAACGTATATTATATATTATCTGTGTGTATAAATGTCATACTTGCAGAATGTATGTTTATTGCCCATTGAGAACAAACTCATCAAGCAATGTCTTTTACAGAATAACAGCTAAACAAGGTTCATTCTTGCCTATATGTATTGCAGCGCATACATAATTACTGATGAATTTGATACAGAGCCATAAAGTTATATCCCAAAAGGTCTCCTAGTGGCCTGGAAAATAAACAAGCCTCCTACCAACACAGCTTTCAAATAGTCAGTGGCTTAGGCAGAGTCAACAGGATATAAAAACAGTTGAGAAATGGAAACTTCAAGCTGAAAAACATTTGGGATTTTCTGATCTCAACCGAATGTTTTTTTAAAAACTGAATTTCGTCAAACCTTTCGTCAAAAAGGGGAGTGAGCCATAGGCATTAAGGAGAATTTGACTCTTCCTGCTGCTAACCATGCTGGGAGAAAGAAAATTCTGGAAGCTGGCTGAATTATTTTGAGCCAGGATGAATTCCTTTAGGAAAAGAGAAATAGTTTCCTAATTGGTCCCCTTGCAGCATAAAGGATTTGGTCTCATGTGGGATATGGCCACCGAGTAATTGCTTAGAGTACTTGCTTCATAGTAAAAAATAAAAAAAGTCAGGTCTGTGGGACCTAAAACATTTGGCAAAAACTAAAGTCTACAAGGTAATGTGGAAAGAGGAGAAAGTTCGAGCAAATGTATGAAAGAGGGGGAAAAAAATCTGGAGTAATAAAGATTAGATTCCTGCTCAGTATGTAAGAAATGCAGAAATGCTATACAATCCCAGTGAGCACTGCATTCATTAGGCTGCACCAGCAGCTGTTTGGGGCTTAAGTTGCCATTGGTGATGTTTTTCTTAGCCTGATACCTTTCAATTGACTATGCGGAAGGCATTCCTCAGAGTTAGGGCACCGTGCAGACTGCGCTATCTCACTCACAGCTGATAATTTCCCTAGAGGCAGGTGAGATGCAGGAAAACAAAGCCAAGGACTCACAAGAAAAATTGCATTAGTGCAGAAATGCAGAGCGCAAGGGGACCGAGTAGGCGAAGCTGGCCAGTAATATAATAATTCAAAGACCGCAGGTAAAAACAGCCCCCTGGGATGGTGCAGTTTGTCATGCGCTCACTCAAGGAAGGAAAACAAGAAGCCAAAAATTGTGGTGAAATTGTTTTCCTGAGAGAGGAGCTGCTATAAATATAGATGCTGTGGGATAGAAGGAACAGGAACAACTGCAAGCCTGGATTCAGAATGAGACATAGATTCCAGCTCAAAGCATCACTCCCAGGTATTGAGGAAAAAGCCACTGAGGTGATAGGAGCTTCAGAAAATCAAAACGTCTTCATATTCTAAGATGATTAATTCACACTCATGTATCAGGCAGAATCATAGACCAGTGATACCAATGTCGTTTTGGTCTGAGGTCTTCCCTAGGAGTGGAGGGTAAGAATGTAATTGAGAGGAGAGGGTTAGGGGCAGCTCCCCAGGCACAACACTAGAGGTGAGGGTGCTGGACAGGCTCTAGGATGACCCCCAGGATTCCTGCCCCCTTGTGTTCATTCCTTGTACACTACCCCCTGCTGAGTATGGGAAAGACACCCTCCCGCCTGTGACTTGCTTCTAGGCAATAGACCATGGGAAAGGCGATGACATCGCCTGTGGTATAGAAGACTCCATTTTAGCAGACGGGAGCAAGAAGCTCTCCTTGCTGGCTTGATGAAATAAGTGGTCATGTTGAAGAAGTCCATGTGCCAAACAATGATGGGTGACCCCAGCAACTGTGGGGCAGCCCCAGGACCTGAGGTCAGCCTTGAGCCTACAGGCTGGCTGCGACACTTGGTGATACAGCCACAAGGAAGTGAATTCTGCCAACAGTCTGAATGGACTTCCTCTCCAGTTGAACTCCAGAGGAGAATGCAGCCTGGGCAACACCTTTCCTGCAGTCTTAAGACCCACGGAAATGGCGAGATAATAAATATGTGTTGTTTCAAGTCACTAAATTTGTGGTCATTTATTGCTCAGCAATAGAAAATAAATATGGTGGGGGAGGAACAGGTGAAAGGAAATGAAGAATGATGTCAGATAGCTTGCTCTAAACAGGAAGTAGCAAAGCAGCCATGATGTCACCTACCCATTTCATCACTATTAAATAACATTCAGGCTCCCCTGATGCCCACTACCCCATGGTCTACCTAGTACTAGACATTTGTCACCTCTGAATTGTCCCCACTTTCCTTGAGATACAATCTATATGTTGTATAATTGGCCAAAGGATGTCAAAAGGTATGCTCCTAGTTCTTCAGAGTAGGAAGTCTGGCTCTGTGCAAACTTATGAGGTGGGAGAGTTTGTTCCCCTCCTCTTTTTATCAAAAGTCTTCTGCTCTCGTGGGGCATCTGGATGGGTCAGTTGGTTAAGCGTCTGCCTTTGCTCAGGTCATGATCTTGGGGTCCTGGGATGGAGCCCTGTGTTGAGCTCCCTGCTCAGTGGGGAGTCTGCTTCTCCCTCTACCTCTGCCCCACCCCATACTCATGCTCTCGCTCTTGCTCTCTCACTCTTGCTCTCAAAATAAATAAATAAAATCTTAAAAAAAAATGAAGTCCTCTGCTCTAGTGCAGAGCTTTTCCCCCAAAGGCACAAATAGCCTCTTGTTACTACTCATCACCTGCCCTACCCCATGTTCCATACCTTTTTGAATTTCCTTCTTTCCATTAAATTTTGCCTTTTTCTATGTCCTATACATCAGAGCATGCTTAATATCATTGAATTCATGCTAAGGGCAACCATTCAATATCAGCTTAATGAAACATCTCACTCTGACAATTGTGCTTTTTAAATAGATGTCTTCAAGAAACTCGTGGACAGATTTAGTGTCCTGCCAAGTCTTCCAGGGTTCCACAAGCCCCAGCACATAGGGGCAGCAGGAAACAGAGTTTCCAGAAGACTGTGTTGCCTTTCCTTCACACCGGGGCCTCTTGTTGGTTGGGGCCTATGCTAACTGGCTATTATGTTTATTCCAGAAGCAGCAACAGCAGCATCTGTCTAGTACCTGGCAGGTGTCAGACTTTCCCTCTCATGGAAAAGGGGAAGGACAGCTTGCCTTATGCTCATCACACATATATTACTCACACATTCTGAATTTTTTCAGTATTCACCATTACTGCATATATTTCTGAGCTGCAGAGAGCTTCCTTCTGGGAGCAATGGGAGAGAAGCCAGTATATGGAACTCAATACAAGTTTGCTGAGCTTCCATGAGCAAGTGGAGTCTCCACACTAGGGAAGGCCCCCTATTTCCTTCTACAAGAAAGATTCAGAAATGCTCTTCATGCGATTCAAAGAAGTTGTTCCACCTAGACCACACTGTCTTGCTCTCCAAGCCCTTGTGCAATGCACTCCATCTGCCTGAAATGCCCTTCTCTTACCCCACTTGAATCCAGAGTTAGTTTAGGGGTATGTGCACCTGGAGCCCTGCCCTGACTGCCTCGCGGGTGATTCAGATGCCTACCTCAGGCCTTCGTGAGAGTGGCAATCATGACATTTCACACCTTGCCCAGAAATTGTATGAACTATCTTTCTCTGCTACCCAACAGCAGCCTTCTTGAAGATATGACCAGTGCTTTATTGTCTTTTGTCTTCAGAGCCTAGCTCAGTGTCTAGCACTAAAGAACGAGTTTATGAGAGAAGATGAATTAAAGTCCAAATAGGTAGTAAGGACCTGATCTATTCAAACTAAAAAGGAAGAAAGAAAGAAAGAAAGAAAGAAAGAAAGAAAGAAAGAAACAAAGAAACAAAGAAACAAAGAAAAAAGAAAAAGAAACAAAGAAAAAAAGAAAGAAAGAAAGAAAGAAAGAAAGAGAAAGAAAGGAGGGAGGGAGGGAAGAAGGAAGGAAGGAAGGTGGGAGGGAAGGAAGGAAGGAAGAGAAAAAGAAAAGGAAGGAGGGAAGGAAGGAAGGAGGAAGGAAGGAAGGGAAGGAAGGAAGGAAGGAAGGAAGGAAGGAAGGAAGGAAGGAAGGAAGGAAGGAAGGAAAGGAAGGAGGCAGTGAATCCACAGGTCAGGAGTTGAGAAGAAGGTGATCTACATTAACAACGGCCCACACATAATCTGTCTCCTCCTGTCCCATGTAATTATTGGGCAGCAAAGGTACTTTATGACATTTTCCAAAAGAGTGTCTGTGAAAGCCGCTCAGCTGAGGGCAGGGAGCCAGGGCTTTATCAACAGAAATGTTATGGGTGAGAGAGTATTATGAAACAGTGACTTTCATGGCAGTTTCAGATTTTTTTAATAGTCAAGGTATTTTATACACACTTTTCTGTTATATGTTTATAAGTTGATTGTTAATGAGACCTAATTTCCCCCATCTTAGATTTCCTGCAGTACGTTATCATTTATACCTATTTATAAAAATGGTGTTATTTGATTAACTAGGTCATGTCACATATTTTCAAGGAATATTAAAGTTATATTAAAATGCAAGTAACTAAGACACCCTCTTGGAAAACATCACAGAGTGACTTTGCTGCCTGATATTTACACGGGACAGATGATATGTGGGCCGATTTCAATGTAGAATACCTAATAACATCGCCTCTTCCTAATACAAGTAAATGCAACTAAAGCAAGTAAACAAGTTAACTTATTTACCGAAAGGAGTTTCTTGTGCCCTCCTAGTCGCTGTGTCCTCATCAGAGAACTGGAATGAGTGTGTGGGAGATGGATACCTTGCCAACTCCAGGGGAGCAGGACTGTGAGGGGAGAGAGCACTTCTGAAGAGGTCTCTCACTGCAACCTCCTCCCTTCTCACCTCCCACCTCCTTACACCCCTCCAAAATATCAGGCCCTCTCTCCTCTCTATTTGCTTACCCTTCCCTTCTTCCACAAGGAGACCCTTCCTGCTTGGCAAACATTTTTCTTATGAACAGGAACAGAGGTACAGCAGAGGGCAGCTTGCATTAGCTTTTCTATCTAGAACCATCTTTATTCCTTCAGATACCAGATCACTTTTCTTAGACCTCAAAGCCTCTTAGACTAGTAGTTTAGAGTGTAACTTTGAACCCACTGACCATGATCCTGAGCTTGCAGTTTTTTTCTGGTGAATCTTAAAATTTAGCTTTTGCTCTAACCATGTTTCTACACCATTCTGTTCAAGGTTCCCAATGACCTTACTAAATGCTGTGAACTACATTTTTTGGTTCCTTATTCTCCTTGATACCTGTCATGTTGGAGTCTAGGCCCCAAAGATATGGGGCCCACATGCTCTCTAAGAAGACTGAGGCAGAGCTTTGGCAATATATGGGAACCTTCCTCTGGTCCATGCTTTCCCTGCCTCTGGCTGTGGGGCCCCTGCCTATTCCTGCCAAGCACACTTCCACCTCAGGGCTGTTGCACCAACTGCTTCTTCTACCTGGAATACTCTTCCTTTATATATCTGCACAGGTCACCTTCTCACATCTTTTGGATTTTTGCCAGCTCCACCTTCTGTGGCAATGCTCTCTACTTGCCTTTGCTCACATCTGGAGCTGTGGTTTCCTGCTCTAATCTAATCCCATTGCCTTCTATCTTCTGGGAAGTGCTCACTATTTCCATTCTGCTTAGAGTTCCCACTATTTTTGATAAAAACTATTTATACTTTTTATTAATTTAAAAGGTATCTCCTCCATAATTTCTATTAATTTAGTGTGGGAAGGAAAGTTGGCCGTTCTGAGAACTGAGAAAAAATGGGAGGAGGTGAGGGATAACTGGACAGATATCTAAAGGAAGAACATTCCAGACTGAAGAAACAGCTGGTGCAGAGGCCCTCAGGTGGAAGTGTATTGGTAAGACAAAACAAGAAACCAGGATGGTTGGATCTTAGCTGGAGTGGAGTCAACAAGGAAGAAAATATAGTACAAAATGGGCTCAGAGAGGGAAGGGAGCAGTAGAATATAAGGAGGGTCGCATTATGTGGAGACTTGAGGCCATTGTATGGACTTGGCTTTTACTCTGAGAAAAGTGGAAAGACATTGGAGGTTTTTGAACAGAGGAGTAAGATGATCTAAACTAGTATTTTAAGATAATAACTCTGACTGCCATGTTGAAAATATACTTAAGGGGGAAGAATCAGGATGCTAGTGCAAAAATCCAGGTTGGAAAGAAATGGTGGCTCAGACCATGGTGGTAACAATGGCGGTGGTAGGAAGCGGTTGGATTATGGATATACTTTGATGGCAGAGTCAACAGGATTTCCTGACTAATAAGATGGGGAATGAGAGAGAAAGATAGGAGTCCGGTATAACCGAACATTGAAAGATAGAGTTGCCATCAAAGATACAGGGGAAAAATAAGTGGAAGGTTTGCAGGTGATCTGGTGTTTCTGATATCCTGGGTTGAAGATGTCAACTAGGCAAGTCTGGAGTTCAAATGAGAAGTCTGGAATGAAGGCATATGTTTAGAATGGCACTTAAGGACCTGAGACTGGGTGGGATCACCAATGTAGTGAGTTTGGTTGGAGAGGGGAAAAGGATTAAGGACTAAGACTGGGGTGCTCCACTACTAAGAAGGCGAGGGGATGAGCAGGATCTAGAGAAGGAGACTGAGAAGGAGCAGTCAGTGAAGTAAGAGAGAAAAAAGAAAAAGTAGTTGGTACATATGTTGCATTTTAATTCAACACATTATGTAGCAATCTGGATTGAGAAATTGGAACTGAATTGGAGATCATTCTTTACTTTGATGAAAACAATATGATGTAATGGGAAAAGTATTGGGGAAAAGCACATGAGGCAAGTACTTTTAAAATTACATTCTTCACACCTCACCCCCGCAACCTCAGCATAGTACCAGACAGAAAGCTACCTTGGGTCTTTCTAGTTATTGCTGAAAAAAAGTCACTACATTACTTTAAAAACAAATGAAAATCAATTAGGATTGTTAGCAGGGGTGGTGGAATTAGCAATTGCTTGCAAGTTATGAATATCCTAGGACCTGGCACCTTCAGGAACTCAAGCAAGGAAGGGTCTGTGTAGGAAGAATTCAGAGTGCTAGGTGCAAGTTCTACCCTTCAATAAATAAATAAATCAAGTTTATGTTTTAAAGCAGTTTCAGGTTCACAGCAAATTTGAGTGGTCTGTACAGAGTTCCCAGAAATTTCCCATTCAGGTTCTACATTTTTTCCCCCAGACTTACTCTGTGCCACAGGCAAGTTGCTTAATTGATGGCTCCATTTTCCCACCTGTAAACTGAGAGTTGGAAGAATTATATGACAGCATCAAGGTTCTTTCAGGAAGGTGTTCTGTAATGTAAAGCTCTTATTAGAGACCGTAAGGTGGCTTCCTTCTACTGATTTCTGGGAAGTCAGCTGCAAATGACTGGGATTTAATGAGTTATCAAGACAGTATGTTATTTAAAAAGCAATGAGATCAGTGCCTCCACATTAATAAATATGTGTGACTGCCCCAGGGGCAATGTGCCTGCCTACCATTGCCAGCTCATGAAGGTGACGGAACAGGCACTAGGCTGGAGCTCTGGTCTCCCCACCAAGCAGCCAGGTCTCCTGATTCGTGACACTGCTGTCAGAGCTCCCAAGACTGTCTCTTAGATCCTTGACCTTGGGGCAGGTGGGCTGAGTTGCAGCCCTTCCACCAGCTCCTGTGCTCCTTCGAGGGCCCATGATCTCATGAGGGATGGTGAGGTAATGGCTAGATCAGCAAACCAGGCTTCCTGACATGACCCCAGGCAGTGGAGCTACTCTGTGCAGAGAGGGCAGCCAGCCCACTCTGTCAGAAAGCACTTCAGTCTGCTGACTGATGACTACTGAGCAGGATGAATTCAATTCCTTGCCTCACACTTTCCACAGCTTCTACAGCCAAGCTCCTGAGGCTTTGAGAGAAGAGGGAGGTCAACTGAGTTAATTACCTTTAAGAACTATCCCCACACTGTCTGCTCAGGGAATTTCAAACCTCAAGGCCACAAGCTCTCTAGGTCCCAGTGTGACTCCAGTCAGATTCCTGGAAGGTGGCTACTGCCTGGCATCAGGCATTATGCAGTCCGATGTGGAACTATTAGAAGTATCTGACAGGCTCTCCCCTCTGGGCTGCAATCACAACCCCAAGCTCTCATAGACCCATGCTCCCTTGGTTGCTGCACATAACTTCCAGGACATATCGATCCTCCCAAAGCAGGGGGCTTAGAATCAGAGTAGAGGGAGTATGGTCCCTGTCCTGCCATCATCAATCTCATCTCTGTTCCTACTGAGTAGACTTGTTTGTGCTAAAGTCTAAAATAAGTACCTTAGTCTATACCATATTCCCCTACTATTATTCATGCTTGGTTTGACCTTTTCACCCCAACATTTGACTCAATAACTAAACTCTTACTTCTACCCTCCTGTTTGGGTTGGATATCAAGGCACTAACTCCCAGTCACCTACTTCAACTCCAGGCTTTCCCTACTTCTCCACTTTGGATTGATACTTCATGGTGGATCCCAATGTCACTGCTTCTTTTTGTACACTCGACTACCCAGTGTACTATGGTTGTACTATGGATGAACTATGGTTTGTCAGCCTCCTTTTCTCTGGGCAGCCCCTATTCTTGCAACCACTTATAATCCCATCACTACCTCTTTAACTGGTTTGATACTTATTTGAAGTAGTAACTATTTTATATGTTTTATCTTTCTAGGAAGATTGAAGGAAAGGACCACATCAGATTTTTTTCTTTTATGCCTTATGTAACTTAGTGCAGGGCTAAACAAACATGGATTGTTCCTCCACGTCCTTGCAAAATGTTCTTAACATGATTCATTCTCAGATGAAACAGTGATGGCACATATGTTGTTTCATCCATCTCTGCACATGTTTGACCTCTGACAGAAACCACTAAGTAACCAGGTGAAGGTAATAAAAAGGAAGTATGGGTGTTTATTGAGCAGAATATTGCAGCCGAAGCCAGAAACAGAAGGAATTGCCTATAGCGGGTATTCAACCAATGGTTATTGAATTAAGTATTCCTGACCTCAGGGGGAAAAAATGTCCCTTTACCTCCCTTCATTTAATCCCACTCAGTTCAAAAACTTTTCTTACACACTCTGAGGTTAGGCAGAATGGCATCTTTTGAAATTCTTGGGAACTCTCATTCTCTACTTGAAGCTGACTTTTATATGCTCACTGATGCTTATTATACTTTGTTATTTAACTTTCTAGAACAGTTTTATCCAGGCATCTGGAGAAGGGATAGAGGTTAGAAGTCACAGTGGAAGATTACCTTACTGTGCTCTATTCCCTGACTTTAAGTTCCAGATGTGTTCTGGACACTTCAAAGCCCAGTGAAGCTTGATTACTGACTCAAAGAGCTGGACAATGCTCAGGTCTCACCTACCCATCCATTCTCTTCTTTTACTTTTCAGAAAGAATCCCGATTTATTCCAGGTGAAAATACACCCAACTAAAAGTCTATATTTATCCCTCCATGCAGATAAGGGTGATCAGTGAGATGGAAGTAAAAATTATGGGGGTGGGGGGGGAGGATTCCCTGGAAAATGCCTTAAAAGGAGAACAGGCAGTGGGCAAGAAGTTTGACTTTGCTATTCCTCCCTCCCTTTTACTCTTAGATGGAAGCTTCCGTGGCCATCTTGAAATGTAAGTTACATTTGAAAAGGGAAGATGCACACTGAGGATGGCAGAGCAGAATGATAGGAGAAGCATGGCTCTGGATGGTTGTGGTGCTCCCATCCCTCCCCAGATGGCTGCCTTATATTTCCTCAACATGAGAAATAAGCCTTGGTTTTCTTTAAGTCATTTATTTGAATTTCCATTGTAAGCAGCCAAATCTGCTCCTGATTCAAAGAGTATTTCTGCCTTCATCCAGTCTAATCCTATTGGTTATCTCCACTCAAGGGTCTACATTAAATATAAAGTGTTCCTGAAGAGATTTAAAAACCTAACTTCTCTGTGGGTCTGGATGAAAGCTGGAGACATGGAACTCAGTAAGGCTCTTATAAGCCCCTAATATGTGCTCAGAGTTGTGCCGTCACTGTAGGAGCTTCTAGGGTAGACTACCTCACTTAGGTAAGCTGTACTGAGAAGGATCTATCAAGCTCCATGGGTCTAAATTTAAGGTAAGGAGAGTTCTAGCTGCTTTTCTTGCCATCACTGCCAGTTACAGTCTTATGTTATTCATTAGGTGAAAATGATTATAGAACATGGAATATATTCAAAAAAGCAGTGAGGTTTCCTCTGGAGCTGGAAAAAATAATGGCTAAATAGTTCCGCAAACCGTAAAAAGTCTCAGCAGATTAAAAAACCCTTAGACCAGGGTTCTCCAGCTACCTGTAGGCCTTCACTCTATTACCTTTTGCTTGTTAAGAGTTGATAAGAAGCAATTTCTGTAAGTTTAACTTGTAATAAGACATAAAATAAAAATAAGTAAAACTTCCAGTAAGTGCCTAATGCATCATAGGTGTTGGATAAATATTAGCTGAATGAACACATAAATGAACTAATAAATGAATAAATGCACTCTAATTTCTGGTAACATGGAACTATGTTCTATCAAGCTTCTGTGCCTTTGCATGTACAATTGCTTCTAGTTAGAGAGCCCACCTCTTTTCTTTACCTGATTGAATCCCACACATTCTTCAAAATCCAACTTGATATTAAAAATAATATGTATCTATGATCATCTCCTCATCACCAATGAATTGGCCTCTTCTGTCTCTATGTTGATTGCATTAAGCTATAGATATATATAATGCTGCCTTCAATGTTGCACTTATATCGTGTGATAATTTTTTTTATGCATGTGTTTCTCCCTTAATATCAGGGAAAAAACAGAAAAGTATCAGACACATCCTGAACATCTGCTGTGTACCTAGGCACTGGGTGAGGGTGCTTCCTATTTCCTCACCTGCTCCCCACAGCCAGCCTGGGCTGCAGGTAACAGCCAGTATTCCTGGATGACAGAGGAGGGGTGCCTGAGCCTTCTTTTGCAAGGGCTTTATTTCTCAGAGATTTTATGGGCTAAGCCATAAATATAAACTTCAGTTCCTCACCATATAGAAAAAGGCCTCATGGGGCGCCTGGGTGGCTCAGTCGTTACGCGTCTGCCTTCAGCTCAGGTCATGATCCCAGAGTCCTGGGATCGAGGCCCACATCGGGCTCCCTGCTCAGCGGGAAGCCTGCTTCTCCTCCTCCCACTCCCCCAGCTTGTGTTCCCTCTCTCGCTGTTTCTCTCTCTCTCTGTCAAATAAATAAATAAAATCTTAAAAAAAATTAAATTAGAAAAAGGCCTCAGCAACCTCTTTCAGAAGAGCCCCCTTTTCTGATCCACCACATCACCTCCCAAGTCATCATAAACAAGGGAAATGATTTTTCAGGGCTTCCAGAGAAACCAAATGGGAATGGATCAGAAGGCAATAGCAGCAGCCAACAGAGACTTCCTACCAGCAATTTCATCTCTGTATCTACAGGTTTCTAGTAGATCCCATGCTGAAGGTCTTGATGCATTTAAGACCAGAGCTTGAAGCCTTGCTAATAATCCCAGTTGTTTATTTCCTTATCTCTCATCTCCCTACAGTAAGAATGTCAGTATTTTTTATTGTGTTATGCTAGTCCCCATACAGTACATCATTAGTTTTGATGTAGTGTTCCATGATTCATTGTTTGTGTATAACACCCAGTGCTCCATGCAATACGTGCCCTCCTTAATACCCATGAACTGGGCTAACCCATCCCCCCACCCCCCTCCCCTCTAAAACCCTCTGTTTCTCAGAGTCCGTAGTCTCTCATGGTTCGTCTCACCCTCTGATTTCCCCCCCATTTTTCCCTTCCTTCTCCTAATGTCCTCCATGCTATTCCTATGTTCTACAAAGAAGTGAAACCATATGATAATTGGCTTTCTCTGCTTGACTTATTTCGCTTAGCATAATCTCCTCCAGTCTCATCCACGTTGATGCAAAAGTTGGGTATTCATCCTTTCTGATGGCTGAGTAATATTCCATTGTATATATGGACCACATCTATGGACCACATCTTCTTTATCCATTCGTCTGTTGAAGGGCATTTTGGCTCTTTCCGCAGTTTGTGGAAACTATTGTGGAAACTATTGTATTGTGGACACTGTTGCTATGAACATTGGGGTGCATGTGGCCCTTCTTTTCACTACATCTGTATCTTTGGGGTAAATGTCCAGTCATGCAATTGCTGGGTCATAAGGTAGCTCTATTTTTAACATTTTGAGGAACTTCCACACTGTTTTTCAAAGTGGCTGTATCAACTTGCATTCCCACCAACAGAAGAATGTCAGTTTAGTGAGTACAAGGGCTTGGCATGGTTCACCTCCTTATCCTCAGCAACTGAAGTGGTAATACTTCCTTGTAGTTTACTATTTAAAAATCACTTTGGTTAAATATTTTTTCTCTTAATTAGAAAGAAAACCAGAGGATGACTATTTATCAGTCATTCATGGATCAATATAAATTGCATAATAAAATAATTTTACACCTAGCAGAGAGTAGCCAGTGGGGACATAGAAATGTTGATGGAGTAGAGGAGGGAAGAAACTTTGGAACACAAATCAACTCAAGAAGAAAGGTAGGGCTTTGAGACGCAAAGGACATCATCAGTACCTTAGATGACAAAGGAGAGGATGACTCGGGACACAGGATAGGGGGTCCAAAGACCAACCTTCCCTCCTTTGCTATTTTGTTTAAGGTCCTGGTTGGGGCTCCATGGATGCCACCAAAATCACCTCACATGCTGTCTTCAAAAGTGTAGCCCCTCCTTTATCATTCTCAGGTGTGTGACAGCTATATTTGAAATTATTTTCACTTGGAGGAAAGCTCTACACCCAGTGACTAAGGAAATGAGACTGTATCGTGGAAGGGATCCTAATCATAGTAGTTAGTATGGTGCATACAAAGTTGAATGGGACATCAGCACTTAAAGGTCATAGGCTCAAGATCAAACTGCATGTGGGCAAAGAAATTCCTTTATTCACTATTCATTCATCAAGCATTTTTAGAACACCCACTGTTCTAGGCAATGTGCTTAACATAAGGCACAAAGTCCAGTCCTAGCCTTTAAGTAACTCACAGTCTGGAGGAGGATGTGGGAAAAAGAAACAAGAGATAAAATGAATAATTGCAAAGGCCCCTGCAAAACCTTGCTCTTGGACAGATTTATTCATAACCTCTACACATTCTATTCAACATTTCAAAGCAAAGCAGTCCCTTTAAAAGGGCACCTAGGAAGGTAAGAAGTTCAGATATTTATTCTTACTGGTTGTATGATCTTCCAGCTCTGACTCTTGTAGGTTGTGTGATCTTTGAGGCTGTCACCACTTCTTGCAACCTATTTTCTTATCTGTAATAATATGTAGGTTCTTGTGCAGTGTGATTGAAATAAGGTGTATAAAGACATGAGTATAGGGACTGACCTATGGAAGGATTCTAGAATTGTTAGTCACAGCAGTCCCGCGTTCCTCAGTTCTGATGGGCTGGGCATATCAGGAAGCCTGCTGATGGCCTTTGAGAGAGTGGAAATCATCTTCGTCTGCATCTAGCAAGTAGTTTGCAGGCAGGGGGTTGGGGGAACAGTGTATGGGGGGTGGGGTTTCTGAGAAATGCAGTACAGCCGAGGACACTGAGACCCACAGGAACCAGGAGTGCTGATTGACAAGCAGCCTCAGGAGGCAGGTAACCTGGAGACCAGAGGCTGAGAGTCAATAACGGTCAACAAATGCTAGGGCCTGGCAATATAAAGGTGAAGAGGACTCCATCTCAATTTACCAGCCCTTGGGCCACTGGGGGAGATGAACACACATACAGATTTGTTTACACAGTGAGGTAAGCGTAGTGATGGAATAGTACACAAAGGGTTATGAGCAAGTTTGCTCAACTCATTTTTTTATGCCTGTGAGATGGAATAATGATAATACCACTCACCCTGGAGGGTAGTTGTGAGAACTGAATGAGAGAATAAATGCATACAAATATGTGTATATATGGAGAACTATATGTATATGTGTTTTCCAGATATAATACACTCACAAATGTAAGCAATTTGTAAATTATGTGATGCTAGAGAAATATGAATTTATTTCATAATTAATCATTCATCTCTAGTGTAGGCTCTCTGAGGAAAATGATGGCTCTTACATTTCTCTTTATCCTTGAATAATGTTGAGAACAGTGCTAAACACATAGTGATAAGTATTTGTTAAAACAAATATAATCAAAGTCCAGACTATCAAGCTATTAAAAATCCTCCTCCTTTCTGTCAATCTCATTTTGCACAGTTTTTGCCCCTCAAGAGGTATTCTTTGGGAAAAAAAAAAAGTCTGGGAAACCTGATTTTCCATATGCACGGATGGGTGCCTTTCCCACTAGCTTCCACAAGAGCAGCAAGTTCATCCAAAGACAGAATTTGGCCTGGGGCAATTGCAGTGGGCCAAGTTCTCTGCTCCAAAGATCAGCTGTGACCAGAGGATTACCTGGGTATTAATGACTGGCTGTGAGAAGCTGACTACCAGACCCAGCCTAAGAAATACAGAGCACTGAACTTCTCACTCACTTTGTAGCTTGAAAAGAACAACCATCCAAAATTGTAGTATTTTCCCCTCTTGAATTGGCTATATGAGGAATCAGAAAACATATATAAAGAACAACCCATATGACTGGCTCAGCTTTTTGGAGATATGTTAGAGGATATTTTTTTCCCCACAAAAATAAGCTCTGATCTCTGCGCTCTCTGCATTTAGACATAAATATCTTTGTAATCAGTTTATTTTGACCACAGGACTAACAGTTTTATGAAGAAAAAAGTACTCTCAGAATTAATCATTATATTACAATCAAGTTCTGAGTATCTGGCCTCGGATTTTTAAAGTTGTGGACTATGAGGTTATTTTTTGTTCTGTTTTCCATTTGTGACTCTACGGCTCTTTCTTTAATTGTTCAAGTCAAGGCTTTTTTGACCCACTCAATTCCCCTCAAGTAATGGGAGATTTTCTATAAAGATATACCTGCATAGGCCCACAGAAGAGGAGACAACTTAGTCTCAAGAATTATAAGCATAGTTTATTCAGTTGGGTCACATGGGAACAAAAGAAGTCATCAGTATCTTAGAAAGATCTAGAGACCGGTTGTTCTTTCTGGCTCTCTTCAATGGTGTCTCTATTCTCTCATACTTGCTTATCATGGAGCCATCTGTAATTCATGGCATCACACCCAGTATTAAATATCCCTTCCAACTGCCTTTTTGTTTTGAGAGAATCTGATCAACTGGACTTCTCTTTTATTCCATAAGACACTAGATAGCTTAAAGATGGTGGCCTTTGAGCCAGACACTCTTCCCTGAAAACAGATTCAGTGGTCAAAATTTAGCAAGCAAACTGACTTACATGGTCAAATTATGGCTATTCAGTCTGCCTTTTCAAGGAAGACTTTGTACGGGTACCTCAGAAGATTCCCAGTCGGGTTGAGTTTCACATGCCTGAAGTGGTAATGAGCTCATTTACTTAACCTTTATTGATTTCTTTCCTTTCTGTTTTATTTTCCCTACTTCCTCATTTATGCTTCCTGGGATCACCTTCCAAATCTGCAATCAAGTTTCTGTCTCAGGATCTGCTTTTGGAGAAGACTAAGATAAAAGAAACTAAGATAAAAGAAATGTAAATATGAGACAATCCACTTGTCATATACTAGCTGATCTTTTGATTCAATTTAAGAGCTTCACAAAAGTATAGAATCTTGTCCTCCACAGCATGAATCTGACCCTTTGGATGCTAAGCCCATAGATCTCCATTTGTAAAAGCATTCAAGGAAATTCTAATAGTAAGCTAGCTTAGGAACTATAGTGATACACAATCATAAACTTCCAGAGTTGTTTTGTTATATGACTTCTATTGCTCTATCTCCTTAAACTAGCCATCATTTATAGATACCACGGGCTAGGAACTCCTTTTTTTTTTTTAAGATTTTGTTTATTTATTT
Organism: Neomonachus schauinslandi; assembly: GCF_002201575.2. Lineage (NCBI taxonomy): Eukaryota > Metazoa > Chordata > Mammalia > Carnivora > Phocidae > Neomonachus > Neomonachus schauinslandi. Next base: position 74,026,075 of record NC_058413.1, on the reverse strand, counting down.
GAGAGCAAGAGAGAGCATGAGCAGGGGAGGAGGGGCAAAGGGTGAAGCAGACTCCCTGCTGAGCAGGGAGCCTGATGCGGGGCTCATCCCAGGACCCCGAGATCATGACCTGAGCTGAAGGCATATGCTTGACCAACTGGGCCACCCAGGCACCCCTAGGAACACCTTTCTGATAAAAAAAGAAAGATGCTAGTTGTTGTTGATGGTGGTGGTTGGTTGATAAACCTGAATGTTTTCCTTCCTTTCTTAGCAACTCATTTTTGTTTAGAAATAAATGATAAGAAATTAAAATAATGCTATTTAAAAAGTAATTTACAAGAAAACCTTAGATATTCCTCTTACTCAAGTTTCCTCTGAAATTAAGTTTCAAGATACAATCAAATGTCCTCTTCTACCATTTCTATCCTTATGTACCAAAACGAATTCCTCCCTTCTTAATTCTCCCAGGACATTCATTATAGTATTTACTCTGAAATTTTTTAAGCTGTTTGTTATAGTCAGTAAGACTAATCTGCTTAATTATGAACTATTTGAGGGCATTGTTCTTGCTATTTTTAAGTTTATCTTGGAAACTCCAGTTCTTGGCATACAGCAGATGTCCAACAAATATTAAACATGTGATCCTTTAAAAATATAAATCCAGACTAACTAATCTTCTGCTAAACACTTCATATGGATTCCTACTGCATTTGGGATAAAATATAAACTTCTTAACATAGCTTAAAAGTTTTACATGAGAAAGTTCTAGCTTCCACTTAAGATATAGAAAATTAGAGCATCACTTCCACACTTATAACAAGAAAAAACTGGATAATCTATGGAATAATAGCTTCTCTTGAACCCATCAAACTGCTAAAGTCACCCACTATCCTGAAATCTAAAAAGACAAGTGCCTCTAAGGGGAGATGTGATATAAGCTCTTGCTAACCTGGAACAGATGCTGAATACCACATAAGCTAGGAAGAAAAATGGGTAAGTTGAAGTTTTTAACAAATTACAAAAGGCCAAGCAAGAGCATCTGCTCTCAGTTTCACCTGTGACTGAGTCAATGTCAGGCCACCTCTAACTTACAGACTGAGTCCTCTTCAATTCATAAAGAAAAGAGTGAGAGGCTGCACTTTGGCTCCAGATGCCAGTTCAGTTCTCCACTCCTTCTTTACCAGATAGCCATGCATGTTGAAAATTACTGAACAAACCTTAGTAAAACCTGTCTTTGGATCCCCTTAGCACCCAAGTGTTGGTGAGTGTTGGGAGCAATGTTTCACATACAGTATTTGGTTCTGTTCTATGAAGAAGACATTAAATGAAAGAGAAACTTGTCAGTCAGGGCCCTATGCTTCTCTGTTTTATGATTGTTCCCTGAGAGTGGCTGACAGAAGAAAGGGAGGTCAGTTATCTTACTAGGTGGAGAAAGATCATTAGAAATCCAGATGGAGGCAGCCCAGAAATAGATGGCTCAGCAGAAGTTGGCAGCTGCATGGACCAAGGTGCATCAGGACACAGAGCACAGGACTCCAGGGGAAATCAGCAACCAGTGAAGTAGCACAAGAGAACACTGGCAAAGGGGGGTGCTGAGGGCTTCCTAGGATAGAAGTTCTCAAGTGTTACAAGCAGTGGCTTAGTTCCAAATGAGGCAGTCCAGTCCTCCCACCCTGAAATGTTTTTGAAGAAAGAATGGACTTTCACAAGCTTATAAAATGGTGGAAACCAGGGAAATTACAGGCTATACCTTTAAGCCCTCTTAAAAAGACTCAGAAGTATTTGAGGTTGGGCATCTCTGAAAAGAACCAGACTACCTATGTGAGCATGTGGGGGGGGAGGGGAGGGGTGGCTCAGAGCTATTGAAATTTAGGAAACATTATTGTAAACGTTAATACTTTTTCTCACCCACCAGCTGGTGAAGCTGGATGGATGTCAGTTACACTTGCTGATTGATTGAGCTGTGATCCCATCATCGTGGCCACTATACCATTCCATCTGGCACTTAGACTCCATGATTGGGATTGTTTGGGAAGATGGCCAAAATGATCATATCCGGCTCACTGCAGTCTGCTTCAGCAGCTGCATGTAAACCCAATCCATGGCCCAAAATATATTAATCCAGACAAAATAAATTTTATTTTGGGTTTGATTTGGAAGAGATAATATCAAAGATGGGAACATTTTACATGAATGAGTGAACATAATCAGTGTGCTAAATTATAAAGTTCAACTTATGCTATTTAATAGAAAACTATTTAGAGTTACAGAAATTCCATACGGGATCATATCTCATGATTATTATACAAAAATATAAAACCAAATTACAGTTCATGCTGATAAATGTTGGGTTAGTTAAAGACACTCCAAGGTCATAAAATTTAGCAATGTGCAAAATTTGCCAAGGCTATGATGAGAGTGTGGACTTTGTTTCTTTTAAAAAATAACTTTTATAGACCATGTCACCAAACCAGCAATTAATAAGAAAGAACACATCCTTAAACTCTGCTCTCAGGTAATTTATATGCCAGTGTTCATTGTTCATAACCCAGGCTTTTCTTAGTGAATCATAACACTGTCTTAATTATCACTACCATTCCCTGGTAATTGGTTTCCTTCCCTCTCATCCAGGAATAGGTTTTAAACCAAACCTTTGAACTCTTTTGCAAAGCATGTATCCTAGATGTCACATGGGTTGTCATTGTGAGAGTAAATTAACTCGAATTTTCCCTCCATTTTCTTAGGTAATAAGATGTTCTTAAGTTCCCAGATGCCAGGTGCAACAATGAAAAAAAAAAAAAAAGACTTCTTCTATTACAATGATCACAACCTCTTTAAATGCTCAGCACAGCTTTTTGTTCTGGATTTTGAAAAGAAGTAAATTAAGGTTTAACATTTCTGGAGTGCTCAGAAACGGAGTCCCTTATGAATATGATCTGCCCTGGAATTCATCCTTATACAAATGGGCAGCAACCAGTTGCCACAAGCTACATTAAATTTATGGTGGTGGAAATCAAGACAGGCACGGAGTGGTCCTTCTGGCCTTCTCTTAAAGAGAGATGCTGGCTGTAACTATTCACACAACTATTGTGACTGGAGTCATTTGTTTTGAAATACAGACTTTTTCTTAAGAGTTTTTGGGGTAACTACGGTATCAGATAACCAGCCTGCTTCACCTGTGCACTGTTCAACCAATTGTTTTGACATCATATAAAGACAGTCAGAAAGAGAAATGAATAAATATTACATTATCTGCCCTTCTTCAAAGCTGTGAGATAGTGGGCAGGAGGTTGGGAAGATGGCAGAGTAAGAGAACCCTAAGATCACCTCATCCCATGCATAAAACTAGAAAACACTCACATCAGTGTAAACAACCCAGAAAATGACCCAAAGACTGGCAGAACAAAGTCTACAGCTGAAGGTAGAGAAGAGGCCACATCAAAGAATGTAGGAAGGGCAGAGAAACGGTGGGGAGTTAAAGAGACTACAGCTGTCTGAAGTGGGAAGGGTGCCGTTGCCAAGGAGAGGGGAGAGAAACAGACTATATTCCCAGGGAGCCCAAACAGGGAAGATGAATCTCCATAATGTTTGGCTTGGAAAACAAAGAGGAAGCAAATTTCATGAGTTCTTACAATGAGTGGGACTTAAAGCCTGGAATTTTAAAAATCAGTGGGCTTGGTTCTGGGTAGGGCAAGAGGAAGCTGAGTTCTCCCCCCGCTAAAGGGATAGAACAACACACAGCCCACAGAGATACAGCATAGAAGCAGCAGTTTGAAAAACATCTGGGACATATGAGCGGGAGAGTAGTTTACTCATTCCGGAGTGTGTCCCTAGGATGTAGGGATCACTGAGGTACTACCCCGGGAACAAAGGTGCTGGCAGGCACCATCTCCCTTCCTGGCTTCCCAGCAGAAAAATATGGCCACCTGTGGGTACCAGCATAGCACTGACATTCACTACCTGACTTGCTTACACCAAGCCCCACCACCCCACTGTGCTTCCGTGGACCCACCCTTCCCAGTTAAACTTGCCTCAGTCCAGTGCTGCTGGTCCCTTCTCCCAGAAGACGAGCACAAACCTTGCCAATACCATATCTATCCCCCCCCCAGAACTTTATGCAGGTCCTCAGGAGCCCCCTGGGATGGAGGTGGCAGAGATGGGCTCTGTAAAAGCCCAAGGCACACCTTGGTAAAACTGTGCTCTCTGCCCATTTTGCTCACTTTGCAGATCAGCCCAGGCCAGACCAGACCCTGTGTAGAGGCAGGTCTCATTTTGTAAGCAGACCAGCACATAGCTTGTTAAAACTGCATGCCCCACCCAGCCAGAAACAAACACTGCCCACAGCAGGCAAAGACAGCCTCTGCAGATGGATGAACTGAGGGAAAAAGTGGCCAAGACACAACAGCAGGCCTCATGCAACACACACAGGAGACACCCCCTGAAATGCCAGTTTCTGGTGAACAAGGGACACTGCACTTCAGGGCACCATGCAACCTCTTCTTCATAAGGCCACTACATAAACAGCAGGAGACATAGCTGACTTTCCTAACACAGAGAAACAGACATAGAGAGTTAGACAAAAGGAGGAGAGAGTTGAATATGTCCCAAATGAAAGAATGGGACAAAACTACAGCAAGAGACCTAAATAAAACAGATAAGTAATATGTCTGATAGGGAATTTAAAGTCATGATCATAAAGATACTCACTGGACTTGAGAAAAGAGTGAAGGGTATCAGTGAGACATTTCACAAAGAGATAAAACAGAACAAATCAGAGATGAAGAACACAAAAAATAAAATTAAAAACACACTACATGGAATAAATTAAAGGCTAGAAGAAGCGGAGGAGTGAATTAGCAACCTAGAAGACAGAGAAATGGAAAGTAATCAAGCTGAGCAGGCGAGAGAAAAAAAAGCATGTAAAATGAGAATAGACTTGGGGAACTCAGTGACTCCATCAAGCATAATAGCATTCACATTATCGGGATCCCAGAAGAAGAAAGAGATTAGGGGGCAGAAATTTTACTTGAAGAAATAATAACTGAAAACTTCCCGAATCAGGGGAAGGAAACAGATATCCAGATCAAGAAGGCACAGAGATCCCCAACAAAATCAACCCAAGGAGGTCCACACCAAGACACATAATAATTAAGATGCAAAAATTGGTGATAAAGAAAAAAATTTTAAAGCACCAAGAGAAAAGAAGACAGTTATATACAAGGGAAAAAAAAACAAAAAAACCATAAGGCTATCAGCAGATTTTTTCAGCAGAAACTTTGCAGGCCAGGAGACAGTGGCAGGATATATTCAAAGTACTAAAAGGAAAAAAATCTTCAGCCAAGAATATGCTAACCAACAATGCTATCATTCAGAATAGAAGGCTGTCATTCAGAATAGAAGGCAATAAAGAGCTTCTCAGACAAACAAAAACTAAAGGAGTTCATGACCACTAAACCAGCCCTACAAGAAATGTTAAGAGGGATTCTGAGTGGAAAGACCATGAGTAAGAGTAAGAAAAGCAGGAAACACAAATGCAGTAAAAATAAAGTATATCTGTAAAAATCAGTCAAGGGGGGCACCTGGGTGGTACAGTTGGTTAAGCATCTGCCTTTGGCTCAGGTCATGATCCCGGGGTCCTGGGATCGAGTCAGGCTCCCTGCTCAGTGGGGATCTGCTTCTTCCTCTCCGTCTGCCATTCCTGCCCACCTGTGCATGCTCTCTATCTCTCTCTCTCTCAAATAAATAAATAAAATCTTTAAAAAAAAATCAGTCAAGGGATTCACAAAATAAAATATGACACCATATACCTAGAACATTGCAGAGGAGAGGAATAAAGAATGAGTTCAAACTCAAGTGACCATCAACTTAATATAGACTGATACTTACAGAAGGTGTTATATATAAACTGAGTGGTAACCACAAATCAAAAATGAGTAATGAAGGGGGGGAAATCGGAGGTGGAGACGAACCATGAAAGACTATGGACTCTGAAAAACAAACTGAGGGTTCTAGAGGGGAGGGGGGGTGGGGGGATGGGTTAGCCTGGTGATGGGTATTAAAGAGGGCACGTTCTGCATGGACCACTGGGTGTTATATGCAAACAATGAATCATGGAACACTACATCAAAAACTTATGATGTAATGTATGGTGATTAACATAACATAATAGGGGCGCCTGGGTGGCTCAGATGGTTGGGCGTCTGCCTTTGGCTCGGGTCATGATCCCAGGGTTCTGGGATCGAGTCCCGCATGGGGTTCCCGCTAGGCGGGAAGCCTGCTTCTCCCTTTGCCTCTCTCTCTCTCTGACTCTCATGAATAAATAAATAAAACATAAAAAAAACAAAACAAACAAACAAAAACATAACATAATAAAAAAATATATATAAATGAAGAAAAAAATAAAATAAAATAAACCCTAAAAAAAAAATGAGTGGGCACCTGGGTGGCTCAGTTGGTTAAGCGACTGCCTTCGGCTCAGGTCATGATCCTAGAGTCCTGGGATTGAGTCGCACATTGGGCTCCCAGCTCAGCGGCGAGCCTGCTTCTCCCTCTGACCTTCTCCCCTCTCATGCTGTTTCTCTCTCTCTCGCTCTCTAATACATAAATAAATAAAATCTTAAAAAAAAATGAGTAATGAATATGCAAAAGATAAAGAAACAGAAATCCCAGTATATCACTACCAACAGCCAGCAAACCATGAAAGAGAGCAAAAACAACCACAAAACAAGTAACAAAATGGCAATAAATACATATCTGTTGATAATTACATTGAATGTAAATGGACTAAGCACTCCAATTAAAAGACATAGGGTGATGAAATAGATAAAAAAAACAAGATGCATCTGTATGTTGCCTACAAGACACTGATTTAAGACCTAACAACACATGCATATTGAAAGTGAGGGGATGGAGAAACACTTATCATGCAAATGGATGTCAAAGGAAAGTCAGGGTAGCAACACTTATATCAGACAAAACAGACTTTAAAACAAAGACTGTAACAAGAGACAAAAAAGGACACTAAATAATAATAATAATAATAATAATAATAGGGACAATCCAACAAGAAGATATAACAGTTGTAAATATTTATATACCCAACATGGGAGCACCCAAATACATCAAATAGTAATAACAAACATAAAGGAAATAATCGATAGTAAAACAATAATTGTAGAAGACTTTAACACCCCACTTACACTGATGGGCAGATTATCCAACAGAAAATCAATAAGGAAACAATGACTTTGAATGACACACTGGACCAGATGGATCTAACAGATACATTCAGAACATTATATCCTAAAGCAGCAGAATACACATTCTTTTCAAGTGCACATGGAACATTCTCCAGAATAGATCACATATTAGGCCACAATACAAGTCTCAACAAATTCAAAAAGATCAAAGTCATACCATGCATCTTTTCTCAGTACAATACTATGAAACTAGAAATCAACTACAAGAAAATATCTGAAAAGACTACAAATACATCAAGGTTAAATAATGCTACTAAACAATGAATGGGTTGACCAAGAAATCAAATAAGAAATCAAAAATTACCTGGAAACAAACAAAAATAAAAACACAATGGTCCAAAATCTTTAGGATACGGTGCTAAGAGAGAAGTTTATAGTAATACAGACCTACCTCAAGAAGGAAGAAAAATCTCAAATAAACAACCTAACCTTATACCTAAAGGAGCAAAGAGAAAAAATAACAAACAAAACCCAAAACTAGAGGAAGGAAGGAAATAATAAAGATTAGAGCAGAAATGAATGATATAGAAACTAAAAAAGACAATAGAACAGATCAATGAAAATGAAACCAGGAGCTGGTTCTTTGAAAAGATCAACAAAATTGATAAACCTCTAGGCAAACTCACCAAAAAAAAGGGGGGATGGAGAGAGAACTCAAATAAACAAAATCACAAGTAAGAGGAGAAATAACAACTAACATCACAGAAAGACAAATTATTTTAAAAGAATATTATGAAAAATTATGTGCCAACAAACTGGATGACCTAGAAGTGGATAAATTTTTAGAAACATATAACTTCCCAAAACTGAATCAGGAAGAAATAGAAAATTTGAACAGACCAATAACCAGCAAGGAAATTGAATCAGTAATCAAAAAACTCCTAAAAAACTAAAGTCCTGGACCCAACAGCTTTGCAGGCAAATTCTACCAATCCAATTTAAACAGAGTTAATACCTATTTCTTCTCAAACTTTTTCAAAAAAATAGAGTAAGAAGGAAAACTTCCAAATTCATTCTATAGGCCAGCATTACCCTGATACCAAAACTGATAAAGACTCTAAAAAAAAAAAAAAAAAAAGCGAGAGCTATAGGCCAATATCTCTGATGAACATAGATGCAAAAATCCTCAACAAAATACCAGCAAACTGAATCCAACAATACTTTAAAGAAATCATTTACCATAATCAGGTGGGATTTTTTTCCTGGGATCCAAGGGGGGTTCAATATTTACAAATCAATCAACATGATGCATCACATCAATAAGAGAAAGGGTAAAAACCACAGGATCATTTCAAAAGATGCAGAAAAAGAATTTAACAAAGTACAAAGTCCATTCATAATAAAAACCCTCAACAAAGCAGGTTTAGAGGGAACATACTTCAACAAAATAAAGGCCATATATGAAAAACCCGTAGCTAACATCATACTCAATGGTGAAAACCTGAGCTTTTCCCCTAAGGTCAGGAACAAGATAAAGATGTCCAGTCTCACCACTTTTATTCAAATAAGTATCAGAAGTCTTAGCCATAGCAATCAGAGAGCAAAAAGAAAGAAAAGACATCCAAATTGGTAAGGAAGTAGTAAAACTTTCCCTATTTGCAGATGAGATGATACTCTATATAGAAAACCCTAAAGACTCCACCAAAACACTAGAACTGATAAATGAATTCAGTAAAGTTAGAGAATATGAAAAAAAGAAATCTATTGCACCTCTATACACTAATAATGAAGCAGCAGAAAGAAATTAAGAAAACAATCCCATTTACAATTGCACCAAAAATAATAAAATACCTAGGAAGAAATTTAACCAAAGAGGTGAAAGACCTGTATTCTGAAAACACTGATGAAAGAAGTTGAAGATAACACCAAAAGAGTGGAAAAGCATTCCATGCTCACGGACTGGAAGAACAAATATTGTTAAAATGCTTATAGTACCCAAACAATATACAAATTTAATGCAATCCCTATCAAAATGCCAGCAATATTTTTCACAGAACTAGAACAAACAATCCTAAAATTTGTATGGAACCACAAAAGACCCCAAATAGCCAAAGCAATCTTGAAAAAGAAAAACAAAACTGGAGGTATCACAATTCCAGACTTTAAGTTATATGACAAAGCTGTAGTACTCAAAACAGTATGGTATTGGCACAAAAATAGACACATAGATCAATGGAGCAGAATAGAAAGCCCAGGAATAAACCCACAATTAATCTTCAACAAAGAAGGAAAGAATATATAATGGGAAAAAGAGTGTCTCTTCAACAAATATTGTTGGGAACTGGACAACAACATGCAAAAGAATGAAACTAAACCACTTTCTTACACCATACACAAAAATAAACTCAGAATTGCTTAAGTACCTAAATTTGAGACATGAAACCATAAAAATCCTAGAAGAGGGAACAGGCAATAATTTCTTTGACATCGGTGGTAGCAACATCTTTCTAGATACATCTCCTGAGGCAAGGGAAATAAAAGCAAAATTAAACTTCTGGGACTACATCAAAATAAAAAGCTTCTGCACAGCAAAGGAAACAACCAAGAAAACTAAAAGACAACCTACTGAATGGGAAAAGATATTTGCAAATGACATATTTGATAAAAGGTTAGTATCCAAAATATATAAATAACTTATACAACTCAACACAGAAAACCCATATAATCTAATTAAAAATGGGCAGAAAACACCATGAAGAGACATTTCTCCAAAAAAGACATCCAGATGGCCAACATGACAATAACACATGAAAAGATGCTCAACATCAGTCGTCACAGGGAAATGCAAATGAAAACCACAATGAGATATCACCACACATTTTTCAGGATGGCTAAAATAAAAAACACAAGAAACAAGTGTTAGAGAGAATGTGGAGAAAAAGGAACCCTCATGCACTGTTGGTGGGAAGGCAAACTGGTGCAGCCACTCTGGAAAACAGTATGGAAGTTCCTCAAAAAGTTAAAAATAGAACTACCCCCAAAATACAAAAACACTAATTCCAAGGGATACATACACCCTTATGTTTATTGCAGCATTATTTATAACAACCAAACTATGGAAGCAAACCAAGTGTCCATTGGTAGATGAATAGGTAAAGAAGATGTGGTATATGAATAGGTAAAGAAGATGTGGTATATATACTGTGGAATATTATTCAGCCATACAAATCTTGCCATTTGTAACAACATGGCTGGATCTAGAGAGTATAATGCTAAGAGAAATAAGACAGAGAAAGACAAATAACCATATGATTTCACTTGTATGTGGAATTTAAGAAACAAAGCAAAGGCGGAAAAAAGCAAGCGAGTGAGAGAGAAACCAAGAAACAGACTCTTAACTATAGAGAACAAACTGATGGTTACCAGAGGGGCAGTGGGTGGGGGATGGGTGAAATAGGAGATGGGGATTAAGGAGGGCACTTGTGGTGATGAGCCTAGGGTGATGTGCAGAATTGTTAAATCACTATATTGTATGCCTGAAACTAATGTAACACTGGAGGTTATCTACCCCAGAACTTCGTGAGAAACTGTTTTTGCTTTTTTACAGGCTCTTTGTTCTAGAATTCAGGCAGTGACTGGAAAAACGGTACAAAACAAGACTGTGATCAGTAGTTACAGTGTCACCCTTCCCTCTGTCTATGAGCTCAGTGGTGGGGGAGAGGAGCCTCCCACACTCACCCTGGCCCAGAGGTGTCTCAGCTCTGGACTGCAGCTGTCTAGTCCCACAAATACCCCAGACATGCTCAGCTGTGTCTGATGCCAACGGCAGAAAGCTTGCCTTTTTTCCCAGGAGGCTCCTCAGGGCCATCTAAATTGGTCTTTGATGGCCAGAGTCACCAGCTTACCAAACATTCATAGAAGTTTCTGAATATCCTTTTGCTCAGGGCATGCTTAGGTCCACTCTTCCATTCTAAACATTGAGGTTCTGAAAACCCCTAATGAGAAAAATTAGGGGAAAGGAAAGAAATGAAAATAACATGTACTGATTACTTAATATGCAAAGGCACATTGTTAGTTTCTTTACATACAAATGCTATCTGCATAACAATCTAATGATATAGTTTGTTTTTCTATCCCTATTTAATAGACAAAGAAATTAAAGTTTAGTGGCATCAAGTAACTTGACCAAAGTTATCATGTTAATAAGTACCCAAGTTGGGATTTCAGCCCAGGTTTAGCCTCAAAGAACATGCTATTTCTACAACACCACAAAGAACTATAAATTAAGAACAGAAGTGCCCACAGAAAGACAATCTATTAATGGGTTGAATGCTAATGAACATTAGTCAGTTGATAGACATTAGCTGTGACACGTTTGCCAGGAATATGACCCTCATTTTTGCAGAATCTTGCTATTTATAGGGCATTGAAAATTGCTTCCTTGAGTTCTGGCTGCACAATGTATTAATCACGCTTTGGTACAATATTACTAGTTACTAAATTCTGATGTTACAATATCCTATCTGCATGAGGCCACATAACTGGTTAGAAAGTGAAATAATGAAGCCATTTAAACTATTGCTTACCCTTGACAGCTAAAATGGAACATCTATAAATTTTTACAGAATTAACTGATTTTGTAACTAAATAGATTAAATCAACTGATTGATTTAGCCTTTGAAATTCCAAGACTCTTTGCAGTTTTTATGAAGCACAAAAGATTAATATCTACAACAGTGGTCTTCAACCCTTATACATAAAAAAAGGACCCCTTAAAATTTTGTTTAAAAAAATTAAAATAATACCAGTACATGGTGTTTTTAAAAAAAAATCAGTTGGTTTAGAGATGATAACGAGAACCAGTAATCTTCCATCTTACCCTTTATAGTTAGAGTACCCTTGGCTTTAAGTCTAAGAAACACAATTAAAACTGACTTAAACAATTAAGAAATTCATTATCTCACATTCCAAAGTCCATATGCAGGGTGGGCTCCAGATGTGTGTCAGGATTGTGACCCCACTGCTCAGGAAATCTCAGTGTATGTAGCTTTGTCCTCTGATAGTCACAAGATGGCTGCAAGCTCCGTCTGCTTAGTGGAAGAAAGAGATTGTCTTTCCCGTTGAGGAACAGATGCCCTTCTCTACAGTTTGATTAATCACCTCCTCCCCACCGTGACTGAAAGTAGCCAGTGAAACTTCAGGCGCTGTTTGTTCAGATCAGTAATTCTCTACCTTATCGGATCCAATGCCCTTTTTGAAAACAAATTTTTCTTATTCCCCTCTTTCCTAGCCTGATACCATGTGATGGATATCATAACCCATCTACACACACCATTTCAGAAAGTACTTATATTAACAAAGCTTCTCAGACAAGTTCTGTTGTTTCTTGACCCTTACTTAGGTAAAAGCTGAATCAAACACTCTCTTTCCCAAACCCAGGCCCATCCAGTATGTATAAGCTTGCAACCTAAATACCCTATTTGTTTCAGCTTTTGCTTTGATTTCTGTCTGCCTTGATCAGTTCTGAAAGGTTCTCTGCTGCCATCAATGCTCACTTTTGCCACCCGAGCCTTAGGGGAAGAGGTATCCTATTGGAGGAAGGATCTTGAGCCACTAATCCTCTCTTCTTTTCTGAATGACTCATCAGTACTCACTGATTCAGGCCATTATGTTCAAGAAACTGCTATTCAAGTGAAATATCTCTGGGATCTCAGGTCCAGAGAAGGAAATAGAGAAGCATAGAGGAAGATGCAAAGTTCAACATCATCTATTTTGTGAAAGTACTTCTCAGAGACAGTTCTTAGAGACCCTATCGTTTTGAATTTCCTAAATTCAGTCATTCCCTGGGTCAAGTTTTCCCTAACTTACCAGAGGAGAGAGAAGAGAGGATAATGAACATTTATTAAACTCCTAGGGTCAGGGACAGTATGGGCAATTTCTGTGTGGCACACCATTTAGTGCTCACTGGGACACTGTCGGGCAGCTGTTTCTGTACCCGTTCCATAGGTGATGGGACTGTGTCTCCAAGGGATAGAGAGCAGCAAGGACATATGGCGCTGGAAGTTGAGCTAGTCCTGTGAGTCCAAAGCCCAGCCTTCTTCCAGGCGTCAGTGAAGTCACTCTCTCCTGTCTGCCATCTTGTTTTTATTTTTACTTTATGTTAGAGCATCCTTGAGTTCCCCTGGTCCCCAAAAAATTCAGACTCATCTAATCTCCCCGTCTCCAAGGCTTGCCTCCACATTTGGCACTTAAATTCCTTTCCTAGCAGTCACCTGACTGCTTAGACAATTCCAGTGTTAGGGAATTTCTGAGCTGGAGGCAACCCAGCACATCTCCAGATGCAATGGTTGTTAAAGAGTTCTTTCTTTGCATCCCCAAAACTTGGCACACTATGTCACTTCTGCTCTCTGAAGCCTCCTTAGAAAAGTCTCATTCCCATTTCACATGGTGGCCCTGCAAATCTTTGAGCCAAAGTTCATTTGATTATCTCTCATGCACAATGAATGGGTCTACTGCAGATCGATTCATCGACACCTGAGGTATTATGTGTCTTTGGTGCCCAAATCTCTCTTCCCTCTTCTCTAACATCAAGCTTTGTCTAATATATCCCTTTACAAATGGCTCCCATTTCCTAACTTCCTATGACCTACTCCATCCTTATCCTGGCTTCTAATTCTTTTCTCATATACCTAGGTTCAATTTTTCTTCCAATTAGTGTTAAAATCCATCCTGGCTCTTGTCCAATGATTACATATTTACATTTATCAACAGGAACATTTCATTGAATGCACAAGAAGGGAGGCTTGACAGCAGAAGAAAAACATCTACAAAAACCAGTTTGGTTTTCTTCTCCTGCCTTAAGATTTATTCTCTTGAGATAATAGAGAAATTGTATTTTATTTTTTGCACCTTAGAAACAATGTAAAAGCAAATAAGGAGAAATTTCTGGATAAGAAATTTGAATTCAGGTATGCTGCAAACCAGTGGTTCTAAGTGTGGTTCATAGACCAGCAGCATCAGCATTCCATGGGAATCTGTTAGAAATGCAAATTCTTGGGGCGCCTGGGTGGCTCAGTTGGTTAAGCGACTGCCTTCGGCTCAGGTCATGATCCTGGGGTCCCTGGATCGAGTCCCGCATTGGACTCCCTGCTCGGCAGGGAGCCTACTTCTCCCTCTCCCGCTCCCCACTCTTGTGCTCTCTCTCTCTCTCACTCTCTCTCTCAAATAAATAAATAAAATCTTTAAAAAAAAAAAAGAAATGCAAATTCTTGGGCCGTCCCTTAAAACTATTGAATCAGACACTCTGGGGTGGGGCCCGGCAACCTGTTTTTTCAAGGTGCTTCTGACATTCACTCAAATTTCAGAATTGCTGTAACTTACCTGGGCTTGTATTCTTGGTAATTAATAAAAACAATTAACACCTTTGGCATTCTTTACAAATTTGCAAAGCACTTTCTCCTACATTATTCAAACTCTCTGGACTTACTGCTTCTCATGAAAACTAATGAGGTTGAGCTAGATCATGGGTGGCAAATTTCATATTAGTTGCCAACTCTGATCAATTAGTACTGATTCCCTGGAGAATAACGGCTTCAGAGTCATAGAGATTTACAGAAGTTGTTTAACTTCTAAATTTCTGTTTCTTCATCTATAAAATAGGAATTATATCACCACCTACCTGCTGTTTATAATGTTGAATTTTTGTAAAATAAACCGTATTTGCAAATCCAACATTGAGCTTCTGGACTACGCTAACTCCACTGCTGAACCTCAATGGAAAGGGTCGACCGTTTGCAGTTGAAATGATCTGAAAACGTAGCCTCTGTCCTTTTAAGTCAGTTGACTTGTCGCACCTTTCTTTGTAAGACTTGTACGGTACTGGCAGAAAAGTTTTTTAAAAGCCATAGGCTTTTCCTTGTCCTTAGCTGTAATAATGCATCTGACTTTGGTTTCCTTGAGAACTGTATTTCCGTCCATCTCCTGTGTACTGGTCCCTGTGTTTACCACTCTGCCTACCCCTCACTCCTGTTCCCCTGGTCTTTTGGAGTTTGTGACACTGATTTGAAATGGATGGTGTTCTCTTGAGAGCAAGTGAGATTGTAGAGTTAAACCCCAGCTATACATTTTTCTAACATAGCTCTAAGGTCCTTGTTGCTGTTTGTGATAACTGATAGATAACTCATTGGAAACATGTGCATACATTTATATTCAGATGAAGTTATGGTTTGCACTGTCTATTAAATATCTCAATTAATTTTCATAAAAAAAAAATACGGGAAAATATGCTCATTTGGTGATGTCTGCCCTGATCAAGGAAGGAGGCAATAGAGGAATTTTTACCACATAGTAGCTTATCCTAGACTGGAAATTCTCCATTCTAAATGGAGGGGGTAGGGGGTAAAGGTGACTTAAGGAAACAAGTCCTTTATTTAAACACAAGTCAGCCAGTTTTGAGCAGAGAAGAGTTTCTAAGATAATTTTTCATAGTATCTGGGCCCCAAGAAGATACTGAACAAATTTGGGGGAAGGAAACTCCTTTTATCATTTCTGCTCTTGGGTCCCAGATAAAACTATACAAAATAAAAATAGACAAAGAGCATAAAAGTTATCTCTTCTTAAAAATACAATACCTAAGGAGTCTAGCAAATGAAACAAAGGATGTTCCAATAGCTCAAATATTATATTAAGATAACAATTAAGATTCTAAGGTAACTAACCATGATCCAATGTAGACAGATTGACATAAACATCCAGATACTTCTCTGCGGATCCTTTCCTTCAGGCTTTCTGTACATCTTCTCGTATCATCTATCCCACTGTAGGAGCTGATCTTCCTAAAACCTTGTCTTCCTAGTAAAAACACCCAAAACTTAAATGCCCCCTTTTAAAACATTCCTCATCACTTGGATGCTCCCACTCAGTTCTGTTTTCCAGTCTGAGGGATGAGCTTAGCTCATCGTTGACACAAAGTGAGATGATGACTGACACCTTTGAGCCCCAGTGATGATTTAGACTTTGCTGGTTCAGATGATCAAGTCCACTGTGTATCTGTTGAATGACTTTATTAACGAATCTTTTTTTTATAGTCTCACTCCACTGAACCACACACACATACACACAAAGGGAAGTGGTTTTGCAGGAGTCTGCATATTATACTTTTCCAATACAATGATAGATGAATCAGATAATAAAAAGATGGACAACAGAAATTAGTACACATTTAGTAGGAGATTGGACATGTGCTAATAGCTCCTGTAAGTCATTGTTTTAAATAATACACTCAGAGCATCCTGGGAATTTTCAACACACAAGGGCACAAAATAAGGTACTTGCAATATAAAATCATCCATTCCTAGTGGGCCGTGAGAAACCTCTGTATATTCATGGCTCAATTTTCCCAAAGGAACAGCAGTATGAGTTAGATAGCTAAGAAAAGAACTGTATTTGGAGTTGACCGCTACCTTCACTAATTTGCATACCCTTCTCAGAGTTGCTATGAGACCAATGCAAGATGGCAGTGTAGGAGGGTCCTGATCTCACCTCCTCCCATGGACACATAGGATCAACAGCGACATATGGAACCACTCCCTCTGGAAAACAAAAGCAAAAACAAAAAAAGGCTGAACAACTCCTACATGTGGGGCAAATAAGAAAAAACCCACATTGAAGTAGGTAAGAGAGGCCGAGACACAATCTTGTCATAAACCCCACCCCCAGCACAGTGACCCACAATCAGGAGGGAATTCACAACCCTGAGCTTCTCCCTGAGGAGCAAAGGATTCGAACCCCACATCTGGCAACCCAACTTTTAAGACCTGCACCTGAGAGAGAAGCCCCCAAAACACCTAGCGTTGAAAGTCGAAGTTGCTATTGCATGCTGCTTTTGAAACCATAAAATGCTGTGCAGATGGGGGTGTTTCCATATTCTATCTTTCACTGGAGATATTAATAAACCGTAAAGTAATCATTTCAAACTAGAGTTACAGTATGGGCATTGTAGAAGGTCCATGAGATTTGGATTTTTTTTTTTTTTTGGACAGTTGTTATCTGACAGTTATTATTTTGTTTTGTTTTGTTTTTGTTCTGTCAAATCAGGAGAATGGGTACTAAAGGCAATCTGCCAAGTAGAAAACTATGGTTAACTTGACATCAAGGACCTCTTTTCTAGGCATCTCTCCATTTAAGCCACATGTGGTGTTTTGTAGCCTGGCTATTGCCCATTCGTTGGCAAACAATGAGTTTCCGAGCCCTGGACTACCCAGGGCATATTAGCAGCCCCAGCTCTGAGTAGCGTAGCAAGAAGAGCAGCTCCAGCAATACCCCTGAAGGCAGCAATGCCTGTTGCTTGTGCACTCATTAGCATGCACAGAAGACTCAGTAGGCAGAAAACTGAAGTAGCTGGGGGTGGGGCGGGGGGAGACAGGCTCCTCTCAGCTGCTGCCCTGTGGCCAGGACAGCAGGCTATTGCCTGAATGATATCACTAAAAATGGGGCAGGATAACCCCACCTGTCTCTAAATATATCACTCACTGGACTTGTCTCTTATGACTCATTCCTCAAGTGAGAGAATGACATAATAATGCATACAATATCCGTGACATAATTTATACGAAATCCTTAAGCACAGTGTCTGGCACACAGTGAGGTGTCAATAAATTTAACTCTTGAAAATATTGTGATTAGTTGTCCATGAGATAGAGCATTCAAGCTACTTTAGACAAGAAGCAAAACTGAACCATGAACAGTCATTCATACTCAATTCCACATTGGCTCTTTAGATTCAACAATGGTAGGACCCCTGGGAATAGGGACACAGAGGAAATGGGTGGGGCACTTTGATTTGAAAACTGCAGGGATGGATAAAGGATGCAGGGTCAGTAGGGCACTATAATGGGACAAGATGAGGGTACCAGGGTCCTATTGGGAAAATAAAAGTGGAGAAGGAAAAAAACAAGTGGAGGAGGATTAAAACTATGTAAAGTAACAGAAAGAATCCTCTCAAGAATCAAGAGAAGTGGTCTTCATTCAAGCTATGTCCCTAGCTAGCTGTGTGACCTTCACAGATTACCCAGCCTCTCTAATGTTGCTGTATTCACCTGGGAGGTGGTGCTGTGGGATTAGATCTGCCCTTAGAGCCCTTCCAAGAGCACCAAAAATAAAGTGTTCCTACCTTTCCTTACATCCAGACTCTGAATGTAATAAGTTCGTAGGCTAGAGGGAAACTTTGAAGAGTTCTATAAATGTACAAACTATCAAAGCTATATAAGGTGACTTACAAATGAGTCAAGATAAAAAAAAAAAATCTATGCTTTATAAAACCACGTGCGTGTCTGTTGTCTCCAGGCTCAGGTGAATTTTACCCACATCTCGCATTCCTTTGCAGTTTAAAACCAGTAAATATACCTTGGAAATGCACCTTTATAATAAATATGTTTCACCTGGTAGAGAAGAGGCATGTCAGAACCTTTGCAAGCATTCAGAGTTTGAAAATAGATATGCTCTAACATTGTTTGGTTTATTGTTATTTGTGATATATAGTGTATTTTGAAATTTTGAATCATATTGAAGAGGGGCATAAAACGTTACTTATCAAGATAAGGAAGTGAGTCACCGAAAAGAAGGAAATGAACAGGATGTTTAAGGTGAGAATGTTTGGGTTTTTTTTTTCTTCTTTTGTTATTTTTCTAAGGAAATTAAAAACTTTCTGTCAACCTCCCTGTTGTAGTAAAATAATAATAAGCTTAACGTTTTGGAGTGTTCCTACAAAAGGGAAGTAAAGGGGTGTTTAAAAGTTCTCCCAAGTTCAGCCCAATGATTTATAAAAATAGATAGAAGTAGAAAATGATAAGGATTGTCAGGACCCCAGGGAGATTTCCAAGCCAGTGCCAGAAAGCCGGGATACGGAAAAGGAGCAGCTGATGACAAACTTGTATATAAATGGATAACCTCACAATTCACCTAAGCTTCAAAAAGTGTATAGTTAACCTTCCCCTCCTCAGCTTCCATCAACTTAGGTGCATGGGAGCTGTGTCATTTACAGTAGCATTTACTGTCATTTACAGTAGCATTCCTTCAGTCTTCATAGCCTGAGAGGACGCCACTGCGCTCCCACTCCTAGGCTATGCGCTTTAAGCCACTTTGCCAGCTGGGATGATGAATGGGTTTGCCACCATCTATCCACATTCTCTGGCCCAAAAGCAAACACAGTTGAACAGGAGCGCAAATGCACAGGCAGCTGTCTGAGGTCAGAAGTACAGTCTGTGGTCCTGGCTCAGACCAAGGCTCGTGTATCCTCATGGGGAGGCATCCAACCAATATGGCAGTGAACAATTCTTCTGATTATTATTCTTTTTTTTTTTTAGTTTGTCTTTTTTTTTTATGTTATGTTGATCACCATACATTACATCATTAGTTTTTGATGTAGTGCTGCATGATTCATTGTTTGCATATAACACCCAGTGCTCCATGCAGAACGTGCCCTCTTTAATACCCATCACCAGGCTAACCCATCCCCCCACCCCCTCCCCTCTAGAACCCACAGTTTGTTTCTCAGAGTCCATAGTCTCTCATGGTTCGCCTCCCTGTCCGATTTCCGCCCCCTTCATTTTTCCCTTCCTACTATCTTCTTTTTTTTTTTAACGTATAATGTATTATTTGTTTCAGAGGTACAGATCTGTGATTCAACAGTCTTGCACATTTCACAGCGCTCACCATAGCACATACACTCCCCAATGTCTATCACCCAGACACCCCATCCCTCCCACCCCCCACCACTCCAGCAACCCTCAGTTTGTTTCCTGAGATTAAGATTTCCTCATATCAGTGAGGTCATATGATACATGTCTTTCTCTGATTGACTTATTTTCGCTCAGCATAACACCCTCCAGTTCCATCCATGTTGTTGCAAATGGCAAGATTCCATTCCTTTTAATGGCTGCATAATATTCCATTGTATATATATATACCACATCTTCTTTATCCATTCATCTGTTGATGCACATCTTGGCTCTTTCCACAGTTTGGCTACCACTGTGGAGTGATATATGCATGAATTAGAAGATTCAAAATTCTTAAGATGTCAGTTCTCTACAGATTGATCTGTAGACTAGTATTAGTGTCGGTTCTCCATAGTCACAGAACCAAGTATATATATGTTACACATATAGTTTAGAGCACTGATTATATACATTTGTCAGAATGCATGTAATTGTAGACTTAAAATCTGTGCATTCTATCATATATAAATTGTGCCTCCTGTTAAAAGCATGGTCTTTAAAACCAGGCAGACCTGAGCTCATGTCTTTGTGATCACGGACAAAGTGTTAGTTTCCTCATCTGTAAAATGGAAATAATTCCAATTTCACAGGGCAACCAAGTATAAAAATCAGATTACGTTTGTAAAGAGATTAGTGGTGTGGACACCTCTCAGACCCTCTTCGTATCTCACTCTGGGATTCCTTCTAACCCACCTGTCTTTGTCCACTGAAAGTTCCAGGCTTCTAGTAAGACAGATCCTCCCATTTTGAATCAAAGTTTAGGAACATAAAGCTTCCCTGATGTGCTGGGGAAAACACGGGATTTCAAGTCAGACTGGGCTGAGAGTGGGGCTGGGTTCCTGTCCCAGCTCCACCTCTCCACCTCTTCCCATGACTTTGACCCTGGGCAGACATCCCACCTAGCCTCTGTTCCCCCGGGAGAACTATGTCTCCCACTCATGGTGGGCTGTAGCATTGAGATGATGTATGTAAAGCATTTAAGCACTCTGTAAACAATGCTTATTATTATCATAATACAGGTGAATTTGGACAAGTCACTTAACTTCATTAAACCTTAGTGGGCTCACTTTTAAAACAAAGTTATTAATAACAGAATTGTCTACCTCATCAGGTTGGTGTCAGGCCCATTGAGATAACAGATGTAAAAGACACTCCTTTTTAAAGACATTTTCTATATTATAAAGAGCTATTCAACAGTAAGCTATTGTTAACATTCTCAATGATACACTGAGCTGAAAGCTTTTTTTAAAAAGACTCCAAAGAAAAATGAAAAAAGAGGGAATACAGCCATGGTGTTACCATTGCCTTTCTGTGACATTTATAAGCAAACTGGAAATCATCCAACTGCACGAGTTAATTTGATTCTGCTTTGACTTGCAGAACTGTGGTTGGTGCATTCTGGTTTGCCTGTCTCTTCCTCAGCCCTGACTTGACATGCTGAGTCCACCAGGCTTGGGATGGACGGGACCTCTCCATCCATACTCTGCAACCCAGGGCCTCTGATGGCCTTCTTTGGTCCTGGCCCTGGTCCTCCATCCATTTCCTTCCTGGAGTTTCAAATCCTCCCATGGGAGAAATATCGGCTCTCGTGACATAAGGCCAGAGTGTGAGCATTGCTCAGCTGGATGTGAAAAATGGTCCCACGAGAACAGACATGGGCCCCTCCACCCAGGGAATTGTCATGTTACTGATTGCTTGAGAAAGAAGCAATTGTCCGCCATGGGAAAGACTCTTCCCTGGCAGGCCTGCTCTCCAATGGAAACACGTTTTAGGAGGTGGGAGGGGGGCTAAGAGCCCCAGGAAGGAGGCTCCTGATGCTTATTTATCCAGTTACTTCCAAAGTCTAAACCTGTTGGTTCCAGAACAGCAGGCCAGTCCTTCAGCCTCTCAGGTTCCTGGTTGAATGGTGGTAATACTTGCCCTCTGGGTTGCAAGGTATAAGTGTAAGAGAAAAAAAGTGCAGTGCTTTAAACAATGCCTGACACAGAGTAAGAGCTCATTAAGATGTGAGATGACCATATAAGTTATCATTTTCTATAATTTATCAGGACACTTTTGAGAGTGAAAGTACACTGCACAGACTGCGTGTTGGGACGGCAGGTATAAGCAGGACTGTCACAAGTGAGCCAGTTTGGATAGTGCAATAAGGGTATAATATTAGCTAGTATTGGACCTGGGGTTGGGCCATGCAGATACCAGGGGCCGGGACTGGTTGCTCTTGGTATGTATGCCTGCGACTGGTCCCCAGAGTCGCTGAGCACTGCCTGACGCTTGGGCGCAGGTGTGTCTCCCCGTTGATCTTCCCAGCCCCATAGGGTCAGTAGGAAGAACAGTTCCCAAGTGTGGGCTCTTTCTGCTGTTATAGGTGAGTCATCCTGCAGCATCTGAACTCTGTCCCAGGCGCCCCGGAAAACTGGGGCTAAGAAAATCTCAGTGTTATAGGGTCCTTTCCTTCATTGATATTCCACAAGGAGAGGCCAGAGAAAACCTCTTATTAGGCTGGACCCATTTGTTAACCAGTTGCGATAAGGCTGAAAAATAAATGCACTGTGATCCAGATTAGGAATCTTCCTCTACTCAGTACATCCTACCAAACTGAAACCTTGATGTGGGGAGTAGGTAAGAGGTCCGTTTTCTGTGTTCTCCAAACCATCCCCTATCATAGCCTCCAATGGGCATTAGAGCATTTGGTATGGACAGGTCCTCTTATCTGCTGCCATCCCTGCCTGCCATATTCATTCGCTTGTTCATTCATTTATTCAGCCGAATTCTGTTCTATGCACTGGGGATATAGTAGTGAAGAAGTTGCAAAAGTCCTTACTTGATTACATTCTGGAGTTGTGCTGTTCAGTATGATAGATAGTAGTTACAAAAGGCGGGCGCCTGGGTAGTGCAATCAGTTAAGCGTCTGACTTTTGGTTTCAGCTCAGGTCATGAACTCAGGGTCGTGAGATTGAGCCCCATGTTGGGCTCCGCTCAGCGCAGAGTCTGCTTAAGACTCTCTCCTTCTCCCTCTGCCCCTCCCTCACCTCTAAAATAAATAAATAAATCTTAAAAAAAAATAGTTAAAGGAGACTATTTAAATTTAAAGTAATAAAAATTAAATAAAATTAAAAGTTTAATTTTCTAACTCGCCATAGCCATTTCAGGTGCTTCCTAATCGTGTGTTGTTCATGGCTACTGTATTGGACAGGCCAGTAGTAGAACATTTCACAATTACAGAAACTTCTATTGAACCACACTGTTCTAAAAGGAGAAGAGTAGAAATGTCATAAACAAGTAAATGGACAAATATGTTATAAATCAGATGGTGATAAAAGTGCTTTGGAGAAATATGAAGTCAAACAAGGTGCCTAGAGAGTATGCTGGAGTGAGGGAGACGGGGGATAGGATGGTGGGTGGACATCTTCCTCATGATCAGAGCTGATCTTTCTGTTAAAATCTCCTAATATTTCCTTACCAGTTGTTCAACAAGCATGGCCTGGAGCCCCTTATTGTTACCTTGTCCAAGTTGGCTGTCCTGGCCCCTCTGTTAAAAGATGAATTCCTAGCTTAGCAGTGGGCAACCAGGACCCTTGATCAGGCTCTCTTCTGATCCCTTGACAGTTCTGATTCGTCAGTCCTCATGCCCTAATATTTAAAAATATTTTGAATATCACCCTTGCTGAAGTGTCATTTAAGCATGTAAGAAAATGATGGGAGTAGTAGTAAGGGAATATAAAGAAAAATATTCCAGGCGGAGAACACAGAAAGTACAAAGGCCCTGAGGCTGGAGCATACTTGGTATAGTCCAGGAAAAGCAAGGAGATCATGGTGAATGAGGCTTCCAGAAAGTAATAGAAGATAACGTCAGAGAAATAAGGGAAGTTGTGGATCATGGAGGGCCTTGTGGGTCATTTGTATCACCTTTTTATTGCCACAAAAATGTTGCATAAAAACCAACCACAAAACCTAGTAGCTTAAATCAATAAGCTGCTTCTACTGCTCCTCATTCTATGGTTCAGCTGGGCTCTGATGATCTTGGCCAGGCTGGGCTTATCTCAGCTGGATTTGCTCACTGAGGATCAGGAGGTGGCTTGGTTTAAGGCTGGCTATTTTAGAATGGCCTCATTCCCATGTCTGACTGTTGACTGGCTGCCAGCTGGGGCAAGGAGGTGACTAGACTACATGTCTCTCACCGTCCTGCCAACTAGCCTGGACTTGTTTACATGGGCACAGCAGGGTTCCGAGAAAGGCCCAGGCTTGGAGGTGGCACATTATCCTTTACACTGTGTTTGGCCAAAGCAAATCACAGGGTCAGCCTAGATTCAAGGTGTGGGGAAAAAGACTCCACCTTTTGCTGGGAGGAGTTGTACAGTTACTTTGCAAAGTAGGCAGATATAGAGAGGAGTGGAGAACTGCAGCCATTTATGCGATAATTTACTTCACCATTGTAGAGATTCTGACTTGTACTTGAGTATCCAGGTATGCCATTAAGGTTTGTCAATAAGGGGAAAAGGAATATCACATGATTCGAGTTATGTTTCAAAGTGATCCCTCTGGCAGCTGTGTTGAGGATCGACTGCAAGGGGAAAGGCAGGGGGACCAGGTAGGAAGTGTTGGAACAAACTAGGAGAGAGATGGGAAATGACGCTAGTGGTGCAGTTGTAGGAAGTGGGAGATGTTGGATTAGGCTCATGTCAAGCCAGTGGATTAGAAGTGAATTAAAGAAAGAAGGGTGTCAGGGATGGCTCCGAGGCTGGTGCCCTGAGCAGCTGGGAAAGTGGAGTTGCCATCATCTAAAGTAGAGAAAGCTACAGGCAAGCAGATTTGTGAACAAAGACGATGAGTTTCTGTTGGACTATGAAGCTTGATGTATCTATGATACACTAGCTTGGACTTGAGATGGAGAGGTCAACATGAGGGTTGCTGGCATGTGTTGGTAAAGGCATGAGATTGGATGAGATCACTGAGAAAATGAGGGTAGTGGGGAAGAAAAGACCAAGGGTTGAGCCCCGGAGCCCTGCAACATGAAGAGAGGAAAACTTCAGAGCGCCTTAATAGGAACAACCAGTGAGGTACAGGGAAAACCAGGAGATAAGGGGTTCTGGAAGCCATGTGTGGAAAGCACATGAAGAAGGAGGGAGCAGATCAGCTGGGTGACCACCACATCCAGCTTCCATCTGAGAAGGTCCTGGAAGATGGGTGGCTTTGGAGTGTTTCTCTGGAATGCAGTCTTATGTATATTTGTAGAAAAACATGTGGGTCTTAGTCTTTGCCCAAGCATGTGGGTGAAAAACAGGAAGGTGGCACAATTACAGAGGAGTGGCCCACTTACCTCCTGTTGCTAAAATTCTCCAGAGGCTGCTTCTGGCTCCAGACTGGAACACTGGCCCTGTTGCTGCTCAGAGGTGCATGTCCCTCCACAGAAAGCCAAAAAAACAGAAGCACCACCGCTGCCTGGAATGTTGTAGACACTAAGACATGTTGGGTGAATGAATGAATGAATGAGAGAATGAAAGTATAAGTGAAGAGTAACTGTGGTCATAAACTTCGGTTAGTGAACAAGAAAACAAAAGCCAACAGGCAGATCCTGGGGCCTGAGAAATGTTTCCACAGCCCCGGCCTCTCTCCTTGTATCTATTCACACTCTCCTCCACCTCAGAGACCCAGCTCCCTGCATTCCCTTCCTCGCTCTTCCTGAGAGGTGGATGGACGCTGCACATGGAGAAACACGGTACGGGCTTAAGACCCAGTTCTGCCAGGTATTAGTTGAATTAATAGCTGAGTTTCATAAAATCCTTACGAAGATTTTTTTACATGAGGCCTATGAAAACACCTTGTATACTGTAGAGTGCCATCTAAAGGTAAGGAAAAGTATTTTCCAGAGAACTAGCTGGAGAGGAGTGTCAAAGGGGAAGGGAGAGAGTTAAAAGACAGCCTCACACTGAGGAAAACGTGGGTAGGTGGGAGCACAGACCTAGGAGAAAGGTGGCAAAGCAGAGAGGACAGCTGAGTGAAAGATGGTGGCCAGAAGTTGTTCCCAGGAGAACATTATTACTCCCCAGTGCTTTATAAACTTTCTGCACCCCTGACATTCTTGGCATGAGTGGATTTTATTTCCCCCCAAGGAAATCAGCAGCTTTGAGGCAGATGATGTGGGGTAAGGGAGGCCACAGTCTGAGGAATGAAGACACAAGGAGCCCGAGGAAGTGAGGTTGGGAGATGTAGAGAGCACAGCAAGGGGCTTTCGATGGTCATTCACTGTGGAGTGGAATTCAGACCAAAGAGGAGGACAGTTTCTGAGGGGGAAGGCAAGGCTAGAATGGCATCTAAGTCACACACCTGAATACAGTGTGAGGTGAATTATTTGATGTATATAGTAGATTCTGTAGGAGTTCAAATGAGGCTGGAGTAATCTAGAAGGGATTTATTGAAGAAATGTTTTCCTCCCATTTTTACCCTCTTTCCTACCTCCCTGATCTATTACCATCTTTTGTTTTCCTTTTATTGTTTCTCTCTCTTTTCCCCTTTCCCTGTGGATGCTTGGGGGTGGCTTTGAGTCTCAACAGTTGCCTCACCACACCCTCACTGGCCCCCTCTCCCCTTGGGCCTTTACCAGCCTTCACATCGCTGGGAAAGGGCCCTCCATCATACGAGGCCAACTGCATTGACTTGTGCATGACCCTTTCCCCACCCCACTCCATACTATTCACCTTGTCAGACAAAAAGGAAAAATACAGGCACCGTGAGGATAACCCAGAACAACGTACACAGTTTCCAACATAAACTCTGCCACTCGGGCCTCCCACCCTGCAGAGCATCCAATAACTTCTGCTGAGCCATCCAAGCCCAAGGAAAAGCAACCCACTGTGAAAGAACAAAGGCGGCTTTAGTCCAGGCCTGTACCCACCAGTCAGGAGAGGCAGGCGACAGCACCTCCGGGCAAGCATGGTCCTTGGAAAGCTGCCATGTGGGCTGTCCTGAGCATGACAAGGCAAGGGAGGGGCCCAACAAGCCTCAGTCAATGAGAAACAGATCTGCCCTAAAAATAATAATGAATGAAAAAGCACAGTTACAAAGTCTTGCCTCCGAGCTGGTCTGGCACACAACCAGACCTAATGATATATTCAGAAGGAAAAATCTACGGTCAGAATTTGGAATCCTTTGGGCCAACTAGTCATCAGCAAACAGATCCAAAGACCTTCCATTGGTTTTACCAGCAGGCCTTCCAAGAAAGAACTCTTGACCCCGACAGCTGTCCTTTTCCAATAGACTCAACACTTGTCAGTGCTGAGTGACTGAAGCAGCTTGTTTGGGAGCAGAGGGATGAACTAGATGAACCTGTGTGGTCACATCATTCCCCATCACACAGGCAGTGCTAATGAGGCTGGGACCTGAGATTGAGAAAGAATCTATTGGGAAGGGAATGAAAGCACAGATCAGAAGAAGAGATACATGCACCCCTATGTTCATTGCAGCACTATTTATAATAGCTCAATATAGAAGCAACTTAAGTGTCCATTGACACATGAATGGATAAGGAAGATGTGGTATACATAATGGAGTATTACTAAGCTATAAAAAAGTGAAATCTTGTCATTTGCAACAACATGGATGGGCATAGAGGGTATTATGCTGAATGAAATAAGTCAGACAGAGAAAGATAAATACCTTGTGATTTCACTTACATGTGGAACCTAATAAAACAAATGAACAAAAAAAAACAAAACAAAACTAGATTCATAGATACAGGGAACAGACTGATAGTTGCCAGAGGAGAGGGGGTTGGAGGAGTAGGTGAATGGGTAAAGGGGAACAAGAGAGACAAACTTCCAGTTATAAAATAAATAAGTCATTGGGAATTAATATACATAATATACACAATAATGTGGGAATATAAACAATAATAGTGTGTTAACTTTGTATGGTGACAGATGGTAATTAGACTTATTATGGTGATCATTTTGTAATGTTTATAAATATTGAGCCACTACATTGTGCACCTGAAACTAATATAATATCATATGTCAATTATACTTCAATTTTTAAAAATCAGAAAAAGGGAGTAATAGAAGGAGCCTTCTTCTCAGTCCTCAAATATTTGGTGAGCTCTCCCTGAGAGCTGAGAACAGTGGGAGAAGGGTACAAAAGAATAGCATACACCATCCTACCCTCAAGATGCTTATTAGATTATCTATAGCTAAAAGTTTTTTAAAATATAAGTTTAAGGGAATGAAAGATTATTATTATTGTTACCAAAGACAGACCTCTAGGTCTTGGGCAAACAAAGATTGGTTGGTGGAGCTGCCTGGAAGTCTGTATTGAAAAAGTCTGTGATGGCTCGTGTGGGTTTAGGCTCAGCAAAAATGAATGAGTTCCCTGATATGTCAGTGTTTATAATGGATGGAAGGGAATGCTGTCTATTTAGTGACCTGAGCTCCAGGAAGGGGAGGGGGCAAAGTTGAACAGAACCAGCACTAGATTGTCACAACAGCTCATCCTTCCCTGGGAAACAGGACGCATGAGCACAGTGCAGAAGGAACAGGGGTCCCCTGGCACACAGTTTCCCAATCGTGGGAAGGCAGAGAAAGGAAGGGAGAAGCTGGGAGGGCTGCAAGGCTCCACAGAGCAGCACCATACAAAGACACATTTGGTTTTCAAGGAAACAACAACTACAGCTTAACCCCCTTCTCTTCTCTTTCTGTGAGCATGTAAAAGTCAAGGAGAAGGTTGCCAGGGAAGTGGCAAAACTTTCCCATAGATCTACCCGAGGCTGAGACTATTACTGATTTTTTAAGAAGTATCGTAGGCCAGGGGCTCCTGGGTAGCTCAGTAGGTTGAGCATCTGACTCTTAACTTTGGCTCAGGTCATGATCTCAGGGTCCTGGGATTGAGCCCTGCATCGGGCTCCATGCTCAGTGGGGAGTCTGCTTGAGATTCTCTCCCTCTGCCCCTCCGCCTGCTCGTTGTAGGCACCCACGCGCTCCCTCCCTCCCTCCCTCTCTCTAAAATAAATAAATCTTAAAAAAAAAAAAAAAGAAGTATCATAGGCCACAAGTTAGGATGATGAGGTGAGAGTAGGACACACATTTTGTTCTGCATGATAATGTGGTCACTCATGCGTCAGTGTCTCTTTATGAAATTGAAGATTCCATGGAGATGGTATTGTCATCTCTGCATTTCCCAGCACCTAATCAAGCTATATAAATAGTAGGCACTTGGTGAATACTTACTGATTGGATAAATGAATAATTTAATTTCTTTTGGGGGGAGTCCAGAGATTTAGAAGTCAACCCTCTAGCCACAGGAGAGAACAAAAGTGCACTTGTGGTGTTAAGGCTTATTTAAATATGGGGGCTTGGAACTGCCCACTCAGCCATTCTGGTCAGGGAGAACATAATAATAATAATAATAATAATATAATAATAATAATAATATAATAGCTAACATTTATTGAAGAATGATTATGTGCTTTATGAGAATGAATAGATCATTTTCATAGATTAAATATTTTAACAAACAACTCTAAAAATCTCGGTGGTTCCAGCCATAATCCAATACACGCATTGACAGGAGTAGAGAGAGGAATGCTATGTTCTACCCAGTCATTCAGAGACCTGGGCTCCCTCTGCACAGTGGCTCTGCTTTCCCTGAGCCCTGGAGTTGCCCTCACCCCCACCGGATTCTCTGCATCCACCTAGCAGAAGAGGAAAGAGAGGGCATATAGGACCACAGGGATTAGACTATGTAGCATATATCAGTTCAATCCACACACACTCCTGTGACCAGAACTTAGTTACACAACTTCACTTAGATGCAAGGAGGCTAGGAAATGTAGTCTATTAGTGACCCAGGAAGGAGAGGAAACAGTTTCGTTGTGTATCTAGCCAGTCTCTACCACAATGCATCATCTCATTTAATTCTTAAGGCAACCCTATAAAGCAAATACTATTTTTATTCCAGTTTTGCAAATGCTCAAACTGAGGCTCAGAGAAAAAAGTACTGCCCACGTAGGAAGTGATAGAACTGGGAGTTGGTCCGAGGTCTGACTCTAAAACATGTGTTCTAGCCCCACTGAACTGCTTCTTCGTAAGTGAGGTTCCGTTATGTTGTCATATGCTCCCTCTTCCTTCCTGCCACACAGATCCTCATGATACTGATTTTGGCTCTTTTGGATCTAAATTGCTGGTGATATGCAGCCATTTGGCACCCAAACATGCATTATCTTATCCATTCCCCATCTCACTCCCATGTGGTAGGTATTATTATTAGCTCTACTTTACTGGGGAGGACACTGAGATTAGATGGCTTATATAACTTGGCGATGAACATACAGCTAATGAGAGGCACATTTGAACACCGTATCTTGCTCTTTGGCCTGGAACTTTGGAAGACCTTACCCTGAAATGAAAGAAGAAAAAAAAAAAGACAACAACAAAAATCTTAAAAAATGCAACAATCGATTTTGCCATGAAATATCCCAAAGTGTTTGGCACTGAGGTTACCAAGGTCAGTTAGGCTCCTTCCTCCCCGGGTCTGATTTTATTTGAAAGGTACAAATATCAAGAGCATCGGGCAGTCCCTGGCCTTATGAGATACCATTAGATTGGCACATCAAGCCTTGAAGAAGTTCTTACAGCCAAACCATTCAGGAAATGAAGAATCCCATAAATAACAAGGCTGATACAAGGCCAGGGAACTTCTCCAGACTCAACGAGGGGGTGGTCTCTGCAGGCCAACGGCATTATTCCCAGCTGGGTTACTGGGTGCTGATGAGGAAGCAGCCTCCAGAGCAGGCTTTGTTTGCTGGGCTCTCTTCCTTCCTCCCCCAGCCTCACCCCTATCCTGAGAAGACCACCCTCTCCCCAGGCTATTAGCTCATGGACTTTGTTCCTGAATTCCACCCTCTCTGGGCATGCAGATGCCATCAGACGTCCTGTACTGGTCCCTGAGGGGAGAAAACAGGAAATGAAGCTAATTAGAACTGTTACACTGTGAAGAAAGAATAGTAACAATAACGCAATCTGAGGACTTGAGCAGATTGGCAGAGGAAAGGAAAAAACCAACAGGGGATTATGGGTCTCTGGGGCATGTGACTTTACAGTATCTGTAATGACGCCACGGTGGTCATCAGAGCCCAGTGTACCCAGATCCTAGGGGGTGCGAGCTCCCTGCTTTCCCTACACCAGCCCATTCTCATGAATGCAGCCCAATCTTCCTTCCTGAAGTATCCTTCACCCCTCATACTTTCCCAGGCCAGGCTTCATGAGACCGACGGCCGCTGGCAGTGTTAGCCCATGAAGATAGGAGTGACCTTTCCTGTTGGAAACTTTGAGCTCCCACACCCAGTGAAGCAACTGGAGCCAGACTGGTCAAGAGACTGGCCCAAGGTCACGCTGCTGGTTTGGGGGAAGCAGGGCTCCCAGGACTCTAGCCTTCTGGCTTGGAGGGTCTCTGCTGGATGGCACGTGGGTGTGCAACCCCCAGGCACATGAAATGGCCATACTGTCTACTCTATTCCTCATAAAAATGCACCTACCAAGTGCCTCAGACAGCTTCCCTGCACTGCTGATGCCTGAGAAGCTAGTGGTGTCTCTCTGGTATCTGAACTGTGGTTCTCTTCTCCCTGCCTCTCCAGCTCTCCCAGGAACCTGGGTTTCATAATTGCCACTTCTCCCCATCTGACTGGAGCTAATTTGCCACCTACCTAAGGAGTCCGTCTTCTGTCCTACTTCCCACAGCAGTGACCTCACTTTACACCTGTCTCTGTGCTCTCCCTCACACCCTGCCAGAAATCGAAGATCCTTGCATTCACTCTGTGCCCTTTCCCCATTTTAACATTTCTGTCTCTAATAGAGAAAGAAAATCATCCTTTAACCACACACTTAAAAATTTGCAAAATAAAGTCACAGATGATTTCACCAAGCCTTGTATAAGCTAGCCACTGCCAACCTCCCCACCCTCCTCTCTTCCCTCTGTCCATTCCACCCTGTGCTCACCATGCTCCTGCCACACTGGCCTCTGCTCAGTTCTTTAGCAAACACCAAGTTCTTTCTTGCCTCATGCCCTTTGACGTACCATTCCCTCTGACAGCACACGCTTCCCAAACCTGCTGATGGCTAACTTTGACTTATGCATCAAGACTCAGCTTAGATGTTACTTCTTCCTGGAAACCTTCCCCAACCTCTCTCATTAGCTTAGGTCCCTCACTAAATGCTCTTAGATAACCCTGTACTTTTATACCTTCTATCATACATGTGATCATACAATTATTTTGTTTTGCTTTATTTTATTTATTTTATTTTATATTTTATTTTATTTCATTTTATTTTATTTTATTGTTTATGTCCTCCAACAGACCAAAAGTAAGCTCCATGAGCAAGTTTCCAGAAGGGACTGATGCTGTATACACACGCATTCTAAATGCTGCTCTCAGGACACTTAGCTGATATGTCTTATCATGTAATCATTTGCATATATATGAAAGCACCTGACAGGAGTATAAATCTAATTGTGGTAGAAACCCCTAGAGTGAGGGATATGTAAAAAATGTTTATCAAATGAATGAACAGATGGATGGATGTCGATAATGCCTTTATAAAAACTTAAGGGGTGAGAGAGAGGTGCTAGCAGCTCTTGACAACAGATATAAAACATGGCCAGTGTGGAAGTATAAAGCTATCTATTATTTCTCTTTGTCACTTCTGTGTTTTTGTTTCTCCTTCTTTGTAGGAGCTGCTGTATTAACTTTCTATGCTGCGGAACAAATTATCAAAAACGCAGTGGCTTAAAACAGCACATGTTTATTACTGCAATTACTGTGGACCAGGCGTCCAGTCCAAGCACAGTGTAGTTAGAGTCTCTACTTAGGGTCTCCTAACTGGAGAAGGATTTGCTTCTAAGCTCCCAAGCTCCCTCAGGTTGTAGCAGAATTGATTTCCTTGTGACTGTAGGATTTATGGCAGCTTGCTTCTTCAAAGCCAGCAATAGCATGAGAAAGAGGCTCTAGCAAGAGGAGGGCTATATTTTTATTTAATTACATACATGTAATTACATTTATCCCACCACCTTTGCCACATTCTGTGGGTTAGAAGCAAGTCACAGGGCCCTCCCACCACCAAGGAGGCAATTCATACACAAAGGTATGAATTCCAGAAGGAGGTCATCCTATAGTCTGCCCATCATTGTCTGAAGTCTGCCCCCCCGCAATGATTCCCATCCCTCCTCCATTCAACATACAGTCACCCCATCCCAAGATTCTCAAGAGTCTCATCCCATTATAGCATCAGCTCCACAATTTCAGTATCCAAATCAAACCCAGCTGAGGATGAGGCTCCCAGGTAGAGTCTGTTAAGTACAGTTCCCGCGACACAATCCTCTCCATCTGTGAGACTGTGAACCTAAAGAGACAAGTTATCTATTTTAAAATACCCAACATACAGTGGTGGGGCAGGCATAAGAAAACAGGATAGATATTCCAATTCAAGGCTAAAATGAAGGATTAAAAAGGTTCACTGCAGTTTTGAAATCCGACTGGTCAAGTGCTAAGTCCTTGTAATATTTCAAGATGTGGGAATCATTCTCTGTGGCTCTTGGCTCTGACCTCTGAGCTCTTCTTGACTCCATTTTCTGTGTCATCCTTCCTTTTTCATAAAAGGAAGCACATGTTTGAAGCTGAATAGTTTATCAGCCTGCTTCTGGCCGGTAGAATTGGAGGGATTCAGCAGCCCTCTTTCATTTTGTTTTCTCTGCTCCTTCCCCTTCATGCTGCTGTGTTTCTACTCAAATCATTTTCTTAAGAACTTGGTGGATCTCCCATGGATTTCAGGGGAGTTCACCCCATTAGACAAAAGCCGTGCCCACAGATCTTTTTAAGATAATCCTTTCTCTATCTGTAGCTCCCGCAGAGATGGTTAAGGCACAACAGCACTCTCAGGCTTTCCAGAAGCCCTATGGTTCAAGATCTGGGAGGCGCACCCTTAATATCTTGAAGTTAAGATGACTGAATAATCTGACCTTCAGTTTTAGCAAAAGATCGTATAGTTGCACACTCAGCTTTCTCTCCATGCCGCACTGTTGGCAGCCATTTCTGACTTTCAGCATCTTTTACCATCTGGAGCGGCTGGAAATTTTCAAAAATTGTCAAGTTCTGGCTCCATTTTGTTTAACAGTTCCTTCCTCAATTTATCCCTTCTCTCACATTTTACTATAAGCAGTGAGAAGAGAGAAATCTTCAACACTTTACTTGGAAACTCCTTAGCTAAATAACCTAGTTCATCAGTTAAAAGCTGTGCTTTCCACAGAACCCCAGGAGACAATTTTGCTAAGGTTTCTGCCGACCACAAAGCAAGGATCTCACTTCCTTCCATTTCTAATAATGTGTTCTTCACTTTATCTTGAGTCAATTTAAAGCAACAGATGGTTTCCTTTATCATGCTCCTCTAAATCCTTCCGGCCTCCATCCACTACCTGGTTCCAAGGCTACTCCCACATTTGTGGGTATTTGTAAAGCAGCATTCCACTGCTGGGTACCAAAATCCGTTTTAGTTTTCTATCGCCGTGTGATGAATTACCACAAACTTAGCAGCCTAAAACAATACGTATTTATTATCTCACAGTTTCTGTGGACCAGAATCCAGGCATAGCTTAGCTGGGTCTTCTGCCTAAATAGGGTATCACAAGGCTTCAATGAAGGTGTTGCCCAGGGGTAGGTTTTCATCAGAAGTTTGACTAGGGAAATGTGATATTCTAATTTGCAATAAGAAATATGTATTTAGCCTTTGTCCCTATTTCTGAAAAAGCCCCTAAAACCTTTGGAATTTTCTAAGTAGTAAGTGATAAAATATCTTTTGCTCTTCATAACAAGCCCCTTTCAACCACACCTGAGTTTATGTTAATGAGGTGACTGGAAAGTAGGGATGGGACTGGTTGTCAGGGAAACCAATCATAAGTAGAGGATCAGGGCTTTCAGGCCCATCCCTCAAAGCTGCAGAGTGGGGAAAGGGACTGGACATTGAATCAATCATCAATGGCTGATGATTTAATCAATTGTGCCTATGTAATAAAGCCTCTATAAAACCCCAAAAGGACAGGGTTCAGAGAGCTTCTGGATTGCTGAACACATGGAGGTCTGGGAGAGTGGCATGCCTGGCAGGGACATGAAAACTCCACGTCACTTCCTCCTTACCTTGTCCTGTGCATCTCATCATCTGGCTGTTTATCTGTATCCTTTATCATATCCTTTATTATATAACAAACTAGTCCACGTAAGTGTTTCCCTGAGTTCTGCAAGTTATTCTAGCTAATTGTCAAACCCAGGTTGTGGGTTGAGGGAACCCTTATTTATAATCAGTAGGTCAAAAGTGTAGGTGATAACCTGGGATTTTTGATTGACAAATTGACATCTGAAGTTGGCAGGGGTGGGGGGAAGGAGTCTTGAGGGACTGCATCCTTAACCTGTAGGATCTTGGGTTACCTCCAAGTGAACAGTGTCAGAATTGAGTTAAACTATAGGACACCCAGTTGCTGTTGCAGAGAATTGCTTGATGTGTGGGAACCCCACACATCAGGTGTCAGAAATGAAGTGAAGTATGGTAGTCATGTGAGAGTAAAGGAGAAGCATGCGGGGCAAGGTTGGGGGAAGCTCCTATTATAGGAAGGATCTGCCTCCAAGCTTCCTCGGGTTGTTGGCAGAATTTATGTCCCTGTGGCAATAGGTTTCACGGCAGCTTGCTTCTTCAAAGTCAGCCACTGAGCGAAAGAGACAGACAGAGATGGAGAGAGATTGGCTCTAGAAAGATGGGCACTAGACTCTTATGTAATCACCAGCACATAATCACATACATTCATTACCTTTGATGCCTTCTATTGGTTAGAAGCAAGTCATGGTCCTGCCAACATTCAAGGGGAGGGAATTACACAAAGGTGGGAATACCAGATCACAAGCTACCTTAGAGTCTATCTGCCACAGCACTTTAAGACAAGGGGATATATTCATATACATATATATCCTTGGAAGAGACCATTTCTCGATACCTTAACTTTCCCACAGGTTTGTAAGTCAGCACCATTCTCCAGAACCAAGCTGAAGACTAAGTCATTTGGTAGTAATTACAGATACATATGTTTGCATTTATATGAGTTTGGATTTTGAGGAGGCTAATAAGAATGTAAGTGAGAGGAGCATCATTTAGTTGAGAAAGAGGGCGCCTGGGTAGCTCAGTCCGTTTGTTAAGCATCTGTCTTTGGCTCAGGTCATGATCCCAGAGTCCTGGGATCGAGTCCCACATTGGGCTCCCTGCTCAGTGGGGAGTCTGCTTCTCCCTCTCCCTCTGCCCCTCTCCTCTGCTTGTGCTCTCTCTCTCTCTCTCATGCATTCTCTCTCTCAAAATAAATAAATAAAATCTTTTAAAAATTAAAAAAAAAATAAGAAGAAGAAGGAAGAAAGGATCCAGACATTGCTTGGAGAGGGAGAGGGCCCCTGCTGGAAGGAGAAAGGCAGAGGGAGTTCCCAGTAGAGAGAAGCCAATATGGCGCTCTTCTAGTCAGGCTCCTATTCCACAACACCCCTGGTGCTGCTCACAGTTTCCTCTGCTCCTTAGTTCTGACACTACCCCCATCCACAAAGAGCATTAAAATTCATGTCTCCCCCAAGCTGACCCTAAAAACATTCATCCAGCCTGGTTCATACTCCCTGTCACTGCCCCATCCTCCTGGCCTCTGTAAAGCCCCATCCCCACCTTGACACAACCAAGTCAAATTACTGGGTCCATGTAGCCCACTCAGGCCTAAGCCTTCATTCTGACAAAGCACACCTCAGGCTTTTCCTCCTGAAAGATCTTTCCTCCCTGACTGTCCACTCAGGTGGCCACCATAAGATACCATAGAGGAAATGGCTTAAGCATTGAAAATGTATTTTCTCATAGTTCTGAAGGCTAGAACTACCCAACATCAGCAGGCACATTTGTGTCTGCTGAGATCTCTCTTCCTGGTTTGTAGATGGCCACTTTCTCACTAGGTGCTCACATGGCTCCTCCTTTCTGTGCAGGGAGAGAAAGAGAGGGGGCTGTCTGGGTCTCTTCTTAGAAGAACGCTAATCCTATGGGATCAGAGCCCCACCCTTATGACCTCATCTCACCTTAATTACTTCCTTAGAGGCCCCATCTCCAAATATGGCCACACTGGCAGTTAGGGCTTCAACCTAGGCATGTGGGGGGAGAGGAGTCACACATAGTCTGTAACATGGACCAAGAAGGCTGGGCTCCAACCCCCTCTAAAACCACCTGCTGTGCCCTTAAGAGAATGAATCTTTGAGTTAAACAGCAAAACAGGACATCCAGCAGGAGGAGGTCCAGAATTCTCCTTCAGACCAGGGAAGCTCTGTGTTTGTTGTTCTTAAGGGAGGAGGCCTCCAGATACTTAATTTAGGAAACTTGCCACAAGCCAGATGGATACAGCCAGAGGCTACATATAGCCTGGACTAGAGCTGCCTCACCAGAGTCTTAATTCATTTCGGATAGCTTTTTGTATTTAAAAACCCCACTCTTTTAGTATTAAGTCAAGATCAATGACCATTGCCAAGGGCAAACCTTGAATTACCACTATCATCACTTTTATGTCTTTCATTACATTATCATTATTAATTTTGATATACAGGGATTGATGTACATGTCTAAACCTTTATACTGAATGATATACTTCTTAAAGTCGGGACTCCCTTTTTTATGAACTCATCTCTGTCCCAAACTGCCCAACAGAGTAAAATGCACAGAGAGAAATTTCTCTCTCTCCTTTTTTTTTTTTTTTTTGGTTGTACAAATAATAACTGTAACAGTTAATCAAGTAATCTATGTCCTAGTAAGACATTTAAACTCTTCAGTCCCTCAGTTTTCAAATTCACTTTCTGCTGAAGACCTTGATTCTAAGAAGAAAGAGGGAGGCCTTGCTAAACAAATTAGGAGTGCAAACAAAAGGGAGGAATGTTCTTAAACCTATTTTAAGAGAACAAAATACTTTCAAGTGCTTTAGAGCTATTTTTACACAACTGGGATCATTGAAGTATCAGCGGAGCCACCTGCCACCAGGCAAGTGCTTCGATGGTTGTTCTCATCGCAAACTCTTCTTACCAACCATACGTATCCCCTTCTCTGGCAAACAGAGCTTCCCTTGAAGTAGGCAACTTCAAAGAGGCAGCACAGTGCATTGACAAGTCCTCAGCTCGCTCATCGGAAAAACCAGCAAATGAATCTGAGGACACGCAGAAAGTCTAAAATAATAGTGGGAACAGCTCCCACTCAATGGGCTTTCACCATTTTGGTTGATCCCTAAGGGGCATTGCAGCTCTACCTGTCTCAGGATAAAGAGCCAACGGGTGTATATTTAAGTATTCCCTCCCTCTCTCACCTCCTAGCTGTGTGACTTGCAGCATTTCACCTTCTGTCCCTGACCTTCAGTTTCTGTCTAGATCTGTCCTTCCATCCTGACAACCATACTATGAAGATCAAATGAGGAAATGAGGTAATGGTGAGGCGAGCTCTTTGTGAATTGTAAAAGGATATACAGATGTTTGTTCTCTATTTTAAAGTATCCCATCAATCATGTTATGATTTAATTAGCATAGGCCATTGCCCACAAGCTAGGACAGGTGATAGGAATTTGGTTGAATTGTGTTAGCACATCAAATACATATCTGATTACTGGGTCCTTATGCAGACATGCTGGGAAGCAATCTGCTATAATAGTTAATAGTACCCCCATTAAAGTCAGCTAGACCTGGATTTGAATCACACTTTTGTAATTTACTAGCCAGGATTTTGAGAAAGATACTTGACCTTTCCTAATCTCTGTTGCCTAATCTGCAAAGCAGCATTAAATATGAAAAATAATAACACCTATGTTAAGGACTGAATGTTGGATCCCTGAAATTCATGCATTGAAGCCCTAATCCCCAATGTGATGGTTTTTGGAAATGAGGCCTTTGGGAGATGACTTGGATTAGATGTGGTCATGGGGTGGGGCCCTCAGGAGCGGATTCGTGCCCTCAGTGGTTGACTGAGCTCCTAGGCTTTCTTAACCGGCTTCTTCCCTTTGTCCTTGCAATCCTGGGGTAGCAGCTGCTTCTGTTGTCTCTGCATTGCCTCACTGTCCCCTGCTGGCTTTTCAGCTTTTCTAACACTTGTGTAATCAATTTCTTGGTGGAAGTCTCTCTGGTTTCAATATTCAGAATGATTGCCATCCTTCTGTTATTTTCTATTATCTTAGTCTGCTTGGGCTGCCCTAACAAATAACTTTGACCATGTGGCTCAACAACAGAAAGGTATTTCCTCCTAAGGCTGATCACTGGAAGTCCAAAATGACGGTGCCAGGATGGTCTGTTTCCAGTGAGAGGTCTCTTCCTGGTTTGCAAATGGCTGCCTTCTCCTATGCTCACATGGTAAGGAGAGAGAGAAGAAAGAGAGCGAGAGACAGAGGCAGAGAGGGAGAGCAAACGCTCCTCGGGGATTTATGTTAATTAACTGAAGATTAATATGAATTATATGACAGATCCTGGTTATTTCATTGAATTTTTTATGCAAAATAACTAACGTAATGCATAGTTAGAACATGGTTCAGTTAGTGGCAGATCTTACTCATTATATTAGACGTTCTGTGTGTCATCAGATGTCTGATGTACATTTCACATGCGTAATCTCATTTAATTCTAGAGAATTCATGCTGTTTTCCATTTTCCTTCCTATCTGCCCCTAGTGGGTCTTTGCCCTTAGCACCTGAGGGGTACCAGGATTTTGGGTTCAGAACTTGGCCCTTCCTAATCTAGCTCCAACCTAGCTGTCCAGGGGAGTTCCCAGCCATCTGTTCATGGTGAGCCCTACACTATAAGCCCAGAAGACTGCTTACCAGTTCCCAGAATGCCCACTCTGTCGTACTTCCCTGAGATTGTTCACACTGTCCCGTCATTTCATGCTCATTGTTACCTCCTCTTTGAAGCCTTGCGCTCGGATCACTAACAGAAAGAATCACTTCCTCCTCAATGTCCCTACTCTCTCTTGGTTCCTAAGATTACTGTAGGGATTATCTGATCCCATATTGGTTTGCAGTGTATACATCCTCTTCCCTTGCTAGCCAGGAGCTCCTGGTTGGTGGCTCAGAACCCAGGCTGAGCCCTGGAGGAAAAGGCTCTATGCAGTGGGAAGTGAGGTCTAGAGCCCAGGACACTTAAATTTGAGTCTGAGCTCTGCCACTTCCTAGCTATGAATTTAGACAGGCAAATTCATCCCTGAGCCTCGGTTTTCCCTCTAGCGAAAATAGGGACAGCAAGTGCAAACCATGCCTTAGAGTCATTTTAAGAATTAAATTAGATAATCCATATCAAGGGCTGGGGGCTGTAGGAAGTTTTTACCAAAGGCTGGTCTCCCTTCTCTTTCCTTCTCTCCTAGAGCTGACCACGGCTGGTGAGGCCCAGAAGTCATGTCAGGCCTAGTGCAGGGATAAAGGACCAGATAGTAAATATTTTAAGCTTGGTGGGCCGTGTTTGGTCTCTGTCACACATTCTTTTTGTTTTATGTATTTATTTTCCTAATAACTCTTTAATAATGTAAAAAAACATTTGACAATCGAAAAAGTGGTCACAGGGCTGGGTTTGACCCACTTCCTCCAGGACACTGAGAACCCACAGAAACCTGCTTGGCCTTGGCTTGAGACCCCCCCCCCCCCTACTATTTCCTTTCTTCTTTTGCTTTTCCTCATTTTAATTTCCTTTCATTTTATCCACGGCCTTTCAGTGTAGGGTTAAGAACCCAAAGTGTGCAATCACACAGGCCTGGGTACAAATCCCGGCCAGCCACACTGCCAACTGACTTAGCAACTGTGAGCCAGTTAGTGTAGTGCCTCTGAGACCCAGTTCCGGCACCTTTGACATGACCCTGTGAAGACTTCCTCCTAGAGCTGCTGAGAAGTTTGAGATAGGGGATGGCCATGCACTAGATGGCTGGACTCAGCTCCAAAGGCTCCCAAGAGCCAACTGTTGAATTCTTGGAAATTTGCAAGCCAGCCCCTTAACCTCTGGTCGCTGACATCAGCCCCGGTGAGCGTACTGGTTCCACACAAATCTGCAAACACTGCTGATCAGCCTTCCCCGCTCCCCTCAGCCGGTTGTGAAACTTGTCAGCACTCCACTGCCCTGGAGGTACCTTTATTCCTTCACCCCTGTTGCTTCCTTCGCTTTCCCTGTTCCCAGCTGCACACTTCGAGGAATTAATGATGCACCAGGAGGAATCCTGAGACAGGAAAACATGCTCTCCCAGGAAAATCTCAACAATAAGGTCTTCACAATTCACACATCCACTGAGCCACTGTTGTGTTTTCAAGCTACATATGGTACCCACTCAGTGAACACCAGTTATGTTGAAAAGCGCTTGGTTTTCACCAGGGAGATCGAGGCTTTCCTGTACATGCTGATAGAGGAGAGGGGGGATTGTTCTGTGATTTACCAAAATGTTGAGAGCCCAGGAGGCCTCCAGCCAGAAAAAAGCAAGTAGAGTTTCTGAAGATGCCATATAAAAC
The DNA here is from genome assembly GCF_002201575.2 of Neomonachus schauinslandi. NCBI lineage: Eukaryota > Metazoa > Chordata > Mammalia > Carnivora > Phocidae > Neomonachus > Neomonachus schauinslandi. The sequence goes on along the minus strand of NC_058413.1, from coordinate 73,984,578 downwards.
TGACAGCTTCTGTTAATAAACCCAAGAGGAAAAAAGAATTGGGGGGGGAGGGAAATACTTAGCTAAGTCGAATGGAAATTTCTAAAAGCTTATTTGCCATATTCACATGGCTGGCAGAAAGGAGGCAAAAAGAACTGTATAGGCACTTCTTTGGAGATTTCCTAGAATTCTCTCCCAAACTTGGTCTCATTGACCATCCCCAGCTGTGAGGGAGCCTGGGAAATGCAGCCTTGCAACTGAGCTCATCGCCACCCGAAATATAAAGTCTGGGCTCACTCACTAAACAAGGGGTAAAAAGGATTATTGGGCAGTGGTGTCTGCCATAAATGCCTCCTTTGTCCAAATTTCTGTGTGTGAGGGGGAGGGTGTGTGTGGGAGGGGTGTGTGTGTGTGGGGGGGGGTAGGTGGGTGTGGGTGGGTGTGGGTGTTTGAGAGGGGTGTGTGTTTGAAGTGAGAGTATGTTTCAAAATAAGAAAAGCATTAGGACATTCCCTAACTGAGAGAATGTGGAGTCTAGTCAACAAAACTCACACCCAAATACACACACACACACGTGCATACACATGCACACTTATGCACAGCAAGCCCTTAAGAGGTGAAATAAATGAATTAAAGAAGTAAAAACAAAGAACTGTGGAAACACTATGTTAATTCATGCTGCCAGTGCCCCAGACTATATCGTGCTTAAACTCCATGCTTGGTTTCTCCCAGTTTGGTCTAGAATTTGTGCGAGCGTTATTCGTGTGCATATTTGTGAATGTACTCATCCCTTTGGTAAAGATGGAAGTGGATGGAAAGCAAAATGAGAAACTCTTTCCCAGTTTCTTTCTATTCGTTTCCTTCATGCTCTGATTATGTTGAACTAAGAAAAAAAAAAAAACCCATTGCAATGCCTTTATATATGTATATATGTATGTATTATTATTCCTATGTCTGTTCTTCAAACAGAAAAGATTTGAGACCTACAGAGAGACATAAAAACAAGTTTTAAAAATCAGAAAATGGGAGAGAAAGGTAAACCATCCAAAAAAAAAAAAAAAAGAAAAAAAAGGTATTAAGAGCTTGGGTTGCAAGACTTAATTTCAACCCTGCTCCCTTCCCTTATTAGCTGCACAACTTTGGGCAAATGACCAAATGTTTCTGTGCTTTCATTACCTACCTGTAGAATGGGAATTATGATTCCTAACACATTAAATGAATGTGTATGTATAAGACTTAGAATAGTACCTGGGATATCATCAAAGACAGTTGCACTTGTTGTTTTGTTATGATTACCACACTAGGAAAATAAGTTGAAGTCAAGATCACCATTAAGACTTGTTATGACATCCTCATTGTTGTCACAGTGCTGGCACTAAGTGCCACTCTTTCATTTGTCTTTCTACGTGTCCCTAAAATCGGGGTAGCATCGCCTGCCTTGTAATGGTATTCATGAGGATCAAATGATCCAGCATTGGTTTCAATGCACAGTGCTGACACACAGTAGGTGCTCATTTCACATCTCCTCCCTCCCTTTCCCCCTTCACCTCTAGGACCCATCCAGCCTTTCACCCTGAGGCTCCTGGATCACTGACTCCACTTCACACATAGATCAGGAGCAGCCTTCATTTGGTCCATCTTGTTATCTACACGCCAAGCCTGACATGCCTGGCATCTAACGGGAGCTTGATGGGAGTTGATTGAATGTTTGGTCAAGAAAGGCAAAATGAAGGTGGGCTGCATGAACAAGGCATCAAGTTAAGGGCAGGAGTGGAAAGGAGGATACTGCGTGGAATTTATATTGCTCCCATGACTTATCTTGTTTCACTTGTCTTCAGGGAAGAACAGGAGCCAGGCACCTCCTTCTCTGTGCTTCACAAAAGAAGTCTGCTTTCTTCTCACTTTTTTGGCATAAATATTAAATTGTAGGCCAACAAAGGATAAAAGGATGGTCCCTTTAAACTTTTTGCCAAGGGAAAATGATCAACAATTCAGTTATCCGTCTTGTTTTGCCTTTTGGAGCCCACCTGATACTCTGAGAGAGGTTCCATACACTTTTCATCAGCACGTGTTTCCAAAGAGGCAGCGAGACAAGAGCTCCTCTCCTCGCATCCTCAAACAGGAGCTGAGAGGCTCCTGAAGCTCTGTGAGCAGCAAAACCCTGTCTGGGGCTATTAGCACTTTTCCCAGAAGCTTCAGCCTTGTCCAGAAATGCTGTTCACTGCCAGATATCATGGTTATAACAATCATAACAGTCAGTCATTGGGAGTTTACCCTACCCCTGGTGTGGGGTCTAAGAACTATGTGCTCTGTTTCATTTAGTCATCCCAATAGCTGTATGAAGTAGGTAATACTATCATCACCATTTTGTAAGCAACAAAACTCAGAGTGGCTGAGTCACCTGCCCAAGTTCACAGCTAGTTAAATGCTAGAATGAGGATTTGAACCCAGGATAGGATTTCTTTTGCCAGCTAGTGCCTCAAAGCCATCACTGATGGGTCTTCTTTGAGGGGACAGAATGTGCAAGGGGACCTTGTTAGCTTGGTGTGATTTCAGAAGGCAGTGGAGAGTGAGTGGTTCAGGGCCCAGGGCATCCTTGAGTGAGGCAGATCTGGATGGCTGCTAGGAAATAAGCTGAGAGCCCCGAGCCCAGGGAGAGTGTGAGAAGCAACTAGGCAGGCAATGGTGTGGGAAGGGGAGTGATAGGCATTCATTCATTCATTGATTGCTGTAATCCACAAATGTTATCCACAGATACCCCAGATGCTGGGAATAGTGGTGATCGGGAGGGGAAGACACGGGTCTCCACCCTCACGGAGCTTACTTTCAAGTGCTCAGAGACTTGTATTACTTATAGAATCCTACAAACAACTGTGGGTCACAGTTGTGATTAGTGAGTACTTCAAAGGGGGAGGAATACGGTATCATGAGATCCAGATTATGAAGAACTTTGGATTCTGGGCTCCACATCTCAGCAATTCAACAACACCTGCCTCATTTGCCAAGGTTTCCAAAGCAAGCAAATGTCATTTACTGGGACTCTTTGGTGATTCAAAAAACTCTAAGAGACCAAACCAGTCACCATGTCTGAAAAGAAAGGAAAAGCGCTCCCTATATCTGGTCACAGACTGGGTAAGCTCTTCTCATGGATGCAGGCTCAGGGTGAGCTCACATGGAAATACCCAGGGAATGGTGACAGGAGAAATACCCAAGAAAACAATGTTGGGGACACCTGCGCCCCGACACGCAGCTGGGCATGCATCTGAGTAATATGATCTTCTCTTACAAGCTTCTGGAGGCAAGCAGGAGAGCAGCAGTGGCTGAAATCACACACATTTGCCTGACCTTGCCTGTTCTGGGGAGATTGCTTGCCTCCAAAACACCTGCACGCAAATTATCCCAGGCTGCTGCTGGCTGAAAATACAGTTCTGGAGATAAGGTGTCTCCAGTCCCATGATTTAAAATCCTATCAAAAAGAGGCCCAGGGAAAGTGCATTAAACAGCACAAATGGTTTAGGAACTAGGTCAGTCTGCAGATGAGCTATTTACAAAGCACAGGAAGCACAAGCCTCCCAGGGCATCTATAACCTGCGGGGCCCCCATCCCCTGTCTATCCGTGGATCTGACCCCCTCACCGCATCCACTGGGTCCTCAGGCACTCATGCTCTGTCCATGGAAAAATGCCCCTGCCTTTTCACCTTCTCTAACTTTTCCTTTTGCACTCTGGCCATGTTGTACCACTGAGAAGGGTACCGTTCACCCTCTCCCCTGGGTGAATGGTGCCTCTGAGGGTGGACAGCGCCGGCAGCCATGCCGCTCTACCTGGGGCTTTCTGGAATCCTGGCTCTCATAAGCATAGGCTATTTTTCCCTCTCTCACACAGAATCCTTTCGCCCAGGTGCTCCCATCTTCGTGATGACTCTACATCAGATTTCTCCTGTTCTGCTACCATGCCCATCATCATATTTTGCAACTTTGCTACCCACGTGCATAGTCCATCCATCACTCTGACCCACCAGTCCCTCAGCTTCTTCACTCCCAATGATCTATTCCCTCATCCTCTTCATTTATCCAACCCCATAATTATGCCCTTAACCTTGTGGTCTTCTTGGATATCTCCATTTCAAGTGCCCTGTTTTCTAAATTACCAGCTCTTGTATTTATAGTTCACTTGCTCTAAATACTCTCACTCCAAAAATTATTTAACCCCATCAAGATGACCAATCCACGGGTGCTATAATCAGTCAACCTAGTGACATCCTTTCTCTCTCCTTAACTAGTGAAGAGTTCATGGTCTATTATTACGATCATTCTCTTGTAAACACTCTTCACTCAGCCAGCCCTCCTTCCTTCTGTAGCATTAACCAGGCTAAGTCCCAACCTGATAAAACCGTGTTATCACTTACTCTGGACTTGGAAAGTCCACAGCTGAATGTTTCTGGATTTTTTTAAAAAGATTTTATTTATTTGATAGAGACAGAGAGAACAAACAGGTAGAGCAGCAGAGGGAGAGGGAGAAGCAGGCTTCCTGCCGAGCAGAGAGCTGGACTTGGGGCTTGATTCCAGGATCCTGGGATCATGACCTGAGCTGAAGGCACATGCTTAACTGACTGAACCACCCAGGCACCCCTCATTCTGGATTTTTAAAAAACACATATTGCAGGGCGCCTGGGTGGCTCAGTCTGTTAAGCATTGGCTTTCAGCTCAGGTCATGATGTCCGGGTCTTGGGATGGAGCCTCGCATCAGGCTTCCTGCTCAGCAGGGAGTCTGCTTCTCTCTCTCTCTCCCTCTGCCCCTCCCCACCACTTGTTCTCTCTCTCTCAAATAAAATCTTTAAAAAATAAAAATAAAAAATAAAAAACACATACTGTATGATCACAAATCTCAAATAGGCACTAAAGTAGACAATCTGTCATTTTTCATCGTTCAAACCTGTTCCTCATTTTTCCCTCTCCTCAAATTTCATGCACCTGTGCTCCTCCCCCTTGACCTTGTCTTATATTTCACCAAGAAAAGAGAAGCAGACACTAAACAAAGAACTCCCTTTTCTTCCCATACATCAACTTCCAGACTGCCTGCATGGGGGATTCTGGTTTTCCTCGTGTTAGTGTGGATAAAGGGTCCCTGCTCCTGGCAAAGGTGATAGCTCTGCTTTTGCCTTTTGCTTCTCACCTTCTCCTACAATCAGCCCCTGTAATTGTCCCTTCTCTCCTCTGCATTATGGGCCTTTCTCTCTCTACCAGCTCATCTCCAGCAGCACACAAGCATGCTCTAGCACCTCTCTTGTAAATAAGAAATCTCCATCCCGCATTTCTTCCAACTCCTGCCTCAACCCCCTGCTTCCCTGCACAGCAAACTTCTTGAGAGATTATAGTCACTGCTTCCATGCCTGTTCTTACATTGTCTCCTCTTTCCACCGCACTGGGGTTTCCATTCTTGCCATGCCACTAAGCCTGCTCTTATTGCGGTCAACAATGACTCCATGTTGTTGAACCCTAAGACGACTTGCCTATTATCTTCCCTCTCCAAATCAGAACTATTTGACCTATTGGCCACTATCTTCTCCTTGAAACATCTTTTCTTGGCTACTGTGACTCCACCTTACAAATTAGCACCACTGGTAGCTCGAGCTAATAATCTAGGTGCTATCCTTGATTCTTTCCGTTTCCTCACTCCCTACCTCAAAGTCATCAGCAAATCCTATTTATTCTACCTTCAAAATACATCTTGAATCCATCCATGCCTCCACCTCTCCACTGCTACTGATCTATAATATAAGCTCCCTCCATCTCTCCCTGGGAAGCTTGGGAGGCATTTCTCTGCCTCTGCTTTTGGTCCTTTCCATTCTGCACACAATAGTCAGAGCAATATTTTGTAGTCAGAAATCATATCATGTGTCTCCCTGCTTAAAACTCTTGGGTGGCTTTCCATTACACTCAGAACTAACACCAAGCTGTTCACGCTGGCCTCCAGAGCCCTGTGTGTTTGGACAGGCCTATATCTCTGACTTCATTTCATTCCTCCCTCCCTACTCACCCACTAATCTTCAACAGCTTGACCTTCCAGTTCCTACGAAATACCAAGTTTGCTCTTGCCTCAGGACCTTTGCACTAGCTGGTTCCTCTGCCTGGACTGTGCCTCCCCTCCACACTCTCTTATTTGCATGACTGCTCTCACTTATTTTTCATGGCTTGAATGCCAATTTGGTAGAGAAGCCTTCCTTAACCACTCAAACCAGAGGCTGCCTTATGTCTCGACTTCTCTAAGTAGCACTCACAGCTCTGATATTTTCCTTGTAATTTTATTTATTTCTGTATTGCCTGCCCCCTCCTACTAGAATAATAAAGTATCAGGAGTACAGGGGCTTCTTTCAAGCTGTGCCTAGCACTTAATAGGCCCTATCACTAAATGTATACCAACTGAGTGAGCGTGGGGACTACATGGTACTGCGATTAGATACTGTGTGAACAGAATATTAATATAGACCCTTTAGAAGCTTAACTTTATCTCAAACTTACCTCTAGTAGTCTTCTCAACCACTATTATAGGCTTCCTAAAAGCAAAGACCCTGACTTTTATTTCTTACTCCACATGACACCTACCATGTTATTAAGCTTACAGCTGGTGCTCAGCATATAATGTGTTGATTATGCAGCCTGAAATCATTATTAAACAATGCAAGGCAGTGCTGCTACACTTGACCTATTTGGAACTATGTATCTGGCAAATATCCTCAGTAGTTACATAGCCAGGAATCAGAGTTGCAACCAAGTGGTAGACAAACAGAACCCAGAAAACTCAAAATAGATGTCACAAATTCCATGTTCCAAAACACACGCAAATTACAAAGAACAAAGCTCTTCATGCAGAGCCCTCTGTTTATTCCTTCATGGAAAGTCAAAGGAGTATACTTGATCTCTAGGTCCGCCTGATACTTGAAACGTTAATTAAGCAAGCATTTTTCCTTCATTAATTCAGCAAGTAGTTTTTTTAGTAGCTTCTATGTACTAGGCACTTGTGCTCGGTACTAAGTAGAAATCCAATACTGAAGAGAATAGCAATCTATGCCCTCATAACGGTTGCAATCTAGGGGGAAAGGCAGACGTAAATGTTTTAAAACATGTAAACTAATATGTAATTACAAAATAATATAAACGCCATCTCTCTTGGAGTTGGAGAAGTAATCAACATCCAACTATGAGGTGGCAAGTATGGTTCTAACTATTCTTTGACAGATTTCTAACCTGGTTTTAGTCCACATTATTATCCACCTAACTCTTCAGCCTTTCCAGAGGTCTTAAGGACCACAGGGCTTGCTTACATTTGGTGTTTCCCTTGGCAGTCATGGCTTCCTCCACTCTGCAAAGTTCTTGCCAGCTTCAGATATTATGTAGTTATATTACACAAGTCTCCTTATTTCACTGAAGATGAAGTTTTCATTATTATTTCTTATTGTTTTTGTTATTTTTGTGTATGTCTGGGAGGGAAGTGGAAAATGGCTTTTAGTCCACCACTGACAAGCAAAAATCATAATTGACAGAGATTATCGGGCTTGGAGGGTGATGAATAGGAAGATCCAGCCATGATTCAGGTGTGCTATAACAGCTGGGACTGGGACTAGTCAGAGAAAATATTACCATGAAGACTCTAGGATATGAAATCTCTTTGATAACTTATTTAAAAAAAAAGGAAATTTTCATCAAGAGAGGTCAGAGACTTGAGTGACCAGAGAATCCATTTGGACAAGCCATGAAAAGTGATCAAAAGAGAAATACAAAATGTTAACTACTAACAAAAAGGAGTATCTTCTCAGTTTCCCTAACTCCTATTCTCTTCCACACTCACAAGCTATTATTCCTCTGCCCTGTGGGTCGTAGGTAAGAAGCATGCTGCACAATGTCCACAATAGCCAAACTGTGGAAAGAGCCAAGATGTCCGTCGACAGATGAATGGATAAAGAAGATGTGGTATGTATATACAATGGAATATTATGCAGCCATCAAAAGGAATGAGATCTTGTCATTTGCAACGATGTGGATGGAACTGGAGGGTATTATGCTGAGCGAAATAAGTCAATCAGAGAAAGACATGTATCATGTGACCTCACTGATATGAGGAATTCTTAATCTCAGGAAACAAACTGAGGGTTGCTGGAGTGGGGGGTGGGGTGGGAGGGATGGGGTGAATGGGTGATAGATACTGGGGAGGGTATGTGCTCTGGTAAGCGCTGTGAATTGTGCAAGACTGTTGAATCTCAGATCTGTACCTCTGAAACAAATAATGCAATATATGTTAAGAAAAAAAAAAGAAGAAGAAGGTAGCGGGACGGGAAGAATGAAGCGGGGGAAATCAGAGGGGTAGACGAACCATGAGAGACGATGGACTCTGAAAAACAAACAGCGTTCTAGAGGGGAGGGGGTTGGGAGGATGGGTTAGCCTGGTGGTGGGTATTGAGAAGGGCACATTCTGCATGGAGCACTGGGTGTTATGCACAAACAATGAATCATGGAACACTACATCTAAAACTAATGATGTAATGTAGGGGATTAACATAAGAATAAAAAAAATAAAAATTAAAAAAAAAAAAAAAGAAGCATGCTGCAAGTTCAGCTAATGCCTTAGAGATGCAAAGTGAAAGAATCTCAGTGCAGTGTCACCCGGGCACCAGATCCAGCATCAGAGGAGAGAAGAGAGGATGGTTCTGTTGGAGACAGGTGGAAAGAGAATGCCAAGAGTCAACTCATAACGTAGATTCTCAAGCTTTTTGGGAGACTCACCCTCGAAGGAAGTGTGCTCCAAGACCTCAGTTGCATGCATGTTTGCTTTTTTTTTTTTTTTATTCTTATGTTAATCCCCATACATTACATCATTCGTTTTAGATGAAGTGTTCCATGATTCATTGTTTGTGCATAACACCCAGTGCTCCATGCAGAATGTGCCCTCCTCAATACCCACCACCAGGCTAACCCATCCTCCCACCCCCCTCCCCTCTAGAACCCTGTTTGTTTTTCAGAGTCCATCGTCTCTCATGGTTCGTCTACCCCTCCGATTTCCCCCGCTTCATTCTTCCCCTCCCGCTACCTTCTTCTTCTTCTTTTTTTTTTTTCTTAACATATATTGCATTATTTATTTCAGAGGTACAGATCTGAGATTCAACAGTCTTGCACAATTCACAGCGCTTACTAGAGCACATACCCTCCCCAGTGTCTATCACCCAGTCACCCCATCCTTCCCACCCCACCCCCCACTCCAGCAACCCTCAGTTTGTTTCCTGAGATTAAGAATTCCTCATATCAGTGAGATCATATGATACATGTCTTTCTCTGTTTGACTTATTTCACTCAACATAATACCCTCCAGTTCCATCCACGTCGTTGCAAATGGCAAGATCTCATTCCTTTTGATGGCTGCATAATATTCCATTGTATATATATACCACTTCTTCTTTATCCAGTCATCTGTTGATGGACATCTTGGCTCTTTCCACAGTTTGGCTATTGTGGACATTGCTGCTATAAACATCGGGGTGCACGTACCCCTTCGGATCCCTACTTTTGTATCTTTGGGGTAAATACCCAGTAGTGCAATTGCTGGATCATATGGTAGCTCTATTTTCAACTTTTTGAGGAACCTCCATACAGTTTTCCAGAGTGGCTGCACCAGCTTGCATTCCCACCAACAGTGTAGGAGGGTTCCCCTTTCTCCGCATCCCCGCCAACATCTGTCATTTCCTGACTTGTTAATTTTAGCCATTCTGACTGGTGTGAGGTGGTATCTCATTGAGGTTTTGATTTGGATTTCCCTGATGCCGAGCGATGTTGAGAACTTTTTCATGTGTCTGTTGGCCATTTGGATGTCTTCTTTGGAAAAATGTCTGTTCATGTCTTCTGCCCATTTCTTGATTGGATTCTTTGTTCTTTGGGTGTTGAGTTTGCTGAGTTCTTTATAGATTTTGGATACTAGCCCTTTATCTGATATGTCATTTGCAAATATCGTCTCCCATTCTGTCGGCTGTCTTTTGGTTTTGTTGACTGTTTCCTTTGCTTTGCAAAAGCTTTTTATCTTGATGAAGTCCCAATAGTTCATTTTTGCCCTTGCCTCCCTTGCCTTTGGCGATGTTTCTAGGAAGAAGTTGCTTCGGCTGAGGTCAAAGAGGTTGCTGCCTGTGTTCTCCTTTAGGATTTTGATGGACTCCTGTCTCACATTGAGGTCTTTCAACCATTTGGAGTCTATTTTTGTGTGTGGTGTAAGGAAATGGTCCAGTTTCATTCTTCTGCATGTGGCTATCCAATTTTCCCAACACCATTTGTTGAAGAGACTGTCTTTGTTCCATTGGACATTCTTTCCTGCTTTGTCAAAGATGAGTTGACCATAGAGTTGAGGGTCCATTTCTGGGCTCTCTATTCTGTTCCATTGATCTATGTGTCTGTTTTTGTGCCAGTACCATGCTGTCTTAATGATGACAGCTTTGTAATAGAGCTGGAAGTCCGGAATTGTGATGCCGCCGGCTTTGCTTTTCTTTTTCAACATTCCTCTGGCTATGTGGGGTCTTTTCTGGTTCCATACAAATTTTAGGATTATTTGTTCCATTTCTTTGAAAAAAGTGGATGGTATTTTGATGGGGATTGCATTGAATGTGTAGATTGCTCTAGGTAGCATTGACATCTTCACAATATTTGTTCTTCCAATCCATGAGCATGGAACGTTTTTCCATTTCTTTGTGTCTTCCTCAATTTCTTTCATGAGTATTTTATAGTTTTCTGAGTACAGATCCTTTGTCTCTTTGGTTAGATTTATTCCTAGGTATCTTATGGTTTTGGGTGCAATTGTAAATGGGATCGACTCCTTAATTTCTGTTTCTTCTGTCTTGTTGTTGGTGTATAGGAATGCCACTGACTTCTGTGCATTGATTTTATATCCTGCCACTTAACTGAATTCCTGTATGAGGTCTAGCAGTTTTGGGGTGGAGTCTTTTGGGTTTTCCACATAAAGTATCATATCATCTGCAAAGAGTGAGAGTTTGACTTCTTCCCTGCCAATTTGGATACCTTTGATTTCTTTTTGTTGTCTGATTGCTGTGGCTAGGACTTCCAATACTATGTTGAATAGCAGTGGTGATAGTGGACATCCCTGCCGCGTTCCTGACCTTAGGGGGAAGGCTCTCAGTTTTTCCCCATTGAGAATGATATTCGCTGTAGGTTTTTCATAGATGGCTTTTATGATATTGAGGTATGTACCCTCTATCCCTATACTCTGAAGAGTTTTGATCAAGAAAGGATGCTGTACTTTGTCAAATGCTTTTTCTGCATCTATTGAGAGGATCATATGATTCTTGTTCTTTCTTTTGTTAATGTATTGTATCACATTGATTGATTTGCGGATGTTGAACCAACCTTGCAGCCCAGGGGTAAATCCCACTTGGTCATGGTGAATAATCCTTTTAATGTACTGTTGGATCCTATTGGCTAGTATTTTGGTGAGAATTTTTGCATCCATGTTCATCAGGGATATTGGTCTGTAATTCTCCTTTTTGATGGGGTCTTTGTCTGGTTTTGGGATCAAGGTAATGCTGGCCTCATAAAATGAGTTTGGAAGTTTTCCTTCCATTTCTATTTTTTGGAACAGTTTCAGAAGAATAGGTATTAATTCTTCTTGAAATGTTTGGTAGAATTCCCCTGGGAAACCATCTGGCCCTGGGCTTTTGTTTTTTGGGAGATTTTTGATGACTGCTTCAATTTCCTTAGTGGTTATAGGTCTGTTCAGGTTTTCTATTTCATCCTGGTTCAGTTTTGGTAGTTGGTACATCTCTAGGAATGCATCCATTTCTTCCAGGTTATTTAATTTGCTGGCATAGAGTTGCTCATAATATGTTCTTAGAATTGTTTGTATTTCTTTGGTGTTGGTTGTGATCTCTCCTCTTTCATTCATGATTTTGTTGATTTGGGTCATTTCTCTTCTCTTTTTGATAAGTCTGGCCAGGGGTTTATCAATCTTGTTAATTCTTTCAAAGAACCAGCTCCTAGTTTCGTTGATCTGTTCTACTGTTCTTTTAGTTTCTATTTCATTGATTTATGCTCTGATCTTTATTATTTCTCTTCTCCTGCTGGGTTTAGGCTTTATTTGCTGTTCTTTCTCCAGCTCCTTTAGGTGGAGGGTTAGGTTGTGTACTTGAGACCTTTCTTGCTTCTTGAGAAAGGCTTGTATTGCTATATACTTTCCTCTTAGGACTGCCTTTGCTGCATCCCAAAGATTTTGAATAGTTGTGTTTTCATTTTCATTGGTTTCCATGTATTTTTTTAATTCTTCTTTAATTTCCTGGTTGACCCATTCGTTCTTCAGTAGGGTGCTCTTTAGCCTCCATGTATTTGAGTTCTTTCTGACTTTTGTCTTGTGATTGAGCTCTAGTTTCAAAGCATTGTGGTCTGAAAATAGGCAGGGAATGATTCCCATCTTTTGTTACCAGTTGAGACCTGATTTATGACCTAGGATGTGATCTATTCTGGAGAATGTTCCATGGGCACTAGAGAAGAATGTGTATTCCGTTGCTTTGGGGTGGAATGTTCTGAATATGTCTGTGAAGTCCATTTGGTCCAGTGTGTCATTTAAAGTCTTTATTTCCTTGTTGATCTTTTGCTTAGACGATCTCTCCATTTCAGTGAGGGGGGTGTTAAAGTCCCCCACTATTATTGTATTGTTGTCAATGTGTTTCTTTGCTTTTGTTATTAATTGGCTTATATAATTGGCTGCTCCCATGTTAGGGGCATAGATATTTACAATTGTTAGATCTTCTTATTGGATAGATCCTTTAAGTATGATATAGTGTCCTTCCTCATCTCTTATTACAGTCTCTGGTTTAAAATCTAATCTGTCTGATATAAGGATTGCCACCCCAGCTTTCTTTTGGTGTCCATTAGCATGGTAAATGGTTTTCCACCCCCTCACTTTCAATCTGGGGCTGTCTTTGGGTCGAAAATGAGTCTCTTGCAGACAGCATATCGATGGGTCTTGTTTTTTAATCCAGTCTGATAGCCTGTGTCTTTTGATTGGGGCATTGAGCCCATTTACATTCAGGGTGACTATTGAAAGATAGGAATTTAGTGCCATTGTATTGCCTGTCAGGTGACTGTTACCGTATATTGTCTGTGTTCCTTTCTGGTCTATGTTGCTTTTAGGCTCTCTCTTTGCTTAGAGGACCCCTTTCAAGATTTCCTGTAGGGCTGCTTTTGTGTTTGCAAATTCCTTTAGTTTTTGTTTGTCCTGGAAGCTTTTTATCTCTCCTTCAATTTTCAATGACAGCCTAGCTGGATATAGTATTCTTGGTTGCATATTTTTCTCATTTAGTGCTCTGAATATATCCTGCCAGTCCTTTCTGGCCTGCCAGGTCTCTGTGGATAGGTCTGTTGCCAATCTAATGTTTCTACCCTTGTAGGTTACGTATCTCTTCTCCTGAGCTGCTTTCAGGATTTTCTCTTTGTCTATGAGACTCGTAAGTTTTACTATTAGATGTCGGGGTGTTGACCTATTTTTATTGATTTTGAGGGGGGTTCTCTGTGCTTCCTGGATTTTCATGCCTGTTTCCTTCCCCAAATTAGGGAAGTTCTCTGCTATAATTTGCTCCATTATACCTTCTGCCCCTCTCTCTCTTTCTTCTTCTTCTGGGATCCCAATTATTCTAATGTTGTTTCGTCTTATGGTATCGCTTATCTCTCGAATTCTGCCCTCGTGATCCAGTAGTTGTTTATCTCTCTTTTTCTCAGCTTCTTTATTTTCCATCATTTCATCTTCTGTATTACTAATTCTCTCTTCTGCCTCATTTATTCTAGCAGTTAGCACCCCCATTTTTGATTGCACCTCATTAATAGCCTTTTTGATTTCTACTTGGTTGGATTTTAGTTCTTTTACTTCTCCAGAAAGGGCTTCTCTAATAACTTCCATATTTTTTTCAAGCCCAGCTAGTATCTTTAAAGTGATGATTCTGAACTCTAGATCTGACATTGTACTAATGTCCGTATTGAGTAGGTCCCTGGCAGTCGGTACTACCTCTTGTTCTTTTTGTTGAGGTGATTTTTTCTGTCTTGTCATTTTGTGCAGAGGAGAATAGATTAATGAGAGAACAAAATGCTAGCAGAGTAACAACGTCCCCAGAAAATATACTCTAAACAAATCAGAAAAAACCTGAAGCAGTGGGAAAAGAAAGGGAAAGAGAGAAAAAAGAAAAAGAAAAAAAAGAAAAAGATAAAGATAAAAACAAAAACAAACAAAACAAAACAACAACAACAAAAAACCAGAATGTGATCAAATATGATCAGGCTGGTATATAGATCAGTGCCACACACTAGATTTGGGGTGTATTTTGGTCTTTTAGAAGAAAGTGCCTCCCAGAATTTTAAAGAAAGAAAAACTTATATATGTACAAAAATAAGGGTTGATATGATGAAGGGATGGAATATGACTGTAAAGATGGAAATTATAAAAAATTTTATAAAAGGAATTGATAAGAAGTTGTTTGAAAAAAGAAAGAAGAGGATTTAAAAAAAGAAAAAAAAAAGGGAGAGGATGTGATCAGGCAGAGGAATAGAAAACACCATATACTAGAGATTTAGGGTATATTTTGATCTGTTAGAAGAAACTATCTCAAAATTTTAAAGAGAGAACAACTTATATATATAAGCCAAAAATACGGGTAACTACTATGAAGGGATAGAATATGACTCTAAAAATGAAAAATAAAAATGTTTTTTTTTAAAAAAAAGGGATTGATAAGATGTTGGTTGAAAAAGGGAAAAAGAAAAATTCAAAAAGAAAAAAAGACAGTTAAAAAAAAATTAACTTTGAAAGACTACAGAATCATGGTAAAAATGCCATGAATTCTTTGTGCAGTAGTCCCCTAGAGCTGGAGTTCTGCCGTTCTCATTGATGGGTAAACTTGGTCTTGGCTGGCTGTTCTCGCTGATCTTCTGGGGAGGGGCCTGTTGCCGTGGTTTCCAAATGTCTCTGCCGGAGGCAGAATTGCCCCGCCCTTGCCCCCTCCCGGCTAAGTAATCTGCTCAGGTTTGCTCTCCGGGGCTTTTGTTCCCTGCGAGCTTTCCGTACAGCTTTGGAGGCGGAGAGTGAAAATGGCGGCCTCCCAATCTCCGCCACGGAGGAGCCGAGAACTCGGGGCCCCGCTTCTCAGTGAGCCCCCAGAGAAAAGCCGTCAGTCACTCCCGTCTCCCCGGTCTCCGGCCGCACTCCGTGCTCGCTCGGCCTGTGACCGCGCGTTTCTATCCCTGGCACCCGACCCCGAGTGGAGTCTCCAAACCCAGCAGATCCCTGCGGCGCACTCCTGCGCGGCTCCTCCCAGGGGAGGAAGGTGAGTCTCCCCGGATCTGCCGCTTGTTGGGTCCCTGCTGGAGGAGCAGTGGCCCGACTGTGCCGCGGATCACGGTTTATGGCAACACCGAGCTGAGAGCCCGCGCCTGGGCTCCACCTCTGCAGCCGGCTTCCCTGCTCCGATACCTGGGAGCTCTGCCGCACTCAGGCACCCCCGGTCTTTCTGTGACCCCGAGGGTCCTGAGACCACACTGTCCCACGAGGGTTCCACCCCCCCACTTAGCCACTGGAGCGACGTCCCTCAGTGGAGCGGACTTCTAAAAGTTCCGATTTTGTGCTCCGGGGCTCTATCACTTGCCAGAAGCTGCGACGGAGGCCCCTCCCCCGCCGTCTATCCTCCCGAATATCGCCTCGGATTCACTTCTCCGCACGTCCTACCTTCCAGAAAGTGGTCGCTTTTCTGATGAGAGAGTTGTTGCTCTTCTTTTCTTCGATCTCCTGTTGAGTTTGTAGGTGTTCAGAATGGTTTGATCCCTATCCAGCTGAATTCCTGAGACCAGACGAAATCCAGGTCTCCTACTCCTCTGCCATCTTGCTCCCCCCGCCCCCGCATGCATGTTTGCTTAAAGCAATTAAAGAAGCACTCATTGCAGGCAGAATCACCAGAGCAATGGTGTCTGGTAACAAAGGCCTCCTAGAAATTCTCATTGTATGAAAAAAAAAAAAAACTGTTTCCATTTACTATTAGATATTAATAAATTTCTTAATGTAATTTGTCATAGGAATTTGTCCATTGTGCCAACTCTTTCTAGAAAGGCTTAATGCTGATTAGATTTTTTTAAGACTGAAACATTTCCATTGATGAAGAGTACCTTCCTTAATGGTCAATTTATTAAACAGATACAATTTAATACATATATATGTTATAATAAATGAAGAAATATTTTTCCGTAAAAACAGTAACAATGATTGCAAATAATTTAATTCTTTTGAAGTATTTCAACAACAGATGCAAATTCAACGAATGAGCTTTTGAACATTTCAAACTCCATAAGCCCCACAATGAACCATAAAAAATACAATTATCACATAATAAATATCACACTAATATTTAATCCTGTTCCAAAAAAAATCGACATAAGGGTTTCATTAATTTCTTCATTATTTATATATTTATCTTTCTACCTTCCTAGGTTATGATTCTATTTGGGTACTTTCCTAGCATTTCAGTAATATACTTTCACACCTTCCCAGTGCTGCAGGAATCATTCCAGATACAAAGAAAAAGAAAACAGGCTTACGGGATCTGGCTTATCTCCTAAGACTCAGGACTTTGTTGTTTCTCCCAAAGAGATTCAAACGCAAGCCACTGCTCATCAGACCAGGCTTCCGTTTTTTTTTTTTTTTTTCTTCTAGTTAAATTTAACTTGTTACATCAATGAAACTTTTTAGGTCCACCTTTCACCATAGGTTCTATTGGCTTTGTGTCTCCCCATAAAATGATACATTATTTAAGTCTTGCTTGGCCAGTGTTACAAAATCCATTGTTCCATCTTTACAATGTACAGCTCTGATTTGTTAACATTATAAAAACACTTATACTCTTTATTAATATTTTATTATAATTTAATAGGTTTTATTGGAGTTTTTATCTCCTATGAAAGGTAAAGTCCACACACTTATCTTTCCTCCTGAGGACATTTGGTTAATTTATCTTCTTGGAACACAGTGTTGAACCTGCTTTCTGTTTGGTTATGATGTGTGGTCACTAGTTTTATGTATTCATTTAGATCTCTTTCTACTTGATTTTTAGGTGTGACCACCAATGCTGATCAGTCCTTCCTGTTCTTGATGTCGTACCTACCTTTACTTGGTGTGTTTACAAGTGACCCCTTCCTGATTTCACAAATAGAAACAACTGTATACCTATACTTTAAGAACAGCCATATACCTAACAGAAGATAGAATATATGTTTTCTAGTCTATTCTCTTTACTTGTAGGTTGTCACCTTTGTCATTTCAATACCAACCCTGATTACTTAAAAAAAAATATTCTATTTAGTTTTTTTAAGAAGTGTAAGTAAACTTTTTATTGTTTTATTTTTTTATTATGTTCAGTGAGCCAACATACAGTACATCATTAGTTTTTGATGTAGTGTTCAACGATTCATTAGTTGCCTATAACACCCAGTGCTCATCACAACACGTGCCCTCCTTGTATTTAGTTTTATAAATAGAAGACATGCCAGAACCTCCTTCATCTTTTCTTGTCCCAAGAAAGGGAATGAACCACCGTATTTCATGAGAATAGGCTTAACGGCGACAATACAGAGAAAAACTGCGGAATGGTTGAAACACACTAGAAGCTTATTTCTTGTCATATGTTGGTGCAAGGCAGTGATTTCTGGTAGGGGTCCATCTCCTCCACAGGTGACTGAAAACCCGGGGTCCTTCCACCCTGGGGCTCTGCTATCCTCTAGGCCTCAGGCTCATTTTCGTTTTCATCCGGCTGACAGGACGGACAGAGTGTGGAGGGGGCATGCCCACTTCATGCTCGAAGAGCTGCGCATCATGTGAGCCATGTCCCGCAGTAAGAATGAGTCACGTGGCTCCATCCCACTGCAGGGGAATCTGGAGAACATAGTGGGGTTGTGACCCAGGCTCCAGACCTGTTCATGGAGACAACAGACTGCGGTGGACCGCTAGCAGTCTCTGCTATCACAACTCTCCAAATTGCCCTGGTTCCTTTTAGTAGAAAACTATATTTGAGGCCAAAATCTGAGTACTAACAGATCGACATAAAAACTGATGGAAAGAAGCAGAGGAGGAGCTCTGGAACTCTACTTGACAGTGATTAAGTCCTGAAAACTTTTATTTTTGATACTGGGAATTCACTCTGACTTTTCCTATTTGACCTAACACATCACCGTGCCTCTACTTACCACAGTAGAGCTTTCATCAATCACTAAGACACCCTCCAGTCCTGCCACAGAGAAAGGGGACCAGGGTGCCTAGTACAATGATGGGACGCCCTGCAAGGGTCAGGGGTGTATGTACCCTACATAGGAAAGTGATCTTTACTATGTTGAAAGTTCCTCATCTGGGGGCACCTGGGTGGCCCAGTCAGTTGAGCCTCTGATTCACGGTTTTGGTCCAGGTCATGATCCCAGGGTCGTGGGATTTCGCCCCACATCAGGCTCTGTGCTCAGCACAGAGTCTGCTTGGGACTCTCTCTCCCTCCCCCTCACCTGCCCTCTATCTCTCTCAAATAAATAAATAAATCTTTAATAAATAAATAAATAAATAAAGTTCCTTATTTGTGAATTGAGACTATAAAAGTAGACCTTCTTCAGGAGGACATTGTAAAGAAGAGGAGTAAATAGGCCTAACACAGGAAACAAAGTCAAAGAACAATGTGGATAGTAATGCCTGAGATGAAATTCTTTTTTGTTTTCTATCTCAGGAACTTCTCCCACAAGCCAGGCATTCAACTCCCTAAATTGGTAAATGGTCAACCTGAAAAGCTATCAAAGATGGTGAATTTAAAGGCCAACTTTCCAATCACTAGGACTCACGAGGTGTTCTTAAGAGAGAAAAGGCAATGTCTACTTTTGCTCTGCATACCTGGGCTAGATTACCTGAAAGGATGATTAGGCATCTCATTTCTGTTTGATGGTGGCTCCTGACCCTGACAATACAAGTCAGCCCCCAAAAGAGCATGACTTTCCTCCTTCAGAATTTCTCAGCCGTCAGAGAATCATGGCTCTGGGCTCCTATCTTCCAGTGCTTTCCCATTTAGAGTGAAAGCCCATGTCTTTACAACATCGTCCTTAGCCTATTATGCTCTTGGTCCTATTCATGGCACTTAACCTCAAATATACTGTGTCCTCAACGTACCTACATGTCCTTTTTTTATTGTCTGTCTCTCCCTGCTAAAATGTACGCCCCACGAAGACAGGGGCCTTTGTCCATTTTGTTCCCTGATACCTTTCAACCACCTAGAGCAGCACCTGGTACAAAGCAGGTGCTCAAAAAATAATTATTGCAAGAATTAGCGACAGAGTGAGCCTCACTTAAATCCATCCTTAAAATCATACCTGTATCAGTTAGCATGATTTGGGCTGCAAATAATAGAAAACACAATTCAAAATAGCTTAAGGAGTACAATTTGTTTCCTCACCTGACTGGAAGCCCAAAGTTAGCACAGGCTCAGGAAAGGCAAAGGTGGAAAAGGATGCTGGGGGTGGGGGTGGGGTGGGGGGGAAGGTTAGGCAGCCAGCAATGTCCACCAATTTCTTAGGCGCCAAAGTGAGCCCATTTTCCCTGCAGGAATGTCCTCTGGTCATTTAAATGAGTGCTGTTAACTAATGACAAAAAAGACAGATTATCTCTCTGGCCAAGTATGAATTTGTTATTAGCTGTAGATAAAAAAAAAAAAAAATGTGAGCACATGGAAGATAGGATGTGTCCTCAGAAGAGAGAGTAGCCAGCTGTGCAAGGGTTAAAAGGAGGTGGGAGTCCATCTGTGAATGAGGAGGGTCTCTGAGTCTGGTCCTGAGGAGGCCAGGCCTCCCTGTGGACCTGAGCACTCACAGAACTGCCCACCTCATTACGTTCTCATTCCTGCTCACCAAATAATTTCCTGATCTCTAACTCAGCTCCTGGGATATACCCCCCCCAACTGCCGGGTTCCACTGGCATGCTGGTCACTGGAGAGTTAGACAAATGAGCCATGTGGCTTACTCAGCCATCTCTTGTGAGTTCTGTCATTCTTGTCCTTCCGCAAAAGTCTAATCATCTGAGTGTATTAATCGTTCCAATTTTGACTTCTGCAAGGAGAGGTAGTATTGCTTTGTAATTGAGCACGCCAGCTTTGGAGTCAGGATGACTCTGGATCGCAGCTCTGCCAGGTATTAGCCATGGATCTTGAAGCAAGTTGCCTAACCTTTCAAGTCTCGTGTGAGATGAAGATAATAATACCCACTTTGCAGGCTTGCTGGGGGCTTTATATAGAGTAGCGCATAAAAATGTTTGGCTCAGGCGCTGGCATGGGGTAAGAGGTACTGAAGGAGTAGGAGCTCTTCTGATCACAGCTGAGAACCAGAACCTTGGTCCATTACAAATTCACTATCCTGCTAGGGCCAGCCAATCAACCTTTCCCTGGCAAAATGCCGACCCCGTCACGTGGCATCTTTTTAACTAACTTCAGCCTCCTGAAGAAATAGTCTGTTTGGGGATAATTGGGCTGATGGAGTGTATTGTGACTGCAATGCCATATTTGTCCTGATGACTAAATATATAGCACAGTGGCGGTTTCCATGCCTGCTTCCTCCATTTGTCATGTGTGCGCGCGTGCGCACACACACACACACACACACACATTGGCAAGCACAGTACCCCATTGTCCAGGCAGATAATCTAGGCAGTCTCCTTGTGGACAAAGACCTATTCAACACCAGCGTAAGAGATGGGTCCTTGACGGCAAGCAAAGGGGGTTGACTTCATCTTAGGTGTTGACCCCAGCACCCTGTTGCTGCCATGCTGATTCAGAAAAAGGGCATAGTGGCCCACAAACCTAGGGTGGCCCTCTCTGGCTTTTTGAAGAAAGAACAAATCATAATTTCACAGTATCCTACTATTTGATACTAAGTGACATTTCCTCTGGGACTTTTAGACAATTTGATAAAGTAGGTGCAGTTCCCCCAAAACAGCCTCCCACTCTCCCCAGCCTTCACCTGTCAGCAGGCCACAGAAGATGGAAGGAGGCAGGAGGGAATAGAAAGGCCACAGGGTTGTCCCCCCTCTACTTTTTAAGCTCAGGCTGAAGTTGCTACAACGCTTATTAGTTTGAGGCTAGCAAACCCACTCTTTCTGCAACCTTATTACCAATAAATTCTATCCCCAAGTCACCTTTCTTAGTTTTCAGGGTAAAAAAAAAAAATAGGAATACCTTAAAAGAGCAGTAATTCTGTTCTTTCCTCTTCTCTCACCCCTCAGGTGATCTCCACCATCCTCTTCTCTCCTCCTCCAGGCTTTCTCCTCTTGGGTCCAACCTCCCACTAGATTGATAGGAGCCTCTTCAACTAAATTACACTTTCCCTCCTGCATCTGAACCTGGGCTTCAGAAAACTCCAGAATCTTTTTTTGAAAAAATCTCCCATTCGGACTGGGTCCCGCAAGCTCAGCATCTGAAGAAGGCCCTTCAGCGCTCAGGGAGGGCCTAGCAGAGAGTGACTACAAGGACGACCAATGGGGAAAAAGAGACCAGGGCCCCGGGAAGCAGAGGACAGCCTGAGTCAAAAGGCCAACTCAACTGTTAAGACCAGATTCTCTTGAGAGCAGTCACGGTTAAAGCCACATAGAGTCAGGGGTCAAATTTGAATACTGAATACTGAGGGAAGCCTGAATCCTGAGAATGAGAACCTGATGAGCTGGCACATGTGGGAGGCATAAAGAATGAGGGGTGGCAAATGGACAGATGTAGATCTTTTGTGGGATGCATTTGTCAGTTTCAAGGAGCCAGGTAATACAGAACCAACTCGCCTCTGCCAAACTGTGTCTTCAATCCTGACACACAAAACTTGATATTTTAATAACGCTTGTCGTCTATATCCTCCTCCCCTGGGCTGTTGGGGCCCAGTACGAAGTTTCCCACAGTGTGAAACTGATGAAAGATGTGTGTTCCCTGAAGTTGGAAAAATGTGGGGTGAGGCAGCTGGGAAATCCCAGAGGCAAACAGGGTCCCGAGACTGGAGTCTGGGTGGGTCTCCAAACCAAGGAGCCAGAAGCAAATACTAGAAACCTGTGAGCCTCTGCAAGAGAAGAGTATGGTACCGGGAACTTATCTGAATTACCTGGGCAGGTAGGAGGTGTGGTGTCCCCAGGGGCTGTAACAAGTCTGAGAGCTCAAAGTACCCGAGGGTCTGCTGCACTGAAAAGGCCAGGGCATAGGTCATTTCTCCCACCCTCTCCACGGTCTGCTTTGGAGATAAGGAACCAGGCCTAGAGAATTTACGCAATCTCCAGATCCCTAGGGTTGTGAGGAGAAGCTGGATGACCCATAACCAGTACTACAGTTTGAGTACTCCTCATTGATAAGGCAGTGTCTGCCCCTGAAGCCAAAACTCTTTGTTTCTGTTTGATTCTATTTGAAAAAATAATAATAATAATCATGAAAACATCAGTATTAAGTCTGAAGTTTTAGGGGCAGTGTCACTCAGGTAGGAAAATCCAGTGTGCATTGTTTCTGCAGAGGGGCATGAAAGTGGAATTTGGCTCTTTCTCTCCCACACCTACAGGGGGGCTGATTCATCCTTTGGGCTCGCTGAGAGGGCCCCATCAGCCTGACTGTCGCTAACTGAGGGCAGCAAGCGTGGACATTGAGAACTCTGGGTCTGTACACGGCCCCAAAGTGAGGGTTCTACGCAGATCATTCTTTCATCAACAAGTACTTACAAGAAGCTGTGTTCCTGGAAGGGGGCTAAATACTGAAGTACAATTCTCTGTCTATACTCAGGTAAAACAGGGAGCAACTCTTAGTTCTGTTGTTAAGTAGTGACTATAAATACAATAGTTCAGAAAAGGCAAAGATAGTATGGGCTCATACAGTTTCTTTCCTCCCTCCGTCCCTCCCATCCTTCCTTCCCTCCAATCCATCCTTCCTTCCTTCCTCCTTCCTTCCTTCCTTCCTTCCTCATTCCTTCCTTCCTTCCTTCATTCCTCCTTCCTTCCTTCCTTCCTCCTTCCTTCCTTCCTTCCTCCTTCCTTCCTCCCTCCTTCCTTCCTTCCTTCCTCCTTCCTTCCTTCCTTCCTTCCTCATTCCTTCCATCTATGGAGAGCCTGTGCCAGGCACTGGGATATGCCACAAATATGGCAGATTGGTCTCAGCCTCTGTGGATATTACAGTCTGGTCAGGAAAGCTCCATTGCCTTGAAGATGAGTAGTTTTCAAATGCCTAAAGGGAGGAGGGAGGGCATTATGGCAGGGTCAACTATAGGAGCACAGGCAAGACTGGGGACCAAGGGTAGAAAGGTGAGGAAATAAATACAGCCAAAGGGATGCTTGGCAATATCATTCTGGGACATAGGAGCTCTTTTATAAAGCAGAGGAGACAAAGGAGCAATTTAAGGTTGTCCATCCACTTATTTTCTTTTTGTCTTCATTTCTGCCTTCCTCAAGAGAATGGTATCTTTGTCCCTAATTCAAATTTCCAGCTTTGTTTTTATCTTCCTTACACTATCTGATTTATGTTAATTGCTTACAGTAAACCACCGTAGTTCAGCATGTAGCCAGCCATAGTGGAAAGAGCCCAGCCTGGGAACTGGTTGACCTGGACAAATGTCAGTGAGTGTGGGAATATGAAAATGCAGGGAGGGACAGTCACCACTCTAGCCCAAGGCCTGCAGGAGAATTGTAGATCCAGCCCAAGCCCCAGCACTAAACCTGGTGATGCAGCCATCCGGCTCTTCTCGTTCACAGACTACAATGCCAAGGACAACACAACCACATCCATTACAGTGATGAACCTACTCTATGTATCAGGTGCACTCCTAGGGGAGAAAGGAGGGAAACACTCTATAGTAATTTCCTCCTTACCTACCTAGGACTCCATCTTCACATACCATAAGCAGCTGCAAAGAGACAATTGGAATAAGACTAATAATACTGTTCTAGAATCTGAAGTTCCTGTGTGGGAGTAGAGAAAGGGAAGGCTGACTACTTTAACCAACTTAGAGAAGGCTTGGAAGTAGGGAGAGGACTAAGTAGCCAAGTAGAGTAAGGCTGGTATCTGGGCTGGACCAGAACCAGATGGGCTGGACCCATCCTTTGGGTACACCATCCACCTAAGCAACACTGAAGCTAGGCCACCTACTAGGGCTAACTGTCATGTTTTCTAGGCTGAGTGCCTAACATGTATAGCCCGAATGTCAGCTGGGGTCATCTAGCCACTTTGGACCTAGATAAAAAATCAGTTGGAATGGTGGTTCCATGTCTTATGGAAGTTCAAAGCCTTTTTTAAAAATTATTTTTGCCAATTCTTGAGGGATTTGTGTTACCTCCAATGTGCTCACACTAGAGCAACCCAGAAACAAATCCTATCTCCTTCCTTTATTTAGAAGCAAAACAAAATAAACAAACCACTTAAGCACTGAAAACATTTGTAAATATGATAATTATTATTCTAATATCCCAATTAAAAAGCCAACAAAAACAATTTGAAGTTAGACATTAGTCATCTCCCTTTTCAAATTGCTCTTCAGCCTTCTGGACTCTGGGCAATTTTCAGTGGTCATGTGTCCATGTGCCCATGGTAGTCTCCCATTATCGACTGCCTTCTCTCAGTAACCTCTTTCTGTCTGTCTGTCTGTCTGTCTGTCTGTCTCTCTCTCTCATCAAGAAGAATTCAGTGTTGAAGGCATTGACCATGAATAGGAATAGATTAGAAGAAAAGGAAGGTCCTAGGATCAAGGTAAGGGTGGCTGATGAATAACCTCAAAAATGTTTACTTCCAATTACATTCTAACCTTTGGCATGTTAACCAAGATGAGTAGAAGGATTTTCAGTGAAGGGGCTGTTTTTGGACAGTGATCCAAGACATCCATGCGTTCACTACTTCCTTCCTCCAAATCCAACTCTGATGGTCCTGGATCCCACCCCTGCTCTTTTTTTCCTGTTAGTGGGTGAAGAAGTCAACAAGTCAATCAGACACCAAATCATGGAATGTAAATCTGAAAGGGGGAAAGGGGAGACAAAGACCAACCAGCCCTCATCAGGTACCTGCTATTTGCCAGACACTTTATCAAGTTACCCCAAAGGGATCTTCCATGCTTTCATCTTACGCCCTAGTTTTATAGTTGAGAAAACTGAGATCCTCCATAGTGGAAGGGTGGTTCACCATTTTGTTGCACAGTTTGTTGGTGTCAAAGCCAATACCAGAAACATTCTTTTCTTGTGAGCCTCGTATTCTAAAGGGGTTCATCCTCAAGAAAATCCCCAATGAGGACACTCAGGTTATGACTTTCAGACAATATATAGGGTAAGTTGGACAATTTAGGGAAAGGAGGGGAATAATCTGGTATGGTGGTGGTGAGCTGAAGGCATATCCGATCTAGGCCAGACTTGTAAGAAATCTCTGGAAGCTTACTGTGCCCATGATTCACTGGCCTGTGCAGACGTATGGAGGTATTTGGCTTTTTACATTTCTCTTCTGTCTGGTGTCAGTGCTGGTACATTTGACTTTTGGCCCAAGGGAACACAGCTCATCTTTCCAGAGTAAGCAGTCAATGAAATTACATCCCACCCAAATCCTCATGTAATAGATTGGATGGACTACTCAAGTCTTCAGCCTTCTCCAAGGTTCCTGCAACAAAACAGCCTGAAGGCCAGTGGCCTCACTTAAATTTGGAGCATCAGTGAGGCTTTGCAGAAGCCAGGTGCTCCTCCAGGTGTTTCACTAAGAGAACATGTGGACTGCCAGGCAGAATTGATTCAGTAAGATGACTGTTGTTTAGGCCATCTGTGAGAGCCAAAGGGGAAGTGCTTGACCGAGACCTGGCCCATCAGAGACCTACCATCCCCCTGGCTAGTAGAATTGGCTCAATGGTAGGTATATGACTCATGCCAGACATACGCTGAAGCTCTTTCTTCAAGGATAGGTATATAATCTACTAAATGAAATACTTGGCTTAAGCTAGTTTGAGTTGGTTCCTGTCACTTTCACTAAGACTCCTGAAAAACATACAGTAATTTCCTAGTCTAAAACATAGAAAATGACCAAAGTTCAGCTGAACTTTATTTCCATTTTGAGTGAGTCACAAATCCTTCTGTGGTCTCCATATATGCTAGGCCAAACAATGGTAAAGACAAAGCTGTTGAAAGTTGGAGTAGCCTTGCCTTTTACAAAATAGAAGTACAAAACTTACTAGCTTTCAAAGCAAATGGAGAACCATATTCAAATTTAAGTTTAAGTGGTCAAATGTCCCAGGTCATCTTAATTCAGCTCTGGCACTCTTGCTTATAATTATTAGTAGGATTTAGTATGTGTGTATTAGTTAATATGTATATATATACACACTATATATATATATATATATATATAGTGTATATATGTGTATATATATATGTATATATATAATTTATATTATAAACTCTTTAAGGATAGGAGTTATGTCTTGCTTATTTCTATAATCCTCATGATGCCTAGGCTAATAATAGCATCATTTACTGAATGCCTACTAAGTACCATACTACTTGCTTTTCATATATTAAGACATAATTTTCAAAAAACTCTAAAAAGTGAACATTATTATGCCCATTTCTCAGGTAAGGAAATTGAGACTCTAGAATATTCTTAAAGTCATGCAACTAGTAAATATCAGGCCCAGAATTTGAAATCAGGTCTTTCTAATTCTAAACTTATGTTCATGAAATTATACTATACTGCACAGTACTTAGCACAAAATAGATAGGCAATGAACTCTTGTTAAATTAAATAGAGGGCGCCTGGGTGGCTCAGTTGGTTAAGCGACTGCCTTCGGCTCAGGTCATGATCCTGGAGTCCCGGGATCGAGTCCCGCATCGGGCTCCCTGCTCAGTGGGGAGTCTGCTTCTCCCTCTGACCCTCCCCCCTCTCATGTGCTCTCTCTCATTCTCTCTCTCTCTCAAATAAATAAATAAAATCTTTTAAAAAAAATTAAATAGAAAATGAGAGCAGTTTTGTGAATAGGTAACAAATTGCAATCACAAAGCCAGTAGCTTCCAAAATAACATAAATTGGGTTGTAATTATTTCAAGTGTGTTAGTCTTGTTTCTTCAACCAAAGGAAAAATACTAGGACACTGAATCCCTGATTTATATAATCTGGTATGTTCAAGAGAGTGTCGCATGCACGTAGGTATTCAGGAAATTTTTATTTAATTAAAAGGCTCTGAATGGAATAGGGACCCCCAATGTTTCATGATACAGTCCCTTCACAAAGGCTATCCAGAGGTCACGTGCTGGAGCACCATCAGTAATTAAACTCAGTAAAAAGGAGTACAAAGTTCTGCTTAACCCACATCATCACAAATGAGGAGGGTGCCAATCTTTAGCAAGTCACGCAATTAATGGTGCTTTCAACACATCCTTGGGCATATTATAAACCTTCTCTGTCACGTGCCTGCCAAGGCCTGTGTTCTAACCTGGAGGCTATTGTTTTACTTGCTATATTTGCCATTAAACATTGCTGACTTCATCAGCTATTGAGAACTTGGGCTCAGGCCTCAACAGGTAGGAAGGCTTTGAAGTTGCCATCTGTCTAGCACTGTAGACTCCACAATTTTCAGGCATTTTGACTTTCTGGCTGCAGGGGCTTCATTATTGATTCAAGTGGTAAAGAAGGAGGATGACCGGCAAAGGCAGAGGTGAGAGGAGAAAGGAGAGTTGCTGCCAAAGCTGCTGGAATGTTGGGAAGATGCAGCTCCTTGGGAGGACTCAAGCTTATCATCTTGCCACCAACCAATACAATCAATCTCTAACTTCCCAATGCCCTCTTAATGCCACCCTATGTATTGACTGGATGGCTGGGGGGCAAGACGTAAGAGCAGTGGAGGAAAGAAAGGGGGAAATAGTTTTAGGATGACTTAAAGTTTGAAGACTTCCACTGTAATGATTTAGAATGGCCCTACTGGGGCTCCTGGATGGCTCAGTCAGTTAAGCATCTGCCTTTGGCTCAGGTCATGATCTCAGGGTCCTGAGATTGAGCCCCGCATCGGGCTCCCTGCTCAGTGAAGAGCCTGCTTCTCCCTCTCCCTCTGCTGCTCCCCCTGCTTGTGGGCACGTGCGTTCTCTCTCTCTCTCTGTCAAATAAGTAAATAAAATCTTAAAAAAAATAGAATGGCCCTATTAATATTAATATTCTATGACTGGTGATCCACGTCTAAGTTCTCACAACTCTTTGAGGAGGTATTGTCTAAAGGTAGTGATTAAAAAACCTAGACTCCCAGGCTTGACCCAGTTGTAGAAACTACCTTGGCAGAGAAGTAGGTGGGGGGAAATGGGCCCTAAGAAAAGCCTTTCTCCAATACTGGAATAAGTCATTCCAGTCCTGCCCTGCAGACCATACAAATTATACACTGAGCATAGTTTGTTTCTCACTGAGGATGCCTACTGGCATCATTCAGGGCCTGTCCTATGAGTATCTTAGAAAGAATGAATAAATTGCAATGAATTGGGCAAATGGACTCATTCTTTGTGAGCCATGAGAAGAAGCATCACTATGCAAAGGGACTTGGTTGAGTATACAAGTGTGTGCATGTTTGTGTTTTATCCCATAGCACTCTCCTTAATCATTTCTCTTCTGCCTAGTAATTCTCCCCAAATATCTAACAAATTTCCCAAAATGCATCCTTGCAGAGCAGCTTAAATCCCATAGGAAGACATTCTGCTCTCTCCTGTGAACCCAGCAGCTACTAATCATTGCATACCTAATCTCTCCAGCAATGTAATCTTGCAGTGTTGTTTAATTTTCCTTCAGAGTCAGCCTCATCTCCCCAGCAGAATTAAACCTTCGTGGAATCAGGAAAAGATGATGTTTCTCTGTATCCCACAATGCTGTGCACAGAGTAAACACTGCAGTATGATGCATACAGCAGTCTACCCAACAGACCTGGCCCTGCCATTTCCTAGCTATATGACTTTGACTTAGTTTAAATTATCCTTACCTGCCTCACCTTAAAAGTCAGGTATTAATACCTACTTTGCAAGAGTCATGTGGCAGTCAAGAGGATGCACATAAAGTTACTGGGGACAGTGCCTGGCAGGTGGCTCCTATTATTACCCTTGAGTCAATGCATTTTGATAGTGATGTATGAGTAATGCTGTGGAGACTTGTAGGAAAAAAAGCTGAGCAGGATGTGAGTTTTGTGGCTGGTTTCCCTGAAATGAACCTTTATTTTCTTCCTTGTAAAAAGTGAGCTTCCAGGGGGTACCTGGGTGGCTCAGTCGTTAAGCGTCTACCTTCGGCTCAGGTCATGATCCCAGGGTCCTGGGATCGAGCCCCGCATCGGACTCCCTCCTCCACGAGAAGCCTGCTTCTCCCTCTCCCTCTGCCCCTGCTTGTGTTCCCTCTCTCGCTGTAAAGAAAGAAAGAAAAAAAAAGTGAGCTTCCAGGCATGTCACAAAAGGTAGAAGGGACATAATGTGTTTAGTCCGAAGAACCTGGAAAAGTATGAATTAGGGCTGGAAAAGGGATCTATTCCAAAAGCTTGTTTAAAAGAAACAGGGCAAGGCAAACCATAAGAAACTCTTAACTATAGAGAAGAAACTGAAGGTTGCTGGAGGAGAAGTGGGCAAGGGGGGTACACTAAATGGGGGATGGGTATTAAGGAGGACACTTGTTGTGATGAGCACTGGGTGTTATATGTAAGTGATGAATCACTGAATTATATTCCTGAAACTAGTATTACACTATATGTTAACTAAAATTTAAATAAAAACTTGAAATATTAAAAAAATTATTTAAAAAATAAAATATGTGGTATATATATATATATATATATATATGTATATATATATATATATATATATATATATATATACACACAATGGAATATTATGCAGCCATCAAAAGGAATGAAATCTTGCCATTTGCAACAGTGTGGATGGAACTGGAGGGTATTATGCTGAGCGAAATAAGTCAATCAGAGAAAGACATGTATCATATGACCTCACTGATATGAGGAATTCCTAATCTCAGGAAACAAACTGAGGGTTGCTGGAGTGGTGGGGGGTGGGATGGATGGGGTGTCTGGGTGATAGACATTGGGGAGGGTATGTGCTATGGTGAGCGCTGTGAATTGTGTAAGACTGTTGAATCACAGACCTGTACCTCTGAAACAAATAATACATTATATGTTTAAAAAAAGAAGATAGTAGGAAGGGAAGAATGAAGGGGGGGAAATTGGAGGGGGAGACGAACCATGAGAGACTATGGACTCTGAGAAACAAACTGAGGGTTCTAGAGGGGAGGGGGTGGGGGGATGGGTTAGCCTGGTGATGGGTATTAAAGAGGGCATGTTCTGCATGGAGCACTGGGTATTATACGCAAACAATGAATCATGGAACACTACATCAAAAACTAATGATGTAATGAATGGTGATTAACATAACATAATAAAAAAATAAAAATAAAAAATAAAATAAACAGGGCATGGCTGAGATATACCCTAAGGAGGAAGGATAGCTTTGAGGTAATTGGTAGAAGTTCTTGTATCTTGTGCCTTTGTTGCAGATCCGGAGGATGATGGGGGGACTGTGATGCCTACGAGAGCTAGTGACATAACCGATTTTTCTAATGTTAAGTCAGAAGGAGTGTTAAAAGTCATCTCATCCAACCTCCCTTCCTTGCTTCCTGGACCCCGGTACCTCCTTCCATCCTAGCAAGTGTAGCTATAGCATTCAAAGTCAAGCAAATGCTGACTCTAGAAATTTCACAGAGGCTGAAGTCACACTGTCGTGTATCCAAGATTGATGAAACTCCAAGTCCTTTCTTGTCAATCTCTTCAAGCCTCTGGGCCAGAACACTACCAAAGTTCTAAAGAATTTGATATGACAGGGCTTAATGTCCAATCGGATTCTCAATAATGGCAGTAGTTGTGGTCATCACTACCTTGAGCTTTATCAATGTAAAAAGCTGGAGATCAGCTATGCTGCTGACTTCTAGACATCAGAGAGGTCTATCTCTTCAGGACACCAAAGACAAACTTTGCTTCCTTGTAGCACCTAAAGTTGGTCATTGCAATAATTTGTTCCATGACGGTGATGCACAGATTAGTTTAGAAGGGCATTGTCACTGGTTCCCAGAGTGAGGGCATGGGACTCAAGATCTAGGGATCCAAGGTGTGTGTGGTTGAGGGAAATGATCCATCAGTTGGAGAAAAACTGTAAGTTGTTACAAAGGAGGTCTGCGCCTCTGAGTTGTCTGTCCACAGCATTATCTAGGTGGAAATAGGGAAGCCAGCCAACAGACATGTAAAGAGATGTTAAGCTTCGTTCATGACTAAAGAAATACAAATTAAAACAACAATGAGATGCCATTTTTTTCACCTATCAGATTGGCAAAAATTAAGTTTGATATTACCCCTTATAGGCAAGGATGTGGGCCAAAAGTCATTTTCATACACTTTCCATGAAGCGTAGGTTGATGCAACTTCCTGGAAGATGATTTAGTATTATCTATCACAGTTAACCAGGCAGCTAATAAGCGGCCCTCTAGGAATGACCCTATGGTACAGTTGTATTTACAGGAATCTGTCAATACATGTACATGAGGATAATCTTGGCTGTAGATCACAAGAGAATAACAATAGAAGCAACAGAAACATCTGACAATAGGAAACTGGTTAAATAAATTGTGGTGCACCCCTAATATTGGATCCCTGGGTCAAAAATGGAGGAAACCATCTGGGGAGACTGAAGCAGCTAGACTTTACAGCACAGGGTGCAAGAGAGAAGAGAGTGATGCAGAGAGAAAACTCTGGAAATCAGCAAAAGTTTTTCCTCAAATACTTAGCAGAGTACTGATCAGCACATGCAGGCGAAGAAACTACTCAAGGATGGGGATAGAACCATCCAAAAGGGCTAGAGGATATACAGAACTCACACAGGGCTGGGAATAGTGCCTGTTGCCACCAACTAGACTGGAAAATCTCATAACTCATAGGACATGGCGTAGAGTATTCACAAAGGGGCTTGCGGTAGTCTAGAGTATTTAGCCCCAGACTAAACATGGCTCTGGTCCTACCTACCAATCTTAAAAGCAAGACCCAAATGGATCAAAGGTCTCCAAGTAATTCAACTATGTCCCAAAACAAACCTCAAAAATATTTATAGAAATACAAATAAGGCAGCACCTCCAAGGTAAAATTTATAGTGTTTGGTATTTAATCAAAGATTACCTACCGGGCTTATAAAATGATGGAAAATACAACCTATAATAAGAAGAAAGATCAATCAATTGCAATAGACCCAGAAATGAAGCAGATGTGAGAATTAGCCAACAAGAACTTTGAAACTTGTTATAATTGCCTTTCATATGTTCAAAATGTTAAGGACATCAAAAGTATAAAAAAGAACCAAATCATTAACTTCTGGAGACACACAGAATGCAGAGCAACTGGAACTCTCATCTGCTGTGAGTGGAAATGTAAAATGGAACACTACTTTGGAAAGCAGTTTGGCAATTTCTTAAAAAGTTAAACATATGCTTGCCATATATTCTAGCTATTCTACTCCTCGGTACTTACCCAAGACATATGTCCACATAAAGGTTTGTACACAAATGTTCATAGTAACTTTATTTGGAACTCAGTTCATTAACTTGATTGCAGTGATAGTTTCATGGGTGTAGAAATACTTTAAAACTTATCAAATTGTAGGGGTGCCTGGGTGGAACAGTCAGTTAAGAATCCAACTCTTGGTTTCAGTTCAGGTTGTGATCTCAGGGTCGAGAGATTGAGCTTCGCGTTAGGCTCCGTGCTCAGCACAGAATCTGCTTAAGACTCTCTCTCCCTCTCTCTCCTCCCACCCACTCTCTCTTGCTCAAATAAATAAAAATAAATCTTTTGAGAAACAAGACCGAAGATCATAGGGGAAGGGAGGGAAAAATGAAACAAGACGAAACCAGAGAGGGAGACAAACCATAAGAGACTCTTAATCTCAGGAAACAAACTGAGGGTTGCTGGAGTGGTGGGGGGTAGGAGGGATGAGGTGGCTGGGTGATGGACTTTGGGGAGGGTAGGTACTATGGTGAGCGCTGTGAATCATGTAAGACTGATGAATCACAGACCTGTACCCCTGAAACAAATAATACATCATATGTTAATAAAAAAATAAAAATAAATCTTTTAAAAAACTTATCAAATTGTATAATTTAAATATGTATGGTTTATTAGATATCAATTATATGTTAATAAAGCTGTTAAAAATAAAAAAAGCACCTGGGACTATGTGTACTGTTATGGAAAGTCCTCCAAAATAGATTATTAATTGATAAAAATGCAAAGCAATGTGTATGATGGGTTTCCTTTGGGTAGCTGGACCTATATCTAAAAATATATGATATATGCATAAAATGTTTCTGGAAAGATGAACAATAAATTGTTAACAGTAGTTATCTTATGGGGATGGTAGGGATAAAAGGAAGTCTTTTTTAAAAATCTTTTTTGAATGATTTAAGTTGTTTTATAGTATGTGTACATTTTATTTAATGTTAGCTAATATTACCTAATCTGCAAGGTAGGATTGAGAAACATTTTATTTTTCTGTACTGAAATATTTATTTTTGAAAAAATAGAGTTACAGAGTTTGAAAAGCAGTTTTGTGGTTTCTTAAAAAGTTAAATATATACTTACAATAAAATCCATCGATTTTGCTCCTTTGAATCTATCCAAGAGACATTAAAACATATGTCCACACAAAAGTATGCATGTGAATGTTCATGGCAGAACTATTCATTATAGTGAAAAATCTCCATCAACTGGTGAATGGATAAACAAAATATGGCATATCCATGCAATGGAATACTATTTTTTAATTAAAAGGAACAACTACTAATACGTGGTACAACATGGATGAACCTCAAAAACATAATGTTAAGTTTTTAAAAAAATGGAAGCAAAAGACTATATATTGTATGATTCCATTTCTGTGAAATTCTAGAAAAGGCAAATTTATAGACAGAATGCATATCAGTGGTTGCCTAAGACAGGAGGTGGGAACAAGGAATAACTATGAACAGACACAGTGGGACCTTTGGGGGATGGTGGATATATTCTCAAAGTGATGATAACTGCACAACTCTACAAATGTCTGAAAATCATTGAATCGTAGACTCGCCATGGCTGGATTTTATGGGATATAAATTATACTTTGATAAAAGAGTTAAAAACAAAAACCAACCACTGTGAAACCAGGGATGAAGTCAGGAGCTGCAGAAGATGCTTGCTTCTCCCATATAAGCAGATGGAATGATGTCAAAATGCTAAAATGCAGTAGGACCTTGATGTTCTTGGGGCTAAGTTCATGGTTCCAGGATAGTAACACGTGGATAGGACTGCTCCCACTGCAAGATGAGTACAACAGTTAGACATTGTCTTCTTTGGGTGGATCTTCATTTCAAACGTTGTACAAAGGCATCAGGCTCATGTCCCAGAGGGATAACATGTACTAGTGGAGAAGGCAGGGTCTAAAATCAGATCTGGCTGCAAACACAGCTCTATCACTCCCTACCTAACACGGTTGTTTTGAGGCTGAAGTAAGATGGTACGTGTGATGTACACGGCACATAGTAAGATCACAAAGTAAGATTTTCAATCTGTATGTCCTGAAAGCAGTGGGGATTATGCTGACTCATCCACACTCTTGCTGGGTCCTTCTGTTGCAAGATCACTGGAAAGATGATGGGAGCTGAGGAGCCAGCAGAGCAGATGGACAAAGATATCCACTGTACTTTAAAGCAGGCCTCTTTTACCAAGATCACCTCACTAATTTATATGCTCCGGGCCAGGGATTCTAAGACTTCTGGATTCTAAGACTTTGTGGATCGATAGAGTGAAAGATGATTTGGAGGAGTAAAAATATTGTCAACATTTTATTATTTTAATTAAACTTTCTACTTTGAGATAATTGTAGATTCACGTGCAATTTTAAGACAGTCTGTGTCCAGTTTCTTTTGATGACAATATCTTGAAAACTATAGTACTTTCTACATTGTCTGTGATCCACTTGGAGTTAATTTTTAGTAAGGTGTGAGGTTTAGATCAAAGTTCATTTGTTCTCTGTGGATGTCCATCGCTCTAGCACCATTTGTGAAAAGTCTATCTTCCCTCCATTGAATTGCTTTTGCACCTTGTCAAAAACCAGTTAAGAATATTCGAATGTCATTCTATGTTCCCTATTCTGTTGCATTCTTCAATACTACTGTTCTGATTATTATAGCTCTAAATTAAATCTTAATATCAGGTAGAGTGATTCCTCTCTCTATATTCCTTTTCAAGATTATTTTAGCTATTCTAGGGTGTGTGCTTTTCTACATAGATTTTAGAATAAATATGTCTTTATCTAAAAAGTTTTTGCTGTGATTTTTATAGAAATTCCATTAAACCTATAAATCAACTTAGGAAAGATTGACATCTTTACCATGTTGAGTCTTCCAATTCATCAATACCCTAGGTTTTCCATTTCTTTAGGTCTTTGATGTCTTTAATCAGCATTTTGTAATTCTCAGCAGACAGATCCCACACAGGTTTTAAGTTTTTACCTGAAGTATTTAATTTTCTTTGGAGCAATTGTAAGTGGTATTGTTCTTAAATGTCAATTTCCACATGTCCATGGTTAGTACATAGAAATGTAATGGATTTTTGCTTGCTGATCTTGTATCCTATGACCTTGCTGAACTCACTTCTTTGCTCCAGAGTTCCTAGGATTTATTTTTATATAGTCATTTGTCATTTTCTCATGTCATTTGTAAATAAGGACAGTTTTATTTCTTCTTTTCCAATCCGAATGCCCTTTCTTTCTTTTTTAAAGTTGTAAATTTTTTTCTTTCTTTTTTTAGATTTTGTTAAAATTTAAAAACAATTTCTTTTTTAAATTTTTAAATTTTTTTCTTGCTTTTTAAAAATTGTATGTATGTATATATGTATTTTGCCTTATTGCTCTGGCTAGAACTTCCAGTATTGTGTTGAATAAGAGGGATGAGAGGCATCCTTGCTTTATTACTGATCTTAGAGAGAAAGCATGCAGCCTTTCACCATTACGTATGATGCTAGCTCTGGACATTTTTTGGTAGATGTTTTTCCCTAGTTTGAGGTAGTTCTTTCTGTTCCTAACTTGTTGAGAGTTTTTATCATGAATGGATATTGGATTTTGTCAAATGCTACTTCTGTGTCAATTGTTATAATCTTATGATCCTTCTTCTTTAGCCTATTGACATGGTGGATTCTACCTGACTGATTTTCTAATGCTAAACCAGTCTCACATGCTTGGATTGAATTTCAGTTAGTCAATCTTTATAATTCTTTTTATGCATTATTGGATTCAATTTGCTAATATTTTCTTGAGGAACTCTGCACCCGAGGTTCCAGAGAGATATTGGTGCCTGGTTTACTTTATTTGTGCTTTCACCTTGGTATCAAGGTAATACTGGTCTCATAAAATGAGTAGAGAAGTATTCCTTACTCCTGTTTTCTAGAAAAAGTTGTTAAAATTAGTGTTACCTCTTTTATAAATGTTTAGTAAAATTCTCCACTGATGCCATCTGGTCTGAGAATTTTTTTTTTCAAGGAGATTTTAATTAAAAATTCAATCTCTTGAATGGTTGTAAGACCAATCAGGTTATCTATTTCAACTTGAGTTTTACAAAGTTGTAATTATTGATGAATCATTTCTTCTAAGTTGTTGAACATATGAGCACAAATTTTTTCATAGAAGTCCTTTATTATCCTTTCAGCGGCTATTGGATATGTAGTGATAACTCCTGTTTCATTTCTGAAAATAGTAATTGGTGTCATCCATTTGTTAGTTTTATTGGTATTTTTGAAGAACCAAATTTTGTTTTCAATGATTTTTTTCTAGTTTTTCTGTTTTGTTGATTTTTTGCTCTTTATTTAAAACATTTTTTCTTTCCCTCTACTGGCTTTGAATTTATTTTGCTCTCCTTTTTTTATTTTCATAAAATAGGAATTTTGATTATTGATTGAGACATTTCATCTTTTGCATTTTAATGATATAAATATCCTTCTCAGCACTGCTTTAGCTGCATCCCACAGATCTGATATGTTGCATTTTCATTTTCATTCAGCTGTATGCATTTATTTTCTTTGGGATTTTCTCTTTGACCCACAGATTGCTTAGAAGTGTGTTGTGATATTCCAAGTGTTTGGAGATTTTCCTGTTGTCTTTCTGTTGTTGATTTCTAGTTTAATTCCACTATAGTGGCAGAAGAAATTCTATATGGTTTCAATTATTTGAAACTATTAATTTCATTTTATGATCCAAAATATGGAATATCTTGGTGAATGTTCCATAGCCACTTGAAAAGAACGTGTATTTTTTGATGTAGTGCTCTATAAATGTCAATGAGATCCTATTGGTTGATGGCGTTGTTCAGTTCTTCTATATCTTCACTAATTGTACTATCAGTTGCTAAGAGTAGTTTTGAATTTCCCTACTGTAATTATGGATTTGTCTATTTCTCTTTTTAGCTGTATTAATTTTTGTTTCATGTATTTTGAAGCTCTGTTGTTTGGTACATACACATTTATGATTATTATATCTTCTTGGTGAATTGATCCCTTCATCATTTCCTGTCCCTCTTTGTTCCTAATAATTTTCTTTGCTCTGAAGCCTACTTAATCTGATATCATAGCCACTCCTGATTTTTTATTAATGTTATCATGATGCACCTTTTTCCATTTTTTTACTTTCAACCTACTTATGCTATTATGTTTGAAGTGAATTTCTTGTAAATAGCATATAGTTAGGTGATTTTTTAAAAATTTCCTCTGCCAATATTTGTCTTTTAATTGGTGTATTCTAATTATTTACATTTAAAACAACTAATTATTGATATGTTAGGGTTTGAATCGGCCATTTTATCATTTATTTTCTGGGTCCCTTCCTTTTCATTCTTCTTTTCTTTTCTTGCCTTCCTATGGGTTACTTGAACATTTATTAGGATTCTATAATGTTTTATTTATATTGTTTTTTACTATATTGCTTTGGATAGTTTTTCTTAGTGGTTCTTTTAGGTATTACTGTGTACACATATAACATCACAGTTTATTAGTATTTATGTTTTAATACTTCTAGTAAAATATTGAAACTTGACTTCCACATAGGTCTCTACCCTCCTCACATTTTAAGCTCATATTCTCAACTATACCCTCAACATATACTGAACACCACAAGAGATGCTGTTATAACTTTTGTGTCAACCATCAAATATGATTTAAGAAACTCACGAGGAGGATTATCTATTATATTTACCCCTATTTTTCCCACCCTATTGCTCTTTTTTCCTTTCTAAAGTTCCAAGCCCTCTTCTGTTATCATTTCCTTTCTGTCAGAAGAATTTCCTTCAGCCATTTTTTAAGTGAAGAGGCTACTAGTGGCAAATTCTCTTAGTTTCTTTTTGTCTGAGATTGTCTTTACTTCCCCTTTGTGCCTGAAGGATAGTTTCACCAGATATAGAGTTTGCAGTTGGCAATTCTTTTCTTTCAATACTTGAAAAATATTGTGTTGCTTTTTTCTGAATGAGAAATCCACTATCATTCAGATTGGTCTTCTTGTATAGATAATGTATCACTCTTTGGTTGTTTTATGATTTTTCTTTGTCTTTAGTTTTCAAAACTTTTATCATGTGTCTTGGATTTCTTTGGGTTTATTTTATTTGGGGATTTCTCAGTTTCTTAAGTCCATAGCCTTATGCCTTTTTCCAAATATGAGAAATTTTCAGCCATTATTTCTCTGAATACTTTTTCAGCCCCACATTCTTGCTCTCTCACTCTGTGACTCTGATGAAATGAATGTTAGATATTTTGTTGTCCCATAGGAGCCCAGGGCTCTGTTAAATTTTTTTAGTCTATTTTCTATCTGTTATTCAAACTGAGTAAATTCTATTGATTTGTCCTCAAATTCACAGATTTCGTCTTCTCCACACTACTCTTGAGTTTATCCAGTGAGCTTTTTATTTTGGTTATTGCATTTTTCATTCTATAATTTCCATTTGATATTTTTACAACTTCTATTTCTTTTTTATATATATAACTTCTATTTCTTTACTGAGGTTTTCTATTTTTTTCCCCAAGGGAATTTGTAATTACTTGTTGGAGCACTTTTATGGTGGCTGCTTTAAATCTTTGTCCAATAGTTGCAGCATCGGATTCGTCTCTGTGTTGACATTAGTTGATTGTTCTCATTCAGACTGTGATTTTCCTTTCTTGGTATGACAAATGAGTTGTAGTTGTATACACAATAGTTGTACTCTGGATATTTCTGATATTATATTAGGGGATTCTTGAACCTACTTAAATATTCTATTTTAGTAGGCAGTCACCCTGTTTGCATTTAGCATGTAAGTTGTGTCCTATTTTGTGAACTATAGTTCCAATGACAATTTAGTTTTCTGAGCTCTTGCAATGTTATCCTGGACTGCTTTGTTCTCCTGACTCAGCTTGAGCTTCCACTGAATCCTTGCTTTCCTAGTAGGCCAAAAAAGTGCTTTCCCAGACTACCTGATGGCATTAGGTGAAGGCCAGGGCCATCAGACCTGTGGAATGGAGAGCATTTTCTCTAGCTCATTCTACAGTCTCAGAGTACAGGAGCTCTGCCGGTGCCACCACTGGGTAGTGGGCCAGGAGCCACCAGGAGCCATCAGATCTGAATGGCTCCCTCCTACCTTGAGGGCTAGGGCACCCCAGGCCTGCTGGTGCAGTCAGAGCTGTGCCCGGTGTGGGTCACAAAGGGGTCACCAGCCCCTATCTCTGCCACCACTGGATATGGATCTCCCTGCCCAGTCCCCGATGGGCTTCCCCTTTCCTGGTCCTGTGACCAGAGAAAACAGGCATTTTTTGTTTTGTTTTGTTTTGCATTTTTTGACTATGCGTGTTAACTGTTTCAGGTTTAGGCCTCTTGGGAGCAGAGGGAGAGGGAAAGGGAGAGAGAATCTGAAGCAGACTCCACACTCAGCATGGAGCCCGACCAGGGACTCAATCTCACGACTGAGAGATCATGACCTGAGCTGAAACCAAGAGTTGGACGCCCAACCGACTGTGCCACCCAGGTGCCCTGGGTGCAGTTTTTTTCCAAGGCCAAGAAAACTCCTCTTACCTTACATTATTAGCATTTCACAGAAGAAGGTACATTTAACACCTAAAATGTTAAAGGACTAATCTCAGAATAAAGATAAATCTTTTACATTGAATAAATTTTACTTCTTGAAAAGCTCACCATATTGTTTTCATTTTTCTCATTTCTCCTTGGACCTGTGAAAGTTGCATTTCCCACTCACACCTGTCAGCAGCACAGTGTATGGGGATCAATGTCACTGTCGTCCCATTTGACTTGGAAGCAGCAGTGCAGTGGAGTAGAGCTGGCATAGTTTTGGAATCCAAAATTGTAGGTTCAAATCCTGAATCCCCTACCTGCCAGGTGGATGACCTCAGCATATGTCATCAGTGGAGTAGTGGAAAAGGCTGAGCTTTAATGTCCATAGATCTGGAAATCCCAACTTTATTACTTATAGCTGAGTAACCTTAAACAAGTTATCAAACTTCTCGGTGACTTTTATGTCATTGCTAACATGGGAATAGAGTGAGAGCCAAGGAGGAGCAAATGGGAAAATCTCTATAATACACCTAGCATGATGTTTGACATGAGAAACACTCAACAGTCAATCGCTCTTTCTCCAGGGATGCATACACACATGTGGATACCAATCCTTACTTCTTAGGGGGGTTGTGAGGATTTGGTGAGATGAAGTATAAAAGCACCTTGTAGTGCCTGGTGCATAGCAAACACGTAACATTGAGTTCTCTTTCCCTACACTTTACCTCAGTTTCCAAATCTGTCAACTAGGTCTAGTAAGGCCTACTACACAGAGTTGATGGGAGAATTGAATGTAATAATATACATGAAAGTGCTTTGTAATCTGAGGCATTCTTTCCAAATGTGAGTTGCTGTTACAGTGATGGGCCCTGCCCATGTTTATATATTTGCACAGGCTTTGCAGAGCACCCGATGAATTATAATGATAGTCATCTCATGGAGCAAATTAGCCCAGGCTTAGGTCTAAAGCTGAAGGCAGAAAGAAATGGGTCTGGGAACCAGAAAACAAAATTAGTAGATATTTAAATGCAACCCACAGTATTTGGCCTGCATCCTCCCTGCCCTAGATCCTCATGCATTGTCTCATTGTGAGAAATGTTTGTGAGAAGCCACAGATCTTTGCAGGCTGATAGGGTCAGAAAGGAAAAGAGCATGCTCAAAACCAAACACTCTGCTGTCAGTCCTCTGAGTCTGCTGTGCAGACACTCCTTGCCCAGCAATGTTGGTGTTTGGCCCACATTCTCTGGGAACTACACTAACTCTTTGAGATATGTCAGGACAGCTGTCCTCATTAAGAGGACCTGGAATGTGACTTCCCAAAGGTCTGATCATGCTGGCTCTTGTCTTTGTCCCCAAAGTAGCCTTTGAGAAGGCACAAGAGGGGTAGAAGAAAAGCAGTAAGAAGAACAGTCAGCAAAGAGGATGAGAAGAACAGCAAAAGCAAAGAGCAGGAAGGTCAAGGCTTGCATATTCAGAAGATACCTAGTCTTGTTGGGACAGCTTGGTGGGTAGAGGCTGGAAGGAGGGATACCACTTAAGTGTTACTGCAGCAAGTCAGGGAGCCACTTCTGGCTTCAAGGTGGAGAACAGGACTGTCATTTTCTACTGACCCCGGGCCTCCAGCATTAGCTGGCTAGATGTATGGCGACACTGTCTTTGCAATTATTGTTTGTTCGTTCTCAAAAGTAGCTAACTCATTTTGGGTTTTTGTGTGTGTGTGTGTGTTTTTAAATATTTTACTTATTTATTTGAGAGAGAGAGTGAGCAAGCCAGAGTGAGCAAGTGAGAGTGAGCGAGCATGAGCGAGGGGAGGAGCAGAGGCAGAGGGAGAAGCAAACTCCCCATTGAACAGGGAGCCTGATGCAGGGCTCGATCCAGGGACCCTGGGATCGTGACCTGAGCCAAAGGCAGACACTTAACTAGCTGAGACACCCAGGAGCCCCTGCTAACTCATTTTGATTGTGTATTTACCCTGCACATGGTTTTTATGATAGACACAGTTGGAGGAAAAAAGTGAAGGAGAAATTCAAGTCCTCACCTTCAAACACTTACAATGTGCCAGGGGAAGTGGCCTTAGCTGGGAAAAGACCACCAATCTTATCAGTAGTCTTTGCCCAGTGCAGATATATATATATACAGAGGGGCTTCCTGCTGATAGCTGGGCGGTGACTTCTGGTAGGAGAGGATGGAGAAATGTGTCCTAGAAGAAAGGATGGCACAATCAGAGGCTATGAGACAGAAGTGCTCTAGGTGTGCTCTGGAGATAGTGGGTAGACCAGTTTGCAAGGAGTGGAGGTTTCATGTTGAAAAAATTCATGAGCTATGGGAAAAGGGGGTGGGAGACAACCTTAAATGTCAAACTAAGGATTCAGGATTGTATGCCATTGGCAGGAAAGAGTGGTGAAGGGGCAGGGGTGGAAGATAGTAAGCTCAGAACAGAATTTTAGGAAGATGCCTCTGCAGTATGGATTATAAGGATGGAGGCTGAAGAAAGGGAGACTGTATAAGCAATCACTGCAGTTATTTTAAAACAATAGCCTGAACCAACATGGCGCCAGAAAGGGTAGGTTGGATACCAAAAATACAGTGAAAGAAGAAATGCCAGGACTTGGCATTTCTTGGCATAAGGATAAGAGCGGAGGAGGAGGCGGCAAGTTTTAGAACAGGATGACCAGAAGTCGAACGGAGATGATTGGGCAGTAGTAGTAAAATCAACTGGGCGAACCAGGAGAAGGAACGTGTAGGGGCTCTGGAGCTCAAATACCAGATCTGCCTCTTCCTACCCGTGGGATCACTGGACAAGTATTTATTCTTCCTGATGCTCTATTTGCTTTCACATAAAACAGACGTCAAAGCACACACCTCAAAGAGGTGGTACGAGGATTTAGTGAGAGAATAAATATAAACTATCTGGCAGAGTGGTGGGTCCATTGTAGATGCTCACTAACTAGGTATTCCTGCTGCCCTCTTTCCCTCCACCAGCCCCAAGAAGTAGCAGGTGCCATATCCTCATCTGTAACTTCTCCCAGCTCCTAGACGGTTCTAAGCAATCGACGAGTGCTGAGCAGTTCCAGTGACTTGAACTCTGTAGAGAAACTATCATTCATCTTTTGGGTCAGAGTTGAATAAAATGATTATCTTGTTCACCTGCCCCTTGTTCTAAAGTGGTCATTGACTGAAAAATCCAGCCACACGTGTTTCATCCATGGAGCTTAGACCAATGGCGGTGCGGGGGGGGGGGGGGGGGGACGACAGAAACTTTGTGGTAATAGGCCCAGGACTGTCTAATAGCAGAAGCTAACAGAAAGAAAATTCATCCAGATTTGTCACTAAAAAGTTAAAAAAGAAAGAAAGAAAGAAAGAAAGAAAGAAAGAAAGAAAGAAAGAAA
>NC_058413.1:73856729-73941023 GCF_002201575.2 Neomonachus schauinslandi | reverse complement strand
AAAGAAAGAAAGAAAGAAAGAAAGAAAGAAAGAAAGAAAGA
Source organism: Neomonachus schauinslandi (assembly GCF_002201575.2). Lineage (NCBI taxonomy): Eukaryota > Metazoa > Chordata > Mammalia > Carnivora > Phocidae > Neomonachus > Neomonachus schauinslandi. The sequence continues at coordinate 73,940,982 of NC_058413.1, read as the reverse complement.
AAGAAAGAAAGAAAGAAAGAAAGAAAGAAAAGAAAAGTAAAGAAAAAAACTAATGTTGCAAGTCTTCCAGAACTCACAGATCATGAGGGGAGACAGACAAATCTGGACATGAAATCCAAGGCATACGTAGGAGCTGTCAGGCAGGTGAAGACAAGGCAAACTCCAAAGAGATAAAACTGAGAGGCTGGCCCCCAGGGACCACCTGACCCTCCTTCCTGGGAGGAGAGGCTGACCCAGGTCCCGGGGAGCCTGGACCGAGCAGGGGCCCTGGGGGCAGCTTGGTCACCACTTTCCTGTTCTCACAGAGGTGTGAGCAGGACAACTGCCTGGGCGCTCTTTGCATGGAAGGGACTCGGCACAGGAGGACGCAGATGGGAGGTTCCCAGTGGGCATGGCTGCTCTGTGACTCTTGCAAGATGAACAGCTGTGAGTGTAGCACTCCAGGCCAGGCCCCGGATGAGCTGGCCAGCCCGCTTCTGCAGCCCTAGGGCTGTGGCAGGGGCGCCCTGGGGCCCTGAGAGCCAGGCACTCCTCTAAGTGGCCTACAGCTATATGGTGGGATTTCATCACCACACCCTCCCCCCTAGAGAGAGGTGCTATGGTCTCCCCACTATGTAGATAAGGAAACTGAGGCACAGAGCGGTTACAAGTTTGCCCAAGGGCACAGACCTAGAAAGTGGGGAAGGTTGGATTCACAGTCAGGTAGAATCTTGGCTCCTTACTGCCCTACGAGATTGCCCCCCGCCCCGAGGAAGCTCTCCCTGAGCCCCCTCCCTCCACTGGGCTGGGAGCCCCTGCCTCTGCGTTTCAAGACACTTGTCACACTAAGCTGTGGTTGCTTAGCTGTCCCACACTAGACTATGTTCCAGAAGACAGAGACCACATCTGTCCTGCTCACTCCTGTGTCCCCAGTGCTTAGAACAGTGTGGTGTTGCCAGGAAAGTGCACAAGCTCCTCTCAGCTTTCCTATTCACTGTAGGAGTGTAATGGACAGATGTCCCCCTGGTCAAATGCATCACCACCGTGTCACTGCATCCCCCGAGCCGCCGCCAACGATGCTTGTGAGCAGCAGGGCTATTACGGTGGCACGTTTCTGAGAGATGCGGTACTTCCTGTTGACCTGATCTCCTTAGGACTGCCCCACAACCTAAGACCTTCTTTCCTCCTTCCCCTCCTAATATCTAATCCTGGCATGGCATCTGCTTCAAGGAAGACCTAGGACGAATGCAAGTCGTAGGAGGAGTGGGGTGCTACCCTTCAGGGTTCAGTCTATGCATTAAGTCAGGGACTCCACGTGATGCTGTGATCCCGGCAGATAGAAGCACAGGCCTGGGAACCAAGGGACGAAGATAAGAGTGACCCAGTTATCATCGCTTCCAATAATTCACTTGGGGATTTTGTTCTTCTCATTCCCATACCTCTAGGCTCTGCAGGGTCGGAGGCCTTGGGTCCCCAAAGGAGGCACCCTTCCAGAGTATTTCTGGGCTGCTGGGTCTATGCACCAGCAGGAGAGGAGTCCCCAGATTGGCAGGGTTAATTGACCCTGGTCAGCTGGAGGAAAAAGGGCTGATTATGTAATAGGGGAAAGGAGGAAGACGTATGAAACCCATGTCATCCAATTACAACATAAGGGCTAAAATGTGCGGAGATTGTGAAAAAAGAAGATTGGGATGGGAGGAGCAATCCATGGTTCTCCAATGCGGTGTCAGAACCACTGGCCAGACGGGATGACTCTGTATTGGGGTCAGGTGTTCTTTTTTTTTTTAAAGATTTTATTTATTTATTTGACAGAGAGAGACATGGCGAGAGAGGGAATACAAGCAGGGGGAGTGGGAGAGGGAGAAGCAGGCCTCCCGCCGAGCAGGGAGCCCGATGCGGGGCTCGATCCCAGGACCCTGGGACCGTGACCTGAGCCGAAGGCAGAGGCTTAAGGACTGAGCCACCCAGGCGCCCCGGGTCAGGTCTTCTTTAAGTTCACAGTATATCTACTCTTGGAGGATAGCTAAGGCATCTTATACAAAATGCCTGGTATTCACGTGATCAATAAATACTGATTGAGTGAATGAGTGAACACTTCAAGAACTGTATGTTTTCCTCTTTTTAATGGCTACCCAAGATGTTTAAAAACCAGCTGAGTTATTTATCAACATCCAATCATCTGAAATTTGTTGTTTCGTGACAGGTTTGGGCTTTCATTAATGATGGCTAGGGACTGCAGTCTCCCTTACACAGGGGAAGAGTGTGGCCTTGGATTGGGCAGAGGAAGCCAATCCCTGCATGTTCTTGAATGTTTCACTGACTCTTTAGCTCATAATGCAGATAATAGGAAGTGTTTTTTAAGTTGCTCTTAATGCCAAACACAGAGCCCCATCAAGTCAAGTGAATTTCTCATATGCTTATAAATATATTAGAGCATGTTTGTTAAAAGCCTGGGCTTTGCACCTAATAGCCTAATTTGAGAGGTTCACAGGGACTCAGGGAACCCCCCTTGGCTTTCCACTTTCTGGTTCCAGTTGCTCTCTGAGACCCAGAAGCTCTCTTGCTCCTGGATCCTTCTAATTAGTACAGTAAGGCTTTGGCGGGTGGGGTGGTCCAATAGAGACTGAGTTAACAAAGATCTGGGGTATAAGGGGGAAAATCATGTTCAGAAAACTGCATCAATCCTACAGTTTAAACACAAAGGAAATGAAGGAGTTTAACGAAAAATGAGAAGGTAAAAGCCAAACTATAGAGTCTTGGATGTTAGGCTAAGGAATTTAAATTTTCCCTCTGTAGGTATGAGGAGGCCATACATATTTCTGAGCAGAGGAGAACTGAATCAGATAGGCACTCAAGGAAGCTCTCTCTGGAGCTGAATGGGTGATGGAGCAGAGACAGGCAAAGCAGCTTGATTTTTGTAAAAATCCAGAGGAGAGAGAATATCTAAACTCAGGGAAATGGAAATGGAAAGTAGGAAACAGTTCAAGAGATCTTGATCAATACAATTCAGCAGACTACGGCCTAGAGGTGGTGACGTCACTGACTAAGGTAGAGAACAAATGAGACAACCTATGTTAAAACATGTGATTAAATCTCAACATGTTATGCATGTAACAGGCTATTGTCACTCTTATCTGGATGCTCATTTTCTTCCCAGAACCTTTCTCTAAAGAGACAAGTGGTTTCTACTCCTCATGGCTTTTTTTTTTCTATTTCACTTTCTTTGAGCAGAAAAGTTTGAGAGAACTGTACCCTGCCTTCCACCCATCTAAGTATCCATGATTGCCAGTCATCCGAGCAAAAAAAAAAAGTTAATATGCTTTTATCAGACACTTCAAATAATTTACTTTATGCACACTCCTGTGCATTTTCTACTCCTATTAAAGTTATTTTTGCACTAAATGAGCTATGATATTTTGTATGATATTCACCAAACTGTAAGAACTTCATGGAAGGTGCTGTTTCTTATCTTCCCTATATGCCCAGCTGTGCCTAACAAACTGCTGGCTCATAGGAAAAGCTAAACAAATATCAAATTAATTGATAATTTGACTCTGCCAAAAATCCCTGGCAGAGGTGTATTTACTCTTGTCCCCCCTTGATCTTTGCAAAAATTCATCTCAACAGTAGTGCTCTAAAAATGTCCATTTGTATTGGGCAAATAATCTCTAGAGATAGGTAAGGGGGGGCCAGAAAACAAGAGGCGGTAAACAAGTTGACCCTATTTAGATATGGAAATGGCATGTGAACAACAGAACCTCAGAGAAAAAGAAAGAAAAAGAGAAGAAGTGATGAATTGGAAGCAGAAAGAATTCATTCTCTGGAGGAGTGGGAGCTGGAATAAACTCATGGAATTGTAGGATGAAAGAATATTCCAGATGGAAGGAGCTGTAGACACCATCTCATCTAACACCTCATTTACAGGTAGGAAACTTGTAGAACTAGACCCAAGAAATTCTGGGTCTAGGTGCCAGGAAGGATAAAGGAAACAGCTCAGATATCAGGAGACTAAAGAAAGATCAGTTTTCAGCTGATTTGGGTTTTTTTTATACCTGTGAATGTCATTCCATGTCTTCATACCTTGGCCTGAAATCCTTTCCTGATATTTCTCTTCCTGGCAAACTCTTCATCTTTCCAGCCCCATGTCAAGTGCCAGATCTTCTGGGCAGCTTTCTCCATCTCCCCAGGGTTGGCCACTCTTCTGGGCTCCCCGAGCATTTGTCCACACATCCATTCTACTTCTTATCATACATTATTGTAATTATAGTTTACACGAGAGCACCCCTGGGAAAGCCTCAGAGGCAGAACTTGTGTGTCGTATGACATCTTTTTTATCTACCCTCGGTGTCTGGCACCAGGCCTGCTGGCTTCTCCATAAGTGTTGAACTAATGAATAAATGCATGAATGAATGAATGAGCCATTCAAAATTTGCTCTCTCATGAATCATAAGATATGGGAAGCGTATAAACTCATCCCATAGGGTAGAGCAGAAGTGCAGAGCCCAATTCAGATTACACAGAAAAGGCTGGGTTCTCTAATAATATGGGACTCTGTAATATGCCCACCTGTAGACCACATATGCTAGAAATTCCCTTTAGGGAAAAAAATACTATCAGTCTTAACAATAATTATCCTATTTAAAATTGCTGTCTCATACAAAACTCCCTATTCCCCTTTTTTCTCTTCTCTTTTTTTCCCCCATAGCATTATCACCTTCAAACCTACTATCTACTCATTTATTGGGCCTATAGTTTATCCCCTCTTACCAGAATGTAAGCAGTACGAGGCCAAATATTTTTGTCTGTTTTGTTCATTACTGCATCCAGGACACCTAGAAGAATGGCCCGCACAGCGTTAGCACTAAATACTTGTTGAATCAATGAATGATCAGATGACTACATAAAGACTGAAACTTTAGCATGGTCCACAAGTTCCCTTGTGTTATCTCTGCCACCTCCCTCCCCATCTCCTCTTGTGTTTCTCCAGTGGTTCTCAACTGGGGCCAATTTTCTCCTCCAGACAATTGTGTTGAGCCATTTCTGGTTGTCACAGCTCAGGGGTAGGGGGAGGATGCTACCGGCATCCAGTGGATGGAGATCAGGGGTACTGCTAAATGTCTTGCAATCCACAGAGCATCCCCCACCCCAACAAAAAAGTATCCAGCTCAAGGTGTCAACAGTGCCCAAACTGAGAAAGCCCCACTTGTAGTTGTTGTTTCTTCTAAATCTATCTTTCTGCCCTAAACTGTGAGCCACTGGAAAGCAGAGGCTGTGATGACTTTCTGAATCCCATTAATTAGCACAGATCCTGGAAAATAGAAGGTGTTTAATAGAACCTTGTTAAATGAATGAAGGAAGACTTTGGGTGGTAGAAGCACCACAAAACCTCCCTCCAGATGCCTCTCTCCCAGATTATTCTCTCCCATCTCTAAGCTACAATACACTCCCACGATCTACATCACAAAATCTACGCATGATGACTCCATACCCACATGTATTTTCTAATTGTTCCCCTGATAATTTACCTACTAAGCTCTTGGAACACTTGGGTCTTGGTTTCTTCTTGATTCTCTCCCTCACAAGATGATGTCACTGGCACAGGTAGAAACCCAATTAGCGGCTTGATTTGCATTGACTAACTCCAACCAGAAAACACCAAGAGAACTAGTGGAAGTCATTCTAGTTTAACCTAATCAGGCAGCCCGGCTCTGGACCTCCAATTGGGGCCTGTCAGTCGCGTCAAGTGTGTATGGCTATACTCATCAAGGCCGTGAAAGGGTGGACTCCCAGCCACAGGGGATCCCTTGGTCACTTCACTAGACCAGGTATGAAATACATCTTTCTCACATCTGCAGCATCGGTTTGAATTATTTCATTAAAATTCAATAAGAGAGGCTCAAATTGAGCTTCTGAATGTCACAGAGCCCCCAATTTTGCATGAAATAAAGGAAGCACTGTGCCCTGTATTGGTGCTTACAAAATATTCATTATTATAATTAACAGAAATGTTCATTATTTGCCTCTGAACTGAGCAAGTGAATTTTGCCAGCAACCAGATGCAAGCAGTTAATAAACACTGACTGAAGCACATACTCAATGGAAAACGCGATGATAGGGGCTGGGGAGAATGCCACTCAATTGAATCAGGTTGTATTTTAAAATCTAGCTGCTTTTCAAGATACTACATTTCCAGCAGCAACCTGTTTATTCCCTAAGCAGCCCACATGCCTCTGTGACAAGATAAATAGCTGGCTCTGTTATTACTCATAATGCAATCACCCCACTTGGCCATTGCCTCCTCCTTTCTCATAATAGTCTAGCATCACCTCCGGGGATTAGATTCATAAGTTACGTGGCCTGCTCTGTGGAAGCGTGGTTAAATGTTCTAACTCTTGGTAAATGGTCCAGCTTGCTAAAATCTCTGGTTAGGATTGCCTGATAATAATAATGATTGTTAACATTTTGCCAAACACTTACTCCATGCCAAGCACCGTGTAAGGACTTTGAAGATGTGACCTCATTTAATCCGATTCTACTGCTCAATTGCTATGCCACCTTGGGCAATTTATTAAACTTCTCCGATCCTCAATGTCCTCAACTGTAAAATGGGCATAAAAATACTACTTCATCAGGTCGATGTGAGTATTAAAAGAAATAATGAGTGAGTGTTTTCGGCACAGGCTCTGGACACGTTGTCAGTTTCCTCATTCATTACATAGGATGGAATGTAGGGGATGTAGGTTGTGTTCCCTGGGAAAGAGACCATGAGGCAGAGATCTGTAATAACACCATCTGACCACAGGAGCTTCCACAACACCCCTGAGGGCAGGAATAGGTAGAGGGGGAGGCTAAATTGTAATCTGAACAGCACACCGCAGCAGCCCCCATAGTGGAGTTTGGCAGAAACCTGACGTGGAAGGAACATTAAATTCTATGCTTTAAAAATCATCACCTGGTTGGCTCATTCGGTTAAGCGTCTGACTCAGGATCTCAGCTCAGGTCTTGATCTCAGGGTTGTGAGTTTAAGCCCCACGTTGGGCTCCACACTGGACACGGAGCCTCCTGCAAAAAAAAAAAAAAAAACATGATAAATGCTTATTAATTATATTTGTCAAGTCCTTATGGCGAGGGTTGGACTCTCTTCCCTTAATATGGTAAAGTCACTGATTTTATTTACTGCTTGTTTTACATGCTTTTATAAATAACTTTTCTGCACAAGGTACCTTCAGGCTAGAGGGAACTGAACTCTGTTTGATTGGACCGTTCTATGTGTCCTATTTTCTCCGGTTCTGTCACTTGGTGTCCTAGAAATTCCTCCCTGGGAAGCATTCATCCCTTCCTTTACAAACTGCCAAGCTGTTCTGCTAGGTGTTCTCTCTAATTTTGGAAGTAGACATGTTCAAAAATTTCAGGAGGCTGGCTTTTGAGTATGAAATGTGCCCTGGCCTCAATCTGAGGTGTCACTCCATGGCCCCAGGGGGATCACATTCTTCCGTGGAATAGCGACATTTAGGGGATTTTCCATTTGGCTCATCGAGGTGGCTGATGAATTATCAATTTATTAGGAGAGCAAGTTTTACCATGAGTGCTTCTTTTCTAAATAGAATTTGGGATGAGCATGGAGGCCGAGGGGGTCTTTGGCTACTCTAAAAACAGTGACTGCTTTCTACGGGCTCTACAACTTGAATACATTGTGTCAAATTCCACAAGGGAAATACAATTAGGTTGTTGATAGAAAGTGAGAAGTTAGTGATCACATGGGCTGGGGACTGAGGAAAACATTTTTTTTTTTTTTTTAGAAATGGTGATATTTAAAACGGGTCTTTAAAAAGAGAGCATTTTATCAGGTGGAGATGAGCGATGAGAGCAACTTATCTCTTCACGTACACGTTCGCACACACACGCATGTGCACGCACACACGCACAAATACTCTTGTATCCTTATGCATTGAACATGGATAATTATTGAAATCCTAATTCTGTGCCATACAACCAAAGAGAACTACTTTTCAAAAAAGGAAAGAGGAAGAAGGGAAAGAATAAGGAGAGGGAGGAGGAGCAGGAGAAGTTGGGGAAGTGTGTAAGGAGGAGAGGAGAAACCCCGCTTCTGTTCCGCTCTGTCCGAGCTTTGCCTGCAGTGCATACGGCGTCTCAGACAGAGCAAGCGCTCTGGGGGCAAGAGCTAGAAGAGGAAGAATACTGACCATTCTCTGCGTGCCTCTCCTGTGCCAGGTACTCCAAGTGCTTTCCCTGCATTGACTTAGTCCTCATAACAACGCTGTGTGGTAAACACTGGTGGTTTTCTCCTTGTATAAATAAGGAAACTGCCACAGAAAGCCAGAGCTAAGTTTACACAGCTAGGAAGAGGCAGGACCTGGACTCTCCTCTGGGCTGTGACTCTCTAGAATCCAAACACTTGCTATACCGCATTGAAAAAAAGGGGGCGGGGGTGGGGGTGGGGGAAGAGCCAAAGGTGGGTCGCAGCAAACCTTTTTTTTTTTTTTTTAAGATTTTATTTATTTATTTGACAGAGAGAGAACAAGCAGGGGGAGTGGAAGAGGGAGAACACAGGCTCCCCGCTGAGCAGGGAGCCCAATGCCGGGCTCGATCCCAGGACCCTGGGATTACGAACAGAGCCGAAGGCAGATGCTTAACCGACTGAGCCACCCAGGAGTCCCACAGCAAACTTTTTTTAAAGGAAGAAAGGAAGAAGTTGACTCTTTTGTCCCTGTTTCAGCCCCTTGTCAGCACCAGGATTCGCCCGTTCAGAGGGAAGCCTTTTGACCCACAGATCTGATGTCATGAAATAAAAACATTCTTAGAACACTGAGAATCATGGCCTGTGGGCCCCTAAGTTTTGTTGGGGAAATTCAAGCTGTCCAATCTCTGGAGAGCTTAGCCCAAGATAAAGTGGACAATGAGGCAGAGATTTACATAACTCACCTGAGATTTCCAAAATTTATATAATTTGCCATGATTTCGGTGGCTCCTAGTTTCCTTTGATGAAAAGAAAACAACAGCACTTCTTCCCAACCAGATCTGTCCATAAGTCCTTTCCCTTAACAAATCAAGTCACTGGAGTGGTCGGTGGCTTCTAAGATGGTCCCCAGTGGTCCCTACCTTCTGGTATTCAGGGCCTTGTATGACCCCCTCCCCTGGGATTTATTGACTCGCTTCTAGTGACTAGAATAAGACGGGAGTAATGAAATGTCACCTCCAAAATTAGTTTATACAAATACTGTGGCTTTTGTCTTGGGTGCTTCCCGCTCACCCTCTAACTTCCTCTTTGATTGCTCACTCCGGGGGACGCCAGCTGCTATATTGTGAGGCAGCCCTTTGGAGACGCCCATGTGAGTGAGCCTGGAAGCAGATCTTCTGAGGCATTCCAACAACCAGATGAATAAGCTTGAAAGCAGATGCTCCCCCAGTTGAGCTCATGGTCCCAGACAACAGCTTAACTACACCCTCATGAGAGACCTTGAGCCAGAGGTACCCAGCAAAACCACAACTGGATTCCTGACCCACAGAAATTGTAAGATAATATGTTTGTTGTTTCAAGCTGCTAATTTGGGAGATAATTTGTTATGCAGCAATTGACAACTAGTATATTACTCAAATTGGGAGGAATCTGGGTTAAGAATAAAAACTGATCGTTACATTGGGTTAAACATTTCAACAAAACTCCCCTTGGCAACCCCTTCTAAGATTCTTGATAATAAGTTATAAGTAAGGCATATTCCAGAAGATGCCTGGTCCCAATAAATATTCCTAATCCTATAACCAGATATTACTTCATTTGATACTCAAATTAATAATAATCCCTTAAGTAGACACAGATTCCTCTCCCTTTGTATGCATTTAAGTAACTAAGACCTAGCCAAATGAAGTATATTACTTAAGATCACAACTAATCAGCACTCCCCCACATACCCTGTCGCTTTCCCCATTATAGCCACACTGGCCTTCTCGTCCCTCCAAATGGCCATGCCACCTCCTATGCCAGGTCAGTCAAGAAAAGCAGATCTGGGTCTGAAGACTGAAAAAATTTAATCAGTTTTGGTTTTTTCTGGCTGGTTTAATCTCGGTTTACTACTAGTTGAACAAATGGCAGTCTGAAGGACATATACGAGATAAAGGTAGAGGAGAATCGACATTACTACCCATTGTCTTCTAAGTCCTCGTAGGAGGCAGAGAAGTCAGCTTATCAGTTTAGCCACTCACAGTGAAGAACCTGCTAGGTCGGTGTTGCTCAGAATTGAGGCTCATGCATATGATATTTACCATTTGGCACACGCTGTCCTCTTATCATACAACACATTTTTTGCTGTACATCAGTTACATGCCTTCTTATTCTAGTTTTTTCTGTGTTGTCAGGCATTCCACACCTTTCACCAGAACGTCTTTGTATACCTTATTTCTTTCCAGAATATTCTTTCCTCTTCTCTTTAGTCAGATTCTACTACTCATTTCTTTTTTTTTTTTTTTTACGATTTTCTTTATTTATTTGAGAGAGAGAGTGAGCACGAGCAGGGGGAGGGGCAGAAGCAGAAGGAGAAGCAGACTCCCTGCTGAGCACGAAGCTCGAGGATATGGGGCTCGATCCCAGGACCCCATGATCTCAGGATCATGACCTGAGCCAAAGGCAGACATTTAACCAACTGAGCCACCCAGGCGCCCCTCTACTACTCATTTCTGACCTCTCCATTCCCAAGAAATGTTCTTATAGCATCAGTTACCGGCCCCCCGCCCAGTCATAGCATTGTCAACATTTGTAATTTTACAATTGCTTGTGTGGTATTTGATTATTGATAGTCTTCCCCACTAAACTGCAAACTTCTTAAAGGCCGGAATCAATCATGGCTTTGTTCGTGTTGCATGCCTAGTTCCCGTATAGTGCAGCTCTCAAGTAAGATTTCTTGAATAAATACATCTGGAAGATAGAGCTTTCCCCGAATCTTCTCCTTCTGTGAACTCATTAGACATAAAAATCTATTTACAAGTCAAATCTCATCATGTCCCTTCTTTGCTCAAAAGCCCTCAGCGATCCCGCCTCACTCAATGAGGAAGTTTAAGCTGTGAGACACGGCCTGTAAATAGGACATCCAACTTCACCTGTATGTGTCTGTGGTCCTAGTGTAATTATTAAAAGTGTCCTCCTTCCAATCTCAGAATTGTGCCAGTTGGGATGATAACGTTTATGTTCACCCCATATGATTGACTCTCAATATCCGGCCCCTTTATTGACTTCTCGAATCTCCTCGCGCCTCACAATTTATGCATCAGCAACACCAAACTGCTTCTAAGTCTCTGTCAAGCCACTGTGAGGTTTCTCACTTCCGTGCTGTTTGCTGGCACAGCTCCCTCTGGCCAGAATTCACTCCCTTCCTCTCTGACTCATCCCGTAAGATTCAGCTCATTTCCTAACTGCCACAGAAAGCCTTCTCTGACCCAAAGACTTCATTCCACCCCTAAGACCAAGGTAGGATCTGTCTCCCTGGGTCCTGCTGGCCCTCTACTCCTCTCTGCATTATTCCATCATTGTGTTTCCACACTGAATTACAAATGCTAGTGCATGTGTTATTGACCCCCACCCCCAGACACACACACACACACACACACGCACACACACACGCACACCCTTGAGGACAGGAACAACACGCTACTCATCTCTGTTATCCCCTGCCTGCCACATAGTCAACTCACAATGACTGGTGGAACAAATAAATGTGTTTGAAGATTTATTCATTTAATGCATGAAATTTAGTAAGTCGTCCATTTCCCTCACTTTACTAATCCAAATCATTTATGATTTCTCATCTGAGTTTCTACTCAGCATGAGCAAACCAGTGATACCCTCTTTGAGTTCATATAATTATAGCCCAAACAAAGAAGCTTGAGGTTTAAATTATCCTATATTTCTTTCCTTATGTTAGACTTTTTTAAATAATGAAAGTAGCTCTCATACTCCCAGGATTATTGTACACGTGATCTAGGGCAACTACTTCTTTTGTTTTTCCCCTGATGAGAAAACTCGGGCTCCAACCCTAAACTTCCTCCTTCTCCTTCTCTCCCCCCACCCCTGCTTCTCCTCTCCCCCCCACACCTGGCCTTCTGCTCCCTCTTCCCCATCCTGAGGTCTGTGTTTTGTCAGAAAAGCACATGGGGCAAAACAGGATTCAAACAATGTTTTTCTTAGTGTTTGAAACCTTTATTGCAAATCTAATTTGGATGCTGACTGCTTTGCCAGGCTTGCTGAAATAGTTTCTCAGAGGCATTATTTGTTAAATTCTTAAGGCTGAATATCATTGTCCTAAGATGAGACATCTAACATCTAACAAATAACACTTCTGCTGAATGTGTGAAATAAAGTCCTATTGCTAAGGAGAAGTTTCCAGGAAACAGCCCTAGACTTTGATTCAAACCCTGGTTTGCATCTGGCCCTGTCACTTCCTAGATGCGCTCACATGGGCTGTACATGTATCTGGCCAAGCCCCTGTTGCTTGGTCTATAAACTAGGGCGAGAATACATGTCTCACAGGGCTGTGGGGAGCATACAATGGGAAGCTGTGTACCAGTATTTCTCTAAGTAATGCCTTATAAAGGGGAGCACTTTCATGGAGCCTGCAGTACTGAAGTAAACTGTTTTTATTATGGTATTGCTTAAATATAAACAAAAATAATGCTGGGTATAAATTCCTGAAGCTTAGAAAATTAGAAACCAAAGTAAATTTATAAATGAAATCCAAGCCAAAGAAATGAAATACAGACAAATTTACACAGTAAGTGTGAGTCAAACTATAAACCCAAACCAATAAAATGATTGAACATAATTTCATGGGATCGCTGATGTTGCATACCAATTCTGTACCTCCAGTCTTAATGTAAATATTATAATCCCGCTCCCTTCCTTGTGTAAGCTCCCTGAGCTTGCACGTATTCAACTGTCAACTAGAGACAATTAGACCATGTAATAAAGAGCCCGGGAATAGTACCATGTAATGAAGAGTCAGAAGTCTGATAAAAAGGGGAAATGAAAGACAACACACTTTACCACAAGGGATTGTTCAAGGCCTCAGGTCAGGACTCCAGGGGAAATGCATAGACTAGACACTCAGACTCACTAAGGTTTGTGGTAGGATTTTCCCCCCTAGAAGATATGTCGTGACATTTAAGTCTCAGACTATGGAGTAAGACCTGGGTTCGAATTCTGTCATTGTCACTACTAGCTGCTCAATCCACTTACCCTTTCTCAGCCTCAGTTTCTCTATCAAAAAAAAATGAAGGACAATAATTTCTATCTTATAGGATTATTATGAGGACTAATTCAGATAATGCATGTGAGATCCTCAGTAAGTTGTGTTATTTTTTTAAAAAAGACTTTATTTATTTATTTGACAGAAAGAGAGCACATGCAGGGGGAGCCGCAGAGGGAGAGGGAGAAGCAGGCTCCCCACTGAGCAGGGAGCCCGATGTGGGGCTTGATCCCAGGACCCCGGGATCATGACCTGAGACAAAGGCAGACGCTTAACCGACTGAGCCCCCCAGGAGCCCCAGTAAGTTGTATTATTATCATGTAAAACTGGGAAAGGCTCAGTGGACAGACATGGAAAAGAAGTAGACTGCCCTCTGCCAAGAAGTTGTCACCATAGGCTGCGTGCTTGGGAGAAACTTCCTCCTGGCAGGAGCTGCTGGGGGAGGGGAAGCAAGCAGTACCATGAATGTGAGCTCCCAGGGAAAATGTGGCTCCATGAATCTCAAGCTTGCTGAAGAACATAGAAGTCGAAAAAAACTACTTTTAAATATTCTATCTGTTTTCACTGTTGTAATATGTGGAGATTAAACCTCTCTGGGGACAGTTCTTTCTCTGATCTGGGGAAACCGATCCAGAGAGCCTGTTAGTTTTTTATGAAGAAGCAAAATGACGTTCTGCTGAAATGGAGCTGTTTAGAGATGCTGAGGATCCCAAGGGTTAACAACACAGATATGAGACAGGAAAAAATACAGCTTGGAGAAACTCTGCTACTTGAATTTCAGGAAGAACGGGGTTTTCACTGAGAGAAGACAGAGCTCTTCTGGCTCTGTGTCCCATCCAGCCGGGAAGGCTCGGGTAGGCTATGGAGGAGGGCTGAGGATCAGAGGCTGATGGACGGTCAGCTGTGACTATGCAAGGCTCTGGAATCAAGCAGAACCATCTGGGACCAAGTGACAAGACATGGCATGGAATTAGGGAAAAGGCCATTTGTCCTTTTTCTCGTGGAGCCAAGCACCACATGGGTCCCCAGAAAATGGAGAGCTTTGGAGGCCCATGGAGAGCTTTCTCTGGTAAAGGCAACATCGTACTTATGATGGTACCTATGCCTCGGCAACAGGGAGGCTTCCCATCTGGTGGAGAAGAGCAAAGGAGAGACGGAGCTTTGAGGCAGAAAAGCAGATGCCTTCTGGCAATTGAAAGGACAGACCAGGCAGAGAGCCCACATGAGTGTCTGTGAGGAACCCAGAAGGTCTGGAGTTCTGGTGTCGTGTGGGTGAGAGGTCAGCCATTATAATTTAGGCATTTGAAGTCAACTCGACAACCAACTCATTCACAATAGCAATAAAAACTAAATAATCCACAAATCAGCTTAACAATAAAGATACAGGACCAATACTAGAGAACACTGTGAAATCTTATTGGAGTATATTAAACAAATGAAAAGTTATCCCATGCTCTTAATACAAATACATATTTATCTTTACCATATCGATCATTCCAAAAGTAATGCAAATCCAATCAGAATCTAATTTTTGGCAACTGCATAAAACAAGCTTAAATTTCTAATGGAGGAATAAATGTCTGACACTAGCAAAATATATACATAGATTTCATATATATCTGAAAAAAATCAGGAGGGTAAACTCACCTTACCAGCTATCAGATATTTTATAAAGCTATTATATTAAAAATATTATGGTATTGGCTCAGACTCATGAAAGAGCAAAAAGAGTTCAGAAAATAAATCTAAGTATAAATGGAAACAATATGTAACAAAGGAAACATGTTAACTCAATGGGAAAAGGAGTGTTTATTTAATTAATGCTGCTGACATAGTTGGCTATCTATGTAGAAGAAAATAAAGATAGCTTCTTAGTTCTTCCCATACACAAAATAGTCCAAATGGATTTACAATTTAGTTGAAAAATCATATATTCGAAGACAAGTTAGGAGATTACTTACTCCTACGTTCAAGTGGAAAGTGGAAAGACTTTCCCAAGTAACACACAAGACCCAAGAGCCGTAAGAGAAAACACCAACATATTTGACCGCATTTTTTTAATTGTTAAGAGATTAAATAAACAAAATCAAAATACCAATGATGGCCTGGGGGAAGTTTTTACAATATATGTGGTAGACATAGGGGTAATCTCCCTAATGTGCAAGAGCTCTTTTAATTTGTAAGAAAAGAAAAACCAACACAGTATAAAAATAGGCAAAGGATAAGAGAATTCACAGCAGAACAAATCAGAAAGTCCATAAGAAGATGATCGACCTCACTTGTAATCAAGAAAATATAGGGGCACCTGGGTGGCTCAGTCAGTTAAGCATCTGCCTTCGGCTCCGGTCATGACGCAAGAGTCCTGGGATCAAGTCCCACATCGGGCTCCTGGCTCAGCCGCAAGCCTGCTTCTCCCTCTGCCTGCCGCTTCTCCTGCTTGTGTTCTCTCTCTCTCTGGCAAATAAATAAATAAAAGAAAAGAAAAAGAAAATATACAATAAATTGAAAGAAGAGATATAATTTCCGCCTATCAAATTGGCTTAAGTGAAAAAAGAGAAAATCCAGAATTGGCAAAAACTGAGGCAAGTTTTCACTGTCATATATTCTGGGATGGCTTGAATTGCTACAATCTTTTAGGAAAATAAACTAGAAAGGTCTATTAAATTAAAAAACACACAAGCCCGGGGTCCCTGGGTGGCTCAGTCGTTAAGCGTCTGCCTTCAGCTCGGGTCATGATCCCAGGGTCCTGGGATCAAGCCCCGCATCCGGCTCCCTTCTCCACAGGAAGCCTGCTTCTCCCTCTCCCACTCCCCCTGCTTGTGTTTCCTCTCTCTCTGTGTCTCTCTCTGTCAAATAAATACATAAAATCTTTTTAAAAAATACACAAGCCCAATAATTGACTTCTGAAATCCAACCCATAAGAATAAAATTGCCAGCACATAAATATTTATGTCAAAGAGGTTTATTGCCAGTGTGGTTTATTGTTAAAAGTTCATTGATAGGTAAATGTTTCATTAAATTATGGAATGCTCTTAATATGAAATATTATGCAGCTACTGAGAAATGAAATGGTCAATATCTATTAACCTGGAGAGACGTCTATTATGTCTTAAGAAAAGTAAACCACAGAGTACTAAGTATAGTATGGTTCCACTTTTATAAAAACAACACCAAACATCCCTCTTGTCATATATGTGTATGCATGTTTGTATCAACAGAAAGGTGTGGAAGGTGAAGATAGTAAAAAAAAGTAGTGGTTTAGAGGGTTGCGGGTGGGGGGGATGAACAGGAGGAGCACAGAGAATTTTTAGAGCAGTGAAACTATTCTGGATGATACTCTAATGGTGGAAACACGTCATCATACGTTTGTCCAAACCCACAAAATGTACAACACCCGGAGTGAACCCTAATGTAATCTACGGACTTTGGGTGACAATATGTCAATGCAGATGCATCAGTTGTAACAAAGGTACCACGCTGGGGGGAAACCTTGGTTGTGGGGGAAGCTATGCCTGTGTGGGGGCAGGGCATCTGGGAAATCTCTGTACTTTCCTCTTAATTTTACTGTGAACCTAGAACTGCTCTAAAAAAGAGAGAGAGAAGCTTAAAAAAAAAGTGCTGAAGGTGTAACATTTTCAGGTGGGAAATGAAGGAAACATTGGGGGGGCAGAAACTGTTAACTTCCATTACGTGTTTTTGTTTTATTGGGGAGAATGTTCATGTACTTCTTTATTTAAATATATTAATAAAGGGGGCGCCTGAGTGGCTCATTCGGTTAAGCATCTGCCTTAAGCTCAGGTTATGACCCCGGGGCCCTGGGATGGAGCCCCATGAATCATCGGGCTCCCTGCTCAGGGAGGAGCCTGCTTCTCCCTCTACCCCTCCCCACTGCTGTGCTCTCTCTCTCAAATAAATAAATAAAATCTTTAGAAAATATAAACATATTAATGAAGAAGCATTTTCAAAGAGAACGTGACCTCTTAGGCTGCTGGGGTCTGGGCTGTGAGTCAGGTACTGCAGGTCCCATAGAGCAGCTGGGAGGACTGGACTGGAGGGGAGAGAAGAGGAAGGGATCAGGGGTGCCCTTCTCCCCCAGGATGCACTTCTGGGGATGCTGTGCTCTCTGCCGCTGGGCTGCTTCATGAGCTGCTGCCTCTCATTCTCCAGCTCTTTTCTTGCCATTTCTAGGTTTTGCGCACCGCCTATTTAGGTGGTCTAATTTAGGCCATATGCACACATTCGGGGACGTGTCTGCAGCTAGTACATAACGTTTTCACTTTTAGGCCCCGTCACAGTCTTTGTCCGAATAGAAGTCTGGAAAGGTGACTGTGGAAAGTGGAAAGGTGACTGTGTTTGTGTCCATGTCTCTCGTCCAAACTCTCCTGCCCAGGAGCCAGCCAGTGTCTGGGGAACTTTGCCAAGCTGGACTCTGGCAAGAACATGGCCATTTCTCCTCTGCCCCAGCCAAACCTTTCCAGGCCTGAGGTAAATTACATAGAATAAAGTTTAAATGAGGAAAATGCTTTTGGGGTGATGCTTCACATTATTTACTTTGTTTGTCTCCACCAGTAAAACAAAGCCTGAGGGGTATAGACCTGGAGACAGCATCTTCCTATTGAAATACAGAAGAAGCATCTTGATTTTATTACTGTTCCCAAATGTTCTAGAAACGTAGCTGGGGCCTTAGAGGCAATGCAGAAATAGTTTTGCTGTTAAAGATCTAGTTAAGTTGATTTGGCTGCTGTCAGGGTTTAAACTCTGGAGTTTTCAGAAAGGTAGGTGTGAGAGTCAGGGAGCTGGACAAGGAAGGTATCTGGCTTGTCCCCTCTTAAGATCTAAGAAAGGAAGCACATTCTTCTTAATATCTCATTTCTTAGTGTCATTGCCCATCTGGTCAGAAGGCTGAGCGTGACTCCAAGCGTTCCTGTGGTGATTTGAATGTCTTCTCCATTCTGACAGTGGAAGGTGGGGATGGTTAACTGGCCACCTTGTTGTATCCAGACTTGAGCTGAGTAAGGAATACTTTCTTGTCAATGGATCTACAGAACTCGTTATACATTTGAGCATCAAGGAAGAGGGAATTGTTTTTAAAATGCAGGGACCAAATCATTGAGACTTAGCTAGAGATCACCAATCATCAGTGGCTTAATGAGACCCAGAATCTTGAATGTGTCCTGAATTAGCTGCTTCTTGCTGCTTTGAATCCTCTTACCTGACTCTGCAGGGGAATGGGGAAGAGCATTCTTGGCAGAGAGAACATTGTACACATACAAACAAGGCCCAAAGCAGCATAAATGTATGGGGAGCTTTGAAAGTTTACAGAAGTGTGCCAAGGGAACAAAGGGTATCAGGGAGCAGTTGGGGAGGTGGTGGGAAATCAGCCTTGTAAACTGGTGACAGCATTTGGACTCAGTATTATTCCTTGGGACTCTTCTAGTGACAAGTTACAGAAACCTGAGGCAAATTAAGTCAAATCATAATAACAACAACACTAAGAGTTTACACGTAACGTGCACTTAACTGTGTCCCAGGCAACGGTCTACATTCTCTGTGTACATTCACTTCATCATAACACCATGAACTAAGTGTTATTATTATGTCCAGTTTAGAGATGAGGAAACTGAAATACAGAAGGGTTCAATAATTTGCCCAAAGTCACAGAACGGTAAGTGGCAACACTGAGACTCTGACACAGGAAATATATTGATTCCTGTGATTGCTGAAGTCCATGGGTAAAGCTGGCTTCATGTGCTACTAAATCCAGGAACTCAAACAATGTCCTGACGGCCCGTCTTGGCTTTGTGCTTAACTCTGCTTCCTTCCATGCATTGCCTTTGTACTTGGAGAGACTTTCTCCATGAGGAGCAAAAGAGACAGCTCAGGTCCCAGAGCAAGAGTGAAACCAATGCCTTCCCAACACCCACATAGGATATTTCTGCTTGGCCCTGGCTTGCCTGTTCTGGAACGAATCACTGTGGCTGGGAGCATGGAGTGCATAAGAAGAGGGTGCGGCAGGGCCAGCCACCAGGAGCAGATTCCCACAAAAAGGAGAAGATCCATCCCTATGGAAGACAGGCCTAATAGATGGCCCACCAGAGGCTGCAAAGAGGGGAGAGGCACAATCAAGTTTGCACTTTGGAGGATTCGGGGTCAAAAGTGAAAGAGAGGAATGGAGAACTGGGAGACAAGCCAACTAAGCTTTCCAGGTGAGAACTGACCCCGAGGCCGGATGAAGACCAGGAGGGCATAGAGTCAAGAGGTCCACAGGAGATAGACTGGGACATGGGTCCTGAGGGGGACCAGGAAATTAAAGGCAACCCTGTGATTGTATTAGCAACTGAAATGGAGAACAGAGGAGGCTGAGCAAGTTTGCAAGGAAAGATGAGATAGTGTGTGCGCTCAGGCAGACACACGTGTTTGCAGTGGGTCACGAAACTCCGTGGGCCAGCGATCCCTCAGCCTCGCGCGCTACACTCTCCACGGCAACCACACACTGGCACATGCACACATGGACTTGCTGAATGAGCAAAAGAAGAGCGTCCACCAGATACCAAGTGCGCACAACCGTTAGGTCGTTAGAAGGTCAGAAAAGAGGTCTGGCCCAGGGGTGTGAATTTGGGAGTCACCAGGGATACGGGCAATAGAGAAAAATGGGAGAATTAAAATTTCCTGGGGAAAGTGTGGAATGAGAGAGTGAGGGTAGAATGCCAATACCTAAAGGGCTGTCAGAGGAAGATGAGCATGGGGAGCCACTGGAAAATGAATGATCAGAGCAGATGGAGCAGGTTGGAAACAGGAAAACCTAGGCTGGGAAGGCAGAAAGTGCATGGGGAAGAGAATCCACTCTTCCACTTACTAGCTGTGTGATCTTGAGCCGAGTACTTGTCTCCTTTGTGCCTGAGTGTCCCATGTAATAATGCCTGTCTTCGGGTTGTTGTGAGAAATGGAACACCAAACATACAAAGGACTTCACACAGTAGCTACCTACGGACTGCGGAACGCCTAGTACTGAATACCACAGACTGGCCAAGCGAGACCAGAACTGAAATGTTTCCGCCAGACTTGGCAAATTAGAGAAAGTGGGGCCCACGAATGGACGACTGGCAAAGCTGGGAACGAAAGCCGGATTGGATACATCAACAGGGAGGAAGTAAGGAAATAAAAACATCATCCACTCGTTTTTTCCTACTTGGCAAAGTACAGCAGAGGCTCGTGTCTGTTGCGTCCTCATCCTATCTGTCATTTGTCTCCAGCCCAGAATGGGAGCCTTAGGAGGGCAGTGATTGTGTCTGTCCTGTGTCTCCAGTGCTCAGAGGACACGGACACATAGTAGATGCTCAGTAAGGATCTGGGCATGACAGGACATCCGGTGTGAGTGCAGGGGCCGATGGGAACCCGGAGGACGCCTCGTGGCCCCACCCCCTCCCGGGCCCGGACGTTCTCAGCTAGGGCTGCACATCCCCGTTGCCAGAAGAATGACTCTGTTCCTGGTAGCACAGATTCCCGGGCCTCTCTCCCTATACACACGTCTGAATGGACATCCCTGGTTGGAGGGGGAAGAAGACTGAGGCCCAGGGAGGTTTGTTTTGTTTTTTTTGTTTTTTAAAGCTCCCCTGGTCATCATGATACCCACCACGCCTCAAAACTAATAGCCTCTACATAATTTAACGTGTAACTTAATATGGAAAGAAAAAGAAAAAGATTACTCAAGCCTTCAGTCATTGTTTCTCCGCTCAGGATCTGAATCAAATTAATAGATTTTTTTTTTCAAATGTGTTCCTATTTGACAGTTGGAAAATATCATAAAAAAATGCCGAGGGAAGCAGCTTAAAGGAGTTCTCTAACAAGGAAGTCCTGGTACAGGAATGGTTGGGCTTCTGGCAGGAAAAAAATGCACAGCCAGCAGGTTTTTTTCCCTGTCACCATGTAAACCAGCCATCAATCACGGCTCACACCTGCCTTTCTACTCAGCACAAAGGAACCGATTGAGAGGTGCCCACGGCCCCCATGGAAGGCACGGGAACCTGAACAGTGCAGGCTGGAAAGGCAGGAAAATGGACGGCCGCAACAGAGAATTATCCCAAATTGCCAGAGCAGCTCCCAGGGAATTCTCAGAAACATTGGGCTACTGTTTGATTCTAAGAACATAAGAACTATGTGTTCAAAGAACGGGTAATGTGAGATTGTTCAGGGAAACAAAAGAAAACATTTTGCTAGAGGTAATCATGGAATCTGGTCACTAAAAATAGAACATTCTGGAATGAAATGAAGGGGACCCATTTTATCAGGAATTTGTCTTAAGTCTCTGTGGACAGCCTGTAGAGGGCCTGATCTAGCTCTCCAGCCTCATCTCCCACTGTGTGCCCCTCCCATCACAGACATCTTACAGTCTGAATGCACTGACCTTCTCACCTTCCCCGGAACAAGAGGCACTAGCTGTTTTATGTTTCTGTGCTTGAATAACTTTCCCCCTTTTCCGCCCAGCAAAAGCTTACTCATCCTTCCAGACCCACCTCCAAAGACCACAGCCTCCTTTGGAGGGCCTTCTCTCATTCCTCAGGCAGAAGGAGTTTGTTCCTTGCTCTTCTCTGTGTCTCTGCTCCTTTGCACAATATAATTTTTGTACAATATCAAAATCAATGCCAAGTTGTGTTGTAACTATTTGTTTATAAAGGTCCATCTTCCATTAGGATGTGACTTTTCAAGGATAGCAATTATGTGTGAAGACAAACAATTTAATGGGTACTGCCTATGTGCTAGACCATGATACCTATATTATTTCTATTCTGTACAACAGTCCTGCAGACTAGGCACAGGATCCTCAGTGTACAGATGAGAAAACTGATGCTCTGGGTGTTCAGATAAACTCCCAGAGGCACATGGATGATCAGCAGTAATAGATACAACTCCAAAGGTAAGACTCTTCTATCCACGACACCACACTGCCTCTTTTGTTTCTTTGTATTTTCTGACACATATTCGGTGCTCAATAAATGTCATACAGATGGATGAAAGACCTACTGATTATAAGTACCTCGAGAGCAGTTTCATACTTTTTTACTTTGAACTCATCCTTGGGGCTAGCTCAAGATATGTACCTTCTCCCTTCTCCATAAATATTTGGATGAGATGGTTCAAACTGTGAATAAACAGAGTCCCTGTTACAAAGCTTATGTAATTATCATGTGCTTGCTAGAAACAAGTGGACCTGTTAATTGATTGCTACTACAGAAGGAGCAACTCTTCATGGAATACATCAAAAGGAAATCATTGCCCCCACCACCAGCAGTATTAAACTGCATAATCATAAACAACCTTATCCAACAGGCAAGCCATTCAGCATCTTCTGAGTACACTTTTCAGGTATCAAATCCTGGCATGCTTGTTAGGATATGGCTCCCCTTCAGATCAGATATCCCTTGGGCCTTATAGGACGCCGGTGGAGAACAAACCGTGTTGGGTAGCACCTGCCTTAATACTTTTTCATACTAAAGTTATCTCTCTCAGTTGTCTTGTGTAGAACTTGGGGGTCTTTCCCAAGTGCGTGTGGGAGAGCTTGATAAGAGTCCCTGTTCTCTTTTGAGTAAAATATTGGTTCTCACCCTACCTGTGAATCTCTCCAATGGCTCTATGTGTGAGTTTCTCTGCACAGTTTGTGGTCAGTTTCGCAGACATTTATCTAGTTTCCCTTTCTTTCTCTCTGGAAAAAAATGTAAGTCCAATACTTACAATTTCAAAACAAAATGACAGCTTAGCTCCCATATATATGTATAGACTTTAGATATGGGATTTAATTTTTTTTTTTATTTTTTTATTGTTTGTTTTGGATTTTTTTTTTTTTAGAGAGAGAGTGTGTGAGCCGGTCGGCAGAGGGAGAGGGAGAGAGAATCTGAAGCAGGCTCCATGCTCAGCGTGGAGCCCAGCACGGAGCTTGACCTCACAACCCTAAGATCATGACCTGAGCTGAATTCAAGAGTCGGATGCTTTACCAACTGAGCCACCACCCAGAAGCCCCTAGATATGGGATTTTGATGCCGGGCAACTGGCCCATCAGCCCCACAGTCCAGTGGTCATTTTTCAGATCATTCGATCATTTTAATTGCCTGTGGTTCTGCCCTGACCTAATGCCCCACCAAGTCATCCATCTGAGAGCTCAGAGAAAGTGTTTTAATAGTCAACTATGGGGTTCATTCTGATTCTTCAGGTCCTATTTCTTTATTAAGTGAAATGATCAGAAAACAAAATTCTTGGGTTGTATTATCATCAATAATTCATTCATTCATTCAACAGATATTTGGGGCTGAACAAGCATTAGGAACTCAGACTGTCCACCTTCTAAGCTTCTTAGCCCAATAGCTTGGTGACTTTGGGCATTTACGGAACCTCAGAATTCCACCTCTGTTCCTCATCTATTGAAGGAGGGCTATAGCAGCCCCTACTCCAAAGGGCTATTCAGAGGCTCAAATGAATTGTTAGCAATAAACACAGAGAAGAGTTCCTAGCATTTAATAACTTGTAGATATTATTATTATCATTATCTTGGTATTATGATTATCACAATAAGTCAGGCACTGTGTGAGATGCAGGATACAGGAATGAGCAAAGTGCATACAGTTCCTGCGCTCAAGGAGCTTATGTTTAGTGGGGAAAATAGACACTCAATAATGACACCTGCCAGTCAATAAACATAAACTATGGTAGGTGGTCTGAAGAAAAAGTACAGAGTACTCTGAAAACCTCTCCTGGCCTGGATGGGAGATGAAGCCTTCCCTGATGGAAACTGGCAGGATGAGTAAGGTTAACTGCATGGTGCAGGGACCTCTGGGAGGACCATTCAAGGCAAAGGGAACAGCATATGCTAAGGCATATGCTAGGTGAAAGGCCAGCAGGGCTCCGGGGCCGAGAGGTTACTGGCCGTGCATGTTCTGTGTACAGACTTCTCTTGAGACTGTTCACAGAATAACTGTATTTGAATAGCATCTCTTTAATGTATAGCTTTAGGAAATAATTAAGTTCTACAAATAGTTTTGTATATTACTTTCCTAGCCACCCCCCCCCCCATTTCATACAGGTAATGAGAGCTAGGTGAGCAACATGTGCTCCCTTCTGATCTAATCACAGAGTCGGGGTTTAGTTTACTGACTTAACTACAAGAATTAGGTCATCTCAGGTGCCTTGTAACATCAACTGTCTTACTCATTTTATAAGGTCTCGGTTATATTTTTACCCATCATTTCCTTATTTTATTTTGAAATGTTAAAGGGCCCTTAAATCCTTTTGGAAGTGGGAAGGATATGGATCTCAGCTACGTAAAATGAAATAGACTGATTATGAACAGCTTAATGGGTTAGAGCCCGGTTCAGGAGAGGGCAGGTAGGTGAAAGTATGCTGGGCCCCCATAGGGAAGAAGAGCCTTTACAGAGATTGTGCACAACTTCCCATGTGAAATCGCTAAGGCCACAACTCTGAGGGATGGCACGGTAGAGAGGAGGTGCCCAGTGTAACCCACTCACGTTGACGTTCTTTGTTTGAATGTTGCCACATTTAGATGTAAACAGTGTATTAGCACTTTGGAGGGTCTAGAAGAAAAGAATGTGTGTGCTGAGCTTCTGGATCTGTTTGGTTTGTCAGTGTTTTTCGGGGGTTGCTTTTTTCAAATAGCTGATGCTTTTGTGTGCAAGACAAAGAAATGAAAACAACGGGGAGTTTTGTTTGTGGGCTGGGGAGCCCTGGTCTCAGGGTTACACCTTCCAGAGCAGTCTACCATTAACCTGTCTGAAAGCAGCCAGGAGAAGAGCAGAATTCCTTGGCCACACTTCTTACCTTTCCATCAGCTCTCCCTATCTGGCCCTTCTCCCTGCCGCCAGTTCCTGCAGACATTAACTGAATATTTACAAAGCACCTCTTAGGACGCCAAGGGCATCACTAAGGGCTCAGGACCCGATGAAATAGAACCTATGTGGTCTTACTCCATCTTTCCCCCATCTTCTTCCCAGAGCCCCCAAAGTGAACTCTTGGGGACAGTCTGCTCCTCCGGGACTTTCTGCTCAAGCAAAAGGGAGACTATAGCAGACTTGCCCAGCTTGAAGAGGATGATCGTGCTGAAAGCCCCACAGTGAAGAAGCCCCCAAATACACCAGGGCAGGAAGGAGGGAGGGAGGAGCCAGGTGGAAGCATGCAAACGTCTCTAACGTTTCTCATCTTCTGGTCCTAGGAGGGGAGCAAATAGAGGCCTGGTGCTGAATTGGAAAAGTCTAAGCTGACAGGCTGGATTTGGAAATAATGAGATTGATTCTAATAAGGCAAACTAACATCCATACGGTGACTAAAATTCACATAGAGGGCTTTTATGTGCATAAACTTGGTGAATCCTCAAAGCACCCCAAGAGGGACGTTAGGACGGCCTTTCCCAAGGCAAGGAAGGGGGGCTCAGGGAGACTTGGCCCCACTGCTAAAAATTAACCAACTCAAGGCCACCCACAACACCATCCCTGCCACATTTGAAGTGAAGTAGCCACGTGTAGACTTGCAAATAATATCTTAACTCAGTCCGCTTTTTCCACACACGAGGACATCATCATCTATCTATCATGATCTAAGGGAGAGGACAATCCTGTAAAGGGGAATTATGATTCTTATCAACAGAGAAGGGGTATGGGGGTTGGGAAAAGCTCAGCAAGTCACCTCAGGTCACCTCACATTCTAGAAGGAGTGGACCTAGAATTCCATCCCTGGGGGGGTCTGACACCAAAGTGCAGAAGCAGGAACCGCCCCACCCGGCAGTGAAGTAGCATCAAAATGGGGCCACTATGGAACAAGGGGACGGAAATATGTTACTTAAGTCAAAAGCCCTGGAAAGGAGTATCGGCAGATGCCATCTTCTAGCTCTGTGACCTTGGTCAACTCAGATAATCTCTCTGGTTCATTACCTGTAAAATGAGGGAAATAGGGTGGTAAGGTGGCTTAAATAAAATGTGTGTACACATTGTATGCATACTCTAAAACTCTACACAGGGCACAGAGGTTCCCAGAGGACAGTGAGCTACTGCCCACAGACAGAGAAAGAACACAGGGGAGAAGGACAGAAACCTGCAGACTGTTGTCCTTTGGAAAAGGGGAACATTGACTGAAACTGGAATGAATTTGATGCGTCAATCCCAGGTCTCTTCAAACCACCTCGGGCCTTAAGGGCCAATGGGCACTTTCAGTGACCAAAAATAGCTGCTGAGCCCCAGGCCAAGGGGATTCCTGGAACAAGTGATGAATGCTGGGCTGAGGGAGAAGCTTTCCTTCTTCCCCTGAGAAGGCAAGATGACGGCCCAGGCTGCACTCCCCAACGGCTGCTTAGACTTTCCACGGGCTGACCCTTCACCCAGTTCCTTAGAACTCACTTGTAGAACTCTGAGTCCCATATCCACTTATTCTCCCTGTAAATCAACCGAAGCTTCCTGATCCTTTTCAAATTATCCAATGCATTGGGGTGCCTACATGGCTCCGTCAGTTAAGTATCTGACTTTTGATTTCGGCTGGGGTCATGATCTCGGTGTCATGGGATTGAGCCCCAAGTCAGTCTCTGCCCTGGGCATGGAGCCTTCTGGGGATTCTCTCTCTCCCTCTCCCTCTGCTCCTCTCCTCCCATGCCACCCCTAACTCCTAAGCGCAATAGATAGATAGATAGATAGATAGATAGATAGATAGATAGATAGATAGATAGATAGATAGATAAAATTATTCAATGCATCAGGAATCAACTCAGCCCTTCAACCAAATATCTACTGAGCACCACTTTGTTTATTTAGAAATAAACAGAGCAATTTAAAAAAAGAAGGAATGGCACATGACACCCTTTAAAAACCACCAAAGACTTCATATTTTATAAAGTGATAGAGCACAAAGTACAACTTGGTCCCAGTTCTTCTGAGTCAACTCTTTGCAAAAACATCAACAGTTCTTCCCGTGGGTTTGCACATTTTATATCTGGACTGACTTGATTATTTTGCCTGGCCTTTCGTCAGTCACCAACATTCTTGATTTTCTTAAAGTCTAAGTTAAACCCTTTTCAAAGACAGCATCATTTTCCTATTTCATTTAAGGAAGAGAACAAGAGAGAGCTCTCAGATTACTGGGTTTTTTCTTCCAGAATATAGTGAGAGGTAGTACCTTCTCAGTATTAATATAAATACATACAATTAATCACACTCGTCAAAACAATTTTTAACAAAGTATATCCCATCAGGCAGGTAACTTTGTTCTTATATTCTTCCACTTCTTTGAATAAATTCAATAAAGCAAACTCAAAATTCAATTGGGGCTTCATCATGAAAAGGCCTTCTAAGTACTCACGAAATTTAAACTCTACGGGATGCAGCTTTCAGGAGTGGTGTGTTGTAGTTTTAAGAGCAGTGAGATTTGTTCCCTTGAGAACAAATCTTGTGCCATATTCACTGACCTTTCTAAATAAACCAAGAAGGAGAAGAAAAAAAGAATTAACAAAATCATCCATTACAGAACTAGGTAATCTCGAACATTCCAAAGCAGCCAATTATCCCCCAGTGTTCTCCTGGGCTGCTACCTGCGCTGGAGCTCCAGCACTCTCTGAGTGTGAACAGATGTCTCCTCACTTCTCCAGCTCAGATTATTCTCTATGGGCACTCTTCCAGGCATCTGAATGAACGAACACACTAAGTCTTAGAGTCCTCATTCTGAGGGTCATTGAAGATGTCTGATCATCTTTCTCAAGAGCTGTTCTAATCAAAGACCTTCAAAGTCCAACTCCTCCAATATGATCCAACCAGCCCTCTCATCTCCCACTGTCTTCCCATAGTAATCTGATATTTGGGCCAGCTAAATTATTCAGTATTTCATGACCATGGCCCTAAGTTTACTGCTTCTGATTCCTGTTCTTGCTCCTCACCCTGGAACACCTTTCCCTCACATTTCTGGGCACTGAGCCTGCAATATCCTATCCATCCTCCAAAGGCCACCTTAGGGCTAGTCTTCACAAAATCATTTGGAATGCCCCCAAACTGTTTTGATTTCTACTTCTTTGTCCCACCACACCCCCCATCACATTTTGCCTTGTTACATGACATTTCTCCTTCTGCCTATTTTATTGTAATCTGTGTAGAGCAGAATCCATGTCTTATCCTAACGTTTAGCCCCTTTACTCTATGGCCCAGGATAGAGGCTCAGTTCTGTGAAACTGGAGACCACGCTACAGCACACCTTTCCTACTAGAACACAGACAAATTCTTTCTTTCTTTCCCAGTTCTCTGGTCCTATGGGGAGAATGAAGACTTGAGTAGGAGCTAATTAGGCAGCTTCAGATAACAGAGAATTGAGGGTGTCTGGATTCTGTTGAAGCCTTAGGGTAAACTGTTGGCCATGCAGATGGGCTTCAGTTTTATAGAGGGAGGAGTAGCTGAGACCTTGGCTCTGCTTCCACGTGGTCGATACGCTATTTTCAAGATGGTCCCATCAGTTCTCTTGGCCACACCACGACTTGGTGGTCAGTGCCATTTCTAGGCATTCTGACCAGGAACAGAATTGTCAGGAAGGATTTCCTGGCATGCTTTGCTGAAAAATGCCATCAACAATAGTGTCCAGGAAGACACACAAGGTAAGACATTGAAACCATCATAATCTTGAAACCCAAGCCTGGGAAACTGCCTAGACTAACAAGAGAGAAGGAAAAGATGGTTCTGCCTCATTCTGCCTGGATACAGCATTCTTCTTGTCAATATCTCCAAATTCTCAAATATCCACGGGTGCAGAGGAGAGTGATCTGAACTGGGATACAGAAGACTTGGCTTCGAGCATGGGGCCCTGCATTAAATAACTAGGTAACCTTGGGCAAATCACTTAACCTCTCTGGGCTCTATTTTCTTGGCCCTAAATTCTAATAACCATAAGAAAAAAATTTGGCAATGCTACAATGTATCTCCATTTTATTATAAATTCACAGGAGGCTTGGCATAGTCTCCTCTCGGCCATTCATTCCTAAAACATTTCCCACTTTGGCCTTTTCCTTTTATTTAATAATATTTTGTTTATTTTATATAATGCTCTCTTTCCCCAGCACACTGGGGCCTCTGAGGTTGTGATTGCCTACTCCCAACTAAACTCTGTGCCCAGTTACAATTCCACCAAGAACCTTAGTCTCTCTGGGACTCTTCAGATCAACATTCAAGCCAATGAAGTTGTTTCTGTGGTTCAAATGAGGAAGAGAAGAAGGGATTCCATATGGTGAGGAATCTCCTACATGCGGGAAGAAACAGCACAGGTCACACGAGCCCTTTCTCTTTTTTTTTTTTTAATTTTATTTTATTATGTTATGTTAGTCACCATACAATACATCATTAGTTTTTAATGTAGTGATCCACGATTCATTGTTTTCGTATAACACCCAGTGCTTCATGCAATATGGGCCTTCCTTAATACCCATCACCGGGCTAACCCATCCCCCCACCCCCTCCCCTCTAAAACCCTCAGTCTGTTTCTCAGAGTCCATAGTCTCTCTCATGGTTCATCTCTCCCTCCGATATCCCCCCCTTCCTTTTTCCCTTCCTTCTCCTAATGTCCTCCATGCTATTCCTTATGTTCCACAAATAAGTGAAACTATTGTTTCACACTATGATAATTGACTTTCTCTGCTTGACTTATTTCGCTTAGCATAATCTCCTCCAGTCCCATCCATGTTGATGTAAAAGTTGGGTATTCATCCTTTCTGATGGCTGAGTAATATTCCATTGTATATATGGACCACATCTTCTTTATCCACTCGTCTGTTGAAGGGCATCTCAGCTCTTTCCACAGTCTGGCTATTGTGGACACTGTTGCTATGAACATTGGGGTGCATATGGCCCTTCTTTTCACTACATCTGTGTCTTTGGGGTAAATACCCAGTGGTGCAATTGCTGGGTCATAGGGTAGCTCTATTTTTAACTTTTTGAGGAACCACCACACTGTTTTCCAAAGTGGCTGTACCAACTTGCATTCCCACCAACAGTGTAAGAGGGTTCCCCTTTCTCCACAACCTTTCCAACATTTGTTGTTTCTTGCCTTGTCAATTTTTGCCATTCTAACTGGTGTAAGGTGGTATCTCAATGTGGTTTTGATTTGAATTTCCCTGATGGCTAATGATGATGAACATTTTTTCATGTGTCTGTTAGCCATTTATATGTCTTCTTTGGAGAAGTGTCTGTTCATGTCTTCTGCCCATTTTTTGACTTGATTATTTGTCTTAATAACAAAAGGAAACCCAAATGTTGAATCTTCACAGGCTTTTGACATAAGAGCAAAGATCCACATGACTAAATGACTGGTCTCACTCATACCAAAAATGTTTTTACAAAGTGAAATGGGTTTTTACAACCTAAGGTCATGGGCATGAAACTGTATTTTCAAAAGGTCCATTTTAATATATTGCATGAAGGTTGTGTGTAAATTTTAAATAAAACAAATATTTATTAGGTGTCAACAAATAACTAAAAGAAGGAAGAAAAAAAAGCCCATGAGTTTGGGTTTCATAAAAGTGAGAGTCTTTTTTAAAAAGCAAATACTTTATTATGGCTTTCAGACATTGTTTTTAAAAAAGGGTAAGAGCTAGCATTTTTTGAATGTCTAGTTACATGCTCAATCTTGTGATAATTGCTTTCACTGTTATGCTACTTAATAGCCACAAGAACCATATTTTCAACCCCATTGTAAATTTGGGGAAACTAAAACTAAAACAAGCACTCAAATCCATGCCTATCTGACCTCAGAATCTCTGCTCTTTTCCCCACCCTATATTATAAATCCGGAATGTAGCCTCAAGCGGTCTTAGATTTCAACCAGCCCTCCTTCTTCCTTCATGCCCCCCACCCTGCTCCAGACGTAACTGTTGTTCAGTGAGAGCTTTGCTCTCGCTCGGTCCTGTTCTTGGCATCCCACATGGAAGACGTCCATTGCTTTTGTCGATAGACCACTCCAAGGAGTAAAAGCCTTTATGATGAACAGGCATTTCTGTAAGAACCTCAGTCTCTTTTGGTGCTATTTCAACTCAGTATTGTTTTACTACCAGGTGTGATTCCTTTATCCATTCATTCACATCGGACCCAAACATACTTTTTCCAACCTTAAATCTACTGCTCCCTTTCACGAATGCTTTAATTAAGGTTCTTTGCTTTAAAATAACACAAGGAACTCAAACTGACTTAAGTAAAAAAGGAAAATTTCTCTAAGCACCCAAGGGTGGGAATCAGTCAAGTTGACAGAGGGTTCTGGATCCAGGACTCAGAGCTATCTAGACTCTCTCCATTCCTCTTCTTTTTCCTGTGCATATGCTTCATTTTCCCCTATTTCTGCCTATCCCCCGATTACACACAAAACTCAGTGAAAGTAATTAATGATAGATGGATAAATAAATAATTTCTCAGAGGGAAAGATGTTTTCTCCTCTGTTAAACACTTAAAGATAGTTCCTATTTTACTTGTCAGCTTATTCACTTCCTCTTTTCCAAGATAAACCTCTTCTTACTTTTTCAACTGTCCCTCTTGAGCTCAATTTAAACATATTGTGGTTATTTTCCATGAAATTGAAGACACCCTATATCAGCCAGAGTAGTGACTAGAGGAAAAAAATTTCAAAAGGCACATTCAAACTGGGTAATTTGAGGAGACTTTAATAAAGGACTATTCATAAAACTGTAGACAGAGTTTAAGGAAACCACAAAGGAATAGTGCAGTATCCCAAGGCTTGCCTTAGTGGGGAACCTCTATTACCCCACACACAGAAGGCATAGAGGAGGGAGCTGCTCCCAGAACCCAGGGAAGGGACCTGGAGAGTGAGGACCCAGGGAAGGTAGCTGGGGATTGAAAGCTACCTAAAAGGAGTTCGCATAGGGTAAGGCCAGCCCTCAGTGGTGATCCAACAGGGAGGAAGCCAGAAGAATACATACCCCAACCTTATTCTCCTCCTTCTGTCCGATCACCTGACAAAGCATACCAGTGACCACCCCAAACTGGAAGACAGAGGACAGAGCATGCTGATGAAGACCACACAGGTCAGTTTCCCAAGGCCAAATGGAGTGGGGTGGGGATTGGATCTGGAGGCACAAATTGGTCCTCTCCACACTTCTTAAATCATAGACTTTCCAAGTAGGCACAGTCATATAGCTGATCCAGCCCTACTAACCTAGGCCACAGAGGAAAAATCAGTACATTTCATTTGGGGATTGGATTCATGTAAACTCTTAGGAAATCAAATGTCCTTATGCCACCAGCCTGGTTATTACTTGAGCAAATGACCATTTTGTGTTAAGACTATGAGATCTAGGACAGCTGAAATGCCATCCTTCCATAGCCATGCGTGTAACCTCCATGTCAAATATGAGCCTTGGCATAAGTTGAGGGTCAGGAAACTTGTTTTCAAGCCCTGCAACTGCCAGGTGGGAGATTCTGGACAGGTTCCTCCACCTGGGGTTCAATTTTCTTCCATCTGTAAGACTGCCCTGCCTCTTCCAACTCCATTGTTCTGGGTTTTTTCATGCCCTTTGCTTCAGAAGAAAAGAAGACTTCCCTGTGTAGGGGGTGATGGTGTCAGCAGCAGAGCATGCTTCCAGGTTCTTCGTTGGTGTCCCAGAACACTGGCACGTGAGGTTTTTTTAAGGTCAGGCACGATGTTTTCTCCCATGACTTCTCTACTCACTCCAATGCAGTGGTCTGCGTATTGCCAAGATTCGGTTTCTTTATGTGATGTTTTATTCTTTTTTTTTTTTTAAGATTTTATTTATTCATTTGACAGAGAGAGAGATAACGAGGGCAGGAACACAAGAGGGAGAGTGGGAGAGAGAGAAGTAGGCTTCCCGCAGAGCAGGGAGCCCAATGCGGGGCTCCATCCCAGGACCCTGGGATCATGACCTAAGCCAAAGACAGATGCTTAACAACTGAGCCACCCAGGCACCCCTGTGATGTTTTATTCTTTATTTTGATTATTTCAAAAAAGTTTTTCAGAGTAAACCACAAAGAGAACAAGGGTAGAGGCCAAGAGAACAAAAAGTAAGTGATTTGCAGCTACATATCAATTGTTCTAGATGTGACAGCACTTTGGGATGGATTTTGCCTTCTCCCAGTTTCACCAACAAGGAAACTGAGACTCAGAGAAGGTAACCTGCCCAAAGCTAGTGTTTGAACCAGAACTTAAACCTGCTTCTGCTGAATCGAAAATCCACATTCTTTCTCCTTTGGAACTCTGCACATGGTGCTTGATTTAGATGTTTGTGGGATAGATGCTTGATTTTTAACCTTTGTCTTACCAGTCCGAACATCACAGTAACCTTCATGAAACCTGCATCCTTTCTAACCTTGCTGCTTGCTCCCATCCACAGTGGAGCCTTCTCCCACCTCTGGAGGCTCCAGCTCTGCCCACCCAATGGGAGGGTGTGATTTGCAACACCCCACATCTCAAAATGGTTTTACTGGCTTTTTAATGGCATTTCCTCATGAATCCTCTGTGCAGTAATTCAGTATTCAGATCCTTGGGGTACAGATTAGAACACAAAGGAAGCCTAGAAAGGTTATGACTTGCCTTCCTTGTCAGAATGTGAGCTGGTGGCAAAGCCTCCTGACAGTTCCTTCTCCCTCCCCTCCTTCCTGTCTCAACAGGTTGAAATATGCCCAACCCTGGGATGGAAATGTGGCTTGGGTGGGAAGGCTGAACGAAGGAAAAGGGAGGAAAAAGGAAGGAAAAGTGAAGCCACCAGAGCACAGAAGACATCCTACAAAGGGCCGGGTGATTCTTGAAAAGGAAATGTCTAAGAGGGGCGACCAAGGTGAGTCTTTTGATGAAGACTGCTGGGAGAAGTAATCTGGAAGCATCATGGTGGAAGTAGCTCAGGTGTCTTGGCTAACTACTCAGACATCAGAGTGTGAAATGAGGTCAACAGCAACTCTGGCCCCTGATGGTACAAGGGTTGGTATGGTTCAAAGCACAAGATTCTTAACTCAAACATCTCTGGATTGAAACTCTAGCCATTAAATGTCACTCACCATGACGTATTCATATAACCAAAGTATCTGCTGCTTTGATAATATCCACCTACGTGACAATGACAACCCACCCCACTTGGCCTCCTGATTTCTGAGTCTCTCCGCTAAGATGCCTCACACGCCCACAATCAGCCTGCCAGCCTCCATGTCCACAGTGCTCCTCCTCTCTTGCTGATGTTTTCCCCTTGCCCATGCAGCTGTGCACAAAGTCCCAGAGAAGCTGATCCCAACTCCTGCCCGTCTTGAGCATGACGGGGTCCAGGCTAAGGCGTTGTGTCTGGAGGCTCCCACAGCCTCCAGTGTGCCAGGCTACACACTGAGTTCCACCCCCAGCATTAGGCCCTACTTGGTCACCCAAGCCCCAGAGGAAGGCTCCTGGGATTGGAGTCTCCTCAAGTCTGTCTTCAATAACATCTATTGGCTTTTATGTCTACCTGCCAACCAACATATCAAAACTCAGTCCACAGGAACTTACTGGAGAATGCAATGAAATGCAGGAGACTTGCCAAGAAGAAAACATCTATGGATCTCCACGTATTTATTTAACAAATATTTATTTATTTATGTTTTATTTTTTTTTTAGATTTTATTTATTTGAGAGAGAGAGCACGAATGGGGTGAGGGGCAGAGGGAGAAGAAGACTCCGCACTGAGCAGGGAACCCAATGTGGGGTTTGATCCAGGACCCTGGGATCATGACCCGAGCTGAAGGCAGATGCTTAACCGACTGAGCCACCCAGGTGCCCCTTAACAAATATTTATTTAATAACAACTGCATTGCAGCCCTGAATGCCATGTTACCCCAAGGAATCAAAACTTAGACGGGTATATTTCAATTTTTTTAATCTAAATTCAATTAGCCAACATATAGTACACCATTAGTTTTAGATATAGAGTTCAATAATTCATCAGTTGCGTATAACACCCAGGGCTCATCACATCACATGCCCTCTTTAATGCCCATCACTCAGTTACCCCATCCCCCCACCCACCTCCCCTCCAGCAACTCTCAATTGGTTTCCTAGAGTTAAGAGTCTCTCATGGTTTGTCTCCCCCTCTGTTGACTTCCCATTCAGTTTTCCCTCCCTTCCCCTAGATTTCAATTTTTTCTCCACCTCAGCACGTCTAGTGGCTGTCCCAAACATTCCTACATGCAGTATTGGTTCGTTGTGGACGCAGTGATTCTCTGCTGGATAAATGCTCTGTCTAAGAGAAAGGGGAAGGTACACACTGATTTGAAGATACCTCCTAGACAATTCTAACAAGAAGGGATGCCCCTTCTCTGGCTGAACAGTCCCCTTTCACCCTCAGAAGATTAAGAATCACATTTCCCAAAGTCAAAAGACCATTTTCAATGAGAGGCATGAAGCTCTCCATTCATAAATGAAAAATAATGCAAAACCAATGAGAATTGGGGCCTGGTCAACATCACAGAGTTCTTTCTTGCTATCGTTCTCTTTAGGAAAAACACATACAAACACCCGCCTCTTTCCAGTGAAGCATATGGAGCACCTAAGCTCAGCCCTAAGCAGTGCGTGTAGCATACCAAGGTCCTCGCAGAGAGAAATGGCTGAAAGAGTGAAAGAGGCACACGCGATGCCACAAATCGCTGCCCCTGCCCACACATTGCTTTAGATGACTCTCCGTGTTCACCGGAGGTAGACTGTGGTCATTAGTTCCCTGTACTCTGAGATCATCCAACAGAGAGCGTCAGTATTTGGTGTGGTTCACCGGGATTAGCATTTCACCTTGGGGCACCTGGGTGGCTCAGTCGGTTAAGCGTCTGCCTTTGGCTCAGGTCATGATCTCAGGGTCTCGAGATCGAGCCCTGCATCTGGCTCCACGCTCAGTGGGGAGTCTGCTTGAGATTCCCTCTCTCCCTCTGCCCCTCCCGCTGCTCGCATGTGCACTCTAAGTAAAATAAATAATCTAAAAAAAAAAAAAATTCACCTTCCCATCCCACAACATAAAGCTCATGGAGAGTGATCAGAAAGGAGGGTGATGACATGGCCCCAGTATTAAATGAATAGTGGGCATAACCTGAGTGATGACACAGAAAGCCAGACCTTGAGAAAGGAGAAAACACAGTCTCCTTCTCTGACCTTTTTTGGTGTCTGACCTCATGTACCATGACATGATAAAACAGCTCTCCCCTGTGCCAGGGTCTCACCACTCAAAGCTAGACCATGGTAGGTCTTCTTATTTTTTAGGAAGAATAAAATTCAAATTTCCCTTAAATTCTTAAATACATTTCAGGTTGCCTTTGCTACTGTGCTGATGGTGTGCTGGCTGGAAGTCAGTTGTAGAGAAGGATGGGGTGGACATGATTCTATCAGCCCACCCCAAATTTAAAGTCTGCTGGGGAAGGAGAGCAGACTTTAGAATTAGGCAGATGTGCACTTAACCCTAACTCGGCCACTCTCTAGCTGATGACCTTCACCAGTTTGTTTCACTTCTGCATAACTCTCTTGTCGACATCTACTTTACAAGGTTGTCAAAGGGAAGTAGAAATAATATATGTAACATTATCTGGCATAGGTAAGAAGTCCTCGTATCTTAGTAGTTAAAGGAGAAGGAGTGGTGACAATTGTCATCACTGTGAGCCTTGTCGGGGAGACTGGGTCTAGGCAGAGGGAAGGGCCAAGTTCACCCTTAGATTTCCCACGCTACCTCCTGGACCGGGACGGAAATTATTCACCCAGGATTATACAGTCAGAGTTCCACAGTGGAGATTTGAATTCAGGGCTATCTGAGTCCAGAGCAAGTAGTGGAGGTTTCCAAGCAAAGAAAACATCAAGGTAAAGGCATAGCATAGAAGGACAGTAGGGATGATGATTAGATGAGCTCTGGAGTCAGACAGGCCTGTGTTTAAGTCCCCACTCTGCCATTTACCAGTTGTATAGCTTAATGCCTCTAAAACCTCAGTATCTTCACCCCAAAAATCAGCGTATTGACTGTCAGGGACTGAATGTATGTTCCCCTCCAAACCCTCCTGTTGCAGTCCAGACCACCAGTGGTTCTGTGTTTGGAGGGAGGAAGTTAACGAAGGTTAGGTGAGGTCATAAGGGTGGGGCCCTGATCTGCTAGGATTAGTGTCCTTGTAAGAAGAGATATCAGAGAGCTCTTGGTCTCTGTCTCTCTCTCACACACACACACACACACATTCTCTCTGTCTCTGTCTCTGTCCCTATCTTCTCCCACCACGTGAAAACAGTGAGACAGCAGCTGCCTACAAGCCAAGAGGAGAAGACTCAAAACGAAACCTACCTGGGGAGCACCTTGATCTTGGACTTTCTAGCCTCCAGCGCTGTGAGAAATCAGTTTCTGTTGTCAAAGCCACCCCGTGGGTGGTATTTTGTTACAGCAGCCCACGCAAACGAATACACTGGGTCCTGACTGGAAGGCCTAGGCCGTTGAACCTGAGCCAGGGCATCACACCACGGCCAGAGGCAGGAGAGTCATAACTGTGGTCCAGGAGAGAAGTGACAGGTCAAAGCCGAAGGGCTCTGTAGGACCTGCAGTGGGAAACCAGGACAAGGAGACAGATGGTGGGACGAGGAGGCCTGAGCCAGGGAGCAGCATTGGAAGCAGATGGGCAGGGGGTGGTTTGCTGCGAACCATTTAACCCAGAGGCTGCGGCCCCCTCGGGTATGGAGGGCTCCATCTCCACGTGTGCCCGCGGTGCGGGGCGGCCAAGGCTGACCGCTTAAGGGCAGCCAGCAGGACTGGGCAGGGGAGAATCAGCTCGCCGCGGTGCTGGTGGGAGCAGCGGCGTCCACATGTCAGGGGCACACAGTTCACAGCCCACATCATCAGGAATGAGCCGTGGGCGCCAGAAAGCTCTGGCCTCGGAGATGCATGTCAGCTGCTCAGACGGGGAAACGGGACATTCGAGGATGGATGAAGGCGGGAGGCACGCTGGGGCCCAGCCAGAGAAGCCGATGAAGGGAGAGGAGGGATTGGGGAGAAGCCGGGCTGCTCGTTTCTGACCCGCTTCCCATTGATTGCTCCCTGCAGCCATGCAAAGGAGGATTCATTTACTTAGCCACTTACGGAGTAACTACCCTGTGCTGGACACCCATCGAAGCGCTGCGGACACCACAATAAAAAGACAGACATGAGATAGCGTATTTTTAAAGAGGAAATACAGACAATAAATGGGCAGACCGAAAGAGAAAAACATTTCAGATGAGGGAAAGCACTATAAACTGAGCAGGGTAAGGTGAGGGGAAAAGGAGGGAATGGGGCAAGGAAGACTTCTTTCGACAAGGTAGACAAGAAGGCTGTCTCAGAAGGGCACAGTTGAATTTAACCTGAATGACCAGAAGGACGCACCTCTAGGCAGCCCTGGAGGGACATCCCAACATATGACAGAAGCTCCCTTCCCCCAAATTCCCCAAAGTCAGTGTCAGAAGGCGAAGCAGAAAGCAGCATCTCTGTGGCATTTCTTCCCTTAGATTCTCTCCCAGCCTGAATATCAATGTGGACCGTTTGCCTCTTCCCCCGGCCGCTCAGTGTGGATCGAGTACCCACCACGTACCAGCTACTGTGCTAGGCGCTGACACGTGACCGCAATCCAAGGGCAAGTCCGCGAATGCATCCAAACTGTAGACCAGAACAGGATTCGATACTTAACGTGGCCTCCACTGAGATCAAAATTAAGTTAAGGAGAAGTATGTGTGTGTATGTGCGCGTGTGCACTGTGTGTGTTTACCCAGATAAATGTGTAGCTGGCAGCACGGGAGCCTGCAGACAAAAAGCAAAAGTCTCCACGTATATTTGGCCCAAGCGCGCATCAAGGAACTCTTCTTCCACACGCTCAGCCACCACAAGGCTTGCCACATTCCGAGAAGCAAAGACGGGGTCTGAGATAGTCATCTTGCTGGGAGGTTCGTTCTGAGCTAAAAATACAGAAGAGGAAAACAATGATCTCAGCAAGGTAAAATTGCCAATAGGTGAACAAATGAAGCAGACAGAATGTGAACAGCAATTTGGCCGTCCTCCGGGGAAGGGGGCGAGCGCGCATGGCTAATGCCAGGGTGGCCCCAACAATAGCTAAAGCCCAGAAAAACTGGTGATCCGACGACTCCTGAGAGTGCGCACTGCTGGCCGCCCCGAAGCATTTTTGGGATGGGGCGCCAGTGGTGGGGGGATGAGAAGGGAGCAAGGTGACAAGCTGACAGGAAGGAGAATAAGGATGTCTTTTTTCCCACACCTTCAGGTATCCCCACGGATCCTACTTAACGTTTTTTTTTCCGGTGTGGATTTTATGCACGGATGGCAAGCAACGTGGAAGGAAGCAGGAAATTTCGTTTTTGTTTGGGCTTGGCCAGGACCTCAGGGCAGCCAGCTTGTTGCTTTATTTTAAGAAAGCAGCTGTATTTTAGCTGGGCGAGTATGTTTCGCACAGAGATGTTAAAGTGCCATCTTCCAGAATGGTTGGTCCAGAGAGGGATCGGGAGGGAGCTGGGGGACATGAGAGACCCAGCCCTGTCTCCATCACAATCTGAATCTGTGAAAATAATCTGGTGACTCCTCGTCCCCCTGGGCGGTGGGGGGGGGGGGGGCGTCTTTGGCCCCCTCATCTGCCCGGCAAGGGCATTAGTACCTGGAACCCCCACATCTCACTGGGATTCCGAACCACTTGGGTTACCAGGAAAAGCCACACAGGTGCGGGGTTTCGGCTGCTTCGGGGTCTCTAGGATGCCCCCCTCAGAAAGCTCTTGGCTTGAGCCGGGAAAGAACACTACCACATTTTTCTTGGCTTTTTATAGGGTGTTGATCCAAGGCTCTGTTTTTACATTTGAATGCTGCAGTCAACTGTAGCATAATAGATTGCAGACCTTTGTGAGAAACCACTGCGAGGGCTTCAGCGGGGAACTGTGGGCGGCTGCCGGGAACTGCACAGTCAGCAGGTTAGAACTGGGCACTTGTCCATGTTTTCCTTAATTTTAAAGGAGTCACTGACCTTCCACAGGCCTGTATCAAAATAGGGCGAACAAAACGCTGCCAGACGCGGCGGGACTGGGAGAGAGCTCTTTCAGGGGCTGCGAAGGGCTTCATTTGGTCTATTGAGTGTCATGGAAATTCGGAGTGGGACTTAGAAGCCTCCCTGGCTCCGGGCCAGGTGGAAAGGTTTGGAAAAAAAGCAGAGCCTCCCGCGGGGAGCGAGCAGGGTGGGAAAGCAGCTGTGCTGGCGCAGCCCCCCGGAGGGACGCGAGGAGCCCCAGTTGCCCCTCGTGCCAAAGCACATTCAGAAGTCCCCGCGAGAGTTCGGGTGAACAGGACAGCCCGTGTCACATGCCCCGGGAGCATGCTGGGAACTTGTAGAAAGTTCTTCTCACTAGGCGTGGGCCCACCCAGCACGCCATTCATTCCTGTATGCCTTCATTCATTCATTCTGCAAACCGTCCCTCAGGGCCTCCTGTGCTTGAGACACTGAGAATGCAGGGATGACAGTCTCTGCCGCTCTTCTCTGAGAAGACCTTCTAGAAAAGAAACCACTATGCCAGGAAGCCAGGCCAGAGTGGCCGTGGGAGGATTAGGAGGAGACCTGCCTCGGATGTCCCCCACATCTGCCATCTCCAGGGGACCTCCATTCATTTCAGCCGTCACCACGGGAATTCCTGGTCACCCTGTACTGGGCAGAAGACTTCATCCCTCCACACGATGGGCTGCAGAATCCAAGTGAGGCCAGGTTCAGACACTCACTCCCCCTCACGTGCAAAGGCTAAGGGAGAGGTAGTGTCTCTCTCCCCATCCCCCCACAACTGTTGGGGTCGAGCTTGCATTTTAATTTTAAGGAGAATTATCACCACCACAACTAAAGGCACTGCTCCTTAGCCCCAGCTTCTAGGCCTGAGCTAGGATAGGCTGTGTCTGGGAGCTGCAGAGGGCCTTCCTAGAAACACAGATGTCACTCTGGGTAGGCAGGCTGCCCGCTCTGGGCTTTAGGCTGTTCTGGAACTAAAAGGGGGTTGGAAACCATCTGGCAGGAGAGAAAACAGAAAGTGTGGCGGGCAGCCACCCGAGGCTTCTCTCCTGCCCTCCTCTTCCCTGGGCTGGCCTTCCTAAACGCCCAGCAAGCGTGGACTTGTTTTCTGCTAAGCTCTCGGGTTTAGGTGAATGTGTGTGTATGTGTGTGTGGGTGTGTGTGTGTGTGTTTACAGCCTACAGAGAAACAGCACATGGGGAAGCGTGTGAGAGATAAAGCGATCAGAGAAAAGATGCCAAGCAAGGAGTCGAGAGCTGCCTCTGGCCGGTCTCCAGAGCCACTGTGATTTTTGTGGTCGATAATCACAGTACTGTGCTTGAATATGAAGAATATCTTCAGAGCTGGGGCCGGGGAGGAGCCTGACTCCCTGGAAAGGCGTATTACCACCAGGCGAACGGGATAGTAATTAATCATTGGGGTGAACTTGAGCCCCTTGGGATGCGCCTCCAACTGAATAATGGTATCTTTATTTTGGGAAACTCTGAAACTGAGATGCTCTTCCCAACATGATTCCCATCACCGCCGCCTTCCCTAACGCAAATGAAACTTCTGGAGTAAAGCCTAGTGACTGTATTGTCATGTTTTCAACTTTAGAGTTTTATTCTCCAGACTTCCAGATCTTGTTAGCTCTGATGAATCCATTCTGGCGGAGACAGATCGTAATAATTCCAAACTTCAGACAACTTAAGTTATGAGTTTTTATGTACACCAGTATAAATATATATTTTTTTCTTCCAGCTGCTGTACCTTTCTTATTATTAGGATCGAGTTAACAAACAATTCCCATGAAAAGGAAATCTATTCTTTTCTATGTATGCTAACTTAGACATGGGTATGAAAGTTAGCTTTATGCTATCTGTGAAGAAAGGTTTGCTAAGTATAAATGAGGACAATCAACCAAATCCCAGTCCACTTTTCTTTAGCCTACTTGAAGAAATACATATTTGAAGAACTGCAGCAGTACCCATCTACATGTAAATATTTTTTATGCTACTTACAAATGATTCTTATTTTTTTCTTCAGAGCCGATCCTCAGAGAACCTGTAGTCGATAACACTTTGCTTAACCACATTTTCATTACCCTATACCCAATTTGAAATTGATAAAAATGCTTTGCTTCCCATATATTTCCCCCAAAGTTAATTTGAATTAATAATGTCATTATATGGTAGAGTTTCTTTATAATCTGATACTGCTAAATGGACGGGTGGATAGATGAATAGATGAATCTGGAATAAAATCTGACTTAAGTCCCTGTTTCCCTCAGATATAGGCCTCCGGGTTTCAGGAGACTCCCTGGGACCTAGAAAGCATGTCCATTCCTCTCACGAATTCTTTGCCATCCAAGACACACTTCTACCCCTGACCAAATAACACAACTTACCAACACCAGGCCTGCGCCAGGGGCCTCGAGGCAGCGGCTTTCCCCTTTTGTGCCTACCTTAGCTAGTTGGCCAGTTACCCACTCAGATTTGGCTCTGCTTTGGGTTCAACCTTCAGGATCTGAAATGAACAAATTGGCCTGCAGACTGGAACGTGATTTGAGTGACAACCAACCCAGCATGGCTTTGAGACCCTGATCTTTTCCTGCAGATTTTGGTAAATAGTGCTCCCACCTTGCTCCCCACATACCAGCCTTCTCTCCCCCTCCCCACGCCCCTCCCCGTCCCCTTCCCAAGTCCGGACTTGGTGGGGGGAGGGGGCTTCGGCATGGGGAGGGGAGACAAGATTAGATAGTCTTCTGACAAAGTCTCTCAGGAATGCCTCATCTCTGATGTAGGTAAACTCCTACTAGCTGCTAACTATCTGGTCTCAAATCGAGATAGCTTTGGATTCAGCACAGCTTCACTTCCTAAAGACGTAATTAATGTTATTTAAGGAAGCCTGGTACTCTGCCCCTTGGTTGTGAACCTTCTGCTCCAGGGTAAAATGATCGATGGCTTCCTACTAAAATCTTCCTCTGGTCCTCATCTCTTATTTTCCCTTTCAAATAGGAGCATTTCTTTTATTTAGCCAAGAGAGCTTCTTTATTTTTTCCCCTCAGCTGTTCAAAGTACCCAAACATTCTCCATGAATCTAATTTTGCCTTTAATCTCTAACACTGCCCAAATTTTCCAAAGTTTTCTCTCAAAAGTATTTTTTTACATTTTGTTTACAAAATATAGGACAAATTAAAAACAAGCATCCCAGGTCTATCATTTGTTACTATAAAATATGAAGTAAGTACAACATAAATCATGTTTGTATGTGTAAAATACGAGGCAAAGCCTCTGCTCCTTCCATAGGTCCAGGCGACCTCCCAGACATAAGTCCTGATAAAGGTTTAGTGCCTTTCCTTCCAGACTTTTCCTGGGCTTATACAAACACGCTTAAACATTTTCAGGCCAAACATCAAGCTTTCCTTGATTCTGTTTTGCTCCTCACCACATACGAACGACTAGGAAATTCTGATGACTCTACCCTCAACACCATCCAAAATCCATGGCACTCACTTCTTCCCACCTGCCCCACCATGCTCGATGCATGCCGCCATCATTTCTCGCTGGTTGACTGGGTAAGTCTCTAAGTAGCCTCTTCATTCTTTCCCCTTCCCTCTAAACGTGTCGATGCTCTGGACACACACCAACTCTAGTTAAGCA
This sequence comes from Neomonachus schauinslandi, assembly GCF_002201575.2. Taxonomy (NCBI): domain Eukaryota; kingdom Metazoa; phylum Chordata; class Mammalia; order Carnivora; family Phocidae; genus Neomonachus; species Neomonachus schauinslandi. The sequence continues at coordinate 73,897,089 of NC_058413.1, read as the reverse complement.
GGAAGTGGATTATTGGCAATCTTGGGGAGTTCACAGAATTGATGAGAAGGGAGTCGACCTCACCTCAGAAATCAGCAGGAACCCAGAGAGGCTGAGAAGCCGCCGCAGTGACATCATGGTACCGTATGAGCTTGTTATGCTGCCCCGGCTGGACCTCCACACTTCCCCAGCATGGGCCCCCTCGTGGCACTAGGCTCGGGGTTCCCCTGGCCCCTGGGCTGGCCGCCTCTGCCACCGCTGGAATAAATCTGCCGCCTTGGCCCAGGTCTTTGTCCCACCGGAACTAGATTTGGAGTCCCTGGTGGAGCACCCATGCCCATTCCTTAGCATTCAGAACTGGCGGAGGGAGTCTCTGGGCTATTCAGCTTCTGGAGGAGTGGGGGTGGGGAAAGTCTCCCACCAAGACCCACGTGGTGGGGGAATCTCCCAAACAAACTGGGGGCTCAGAGGCTTGTCAGCTGAACGACAATAGCAGCACTACAAACACTTACATTTCATTTCCCACATAACAGATGGAGGAAGATTTTCATATTTAAATTCATCAGGCTATTCTGTTTTAAGCCTTCCAATGGCTTCCCATTGCCCTTAGAAGACAGTCTCAACCACTGGCCCCCCATAGTAGATGCACTGGTGGAAGACCCCAGAACCGTCACCAGGGAGTCAAATGGGATCCACACCAAAGTCAGGCGCGTGAGCTTAACAGTCCTTGATGTCAGCAGAGCCGCATGCCCTTCCCACGTGCCTCTGCAGGTAAGTGCGTCTGGGCCCTGTTGCTGTTCAGTGGCTTAGTTCGAAGCATGGTAAAACCCTGATGTAATAAGCTAATTTCAATTCTCTAGTTTATCACATGCGTACAATGTGCCCTGCACAGGTCCAGGAACGAATGACCATCTTCAGACAAATCAGTAACATTTGCAGAGTGGTTCACCATCGACAGCATGCTTTCATATACTTTAAACCGTCTGATTCTCAAAATGCTCCTGTGAAGAGGTAGGATAGATATCATTACCTCATTTGAACAGGTAAGAAAACTCAGTCTCGGAGGTGGAGAACGCCCTCCTCAAGCACAGCAGGTGTAAGGGGGGTGTGGTTATCTAGATGAAAACCTATCCCTTCTCAACCCTTATTAATGTCCCTTACAACCAGTGAATTCACCAGGCATTCTAAGTAATCAAGGTTTTATTGGTGGGTGTGAGGAGGTGAATAAGCAAAGTCATGGGATCCCAAATCCGAGGCAGGAAGGGGTAAAATGAAGGGAGCTAGGTTATTGGTGGGTTTGGGAGTAGCCAGCTCCAATGGACATGCCCAGGCAGGTTTCAGGGCCGAGAGCAAACCACACACTGGGCCACACCCCGCCTACCACCCTACCGCACACACCACCATTCACGGTAGGTGGAATAAATGAAAATGGCCATTGGGGACAGCCTCAAGGAGGAAATTAAATATCAAAGAGACTGAGGGAAGGAGGTGGGGCAGGAGGCCTTATGAAACTGGCTGGCTGGGCCCTGTATCTCCAGGCCTCTCCTGGGGACAGACACCGCAAGTGGGGGTAGGCATTAGCAGAAGGTAGGTGTTGCCTGGCAGGACTGAGGCTGTCATCTCTACCAAGACTCAAGAGAGAAGCTGCCCTAGGTCCAGTCTTGCTGCTTTGAGAACTTTTTTATAGAAGCAAGACAATCACAGCTCCCACACCCTTCAGTTTCTCAGAGAGTAAATCTCCTGGCTGAGGCACCTTCTCTTCAATGTTGGGTTTCCCCCAAGGTGGCAGCCCATGGATCCTTGCTCCAGGGCATGACATTTAGTGCCTCTGTCCCCTCCCTTGCCGTTGCCCTCCATTCTACCACGTTGGCCAAGCCTGGCCTCAGACAAGAGCCCAAGTGTCTCAGGACCAAATGTAAATCACCAGTACAATGCCTCTTTGTAGTCTGTTCACACCTTTCATCCTGGAGTTTCAAAGTGCAGTGCAAATGTTAACTTGTCCTCAGACACCTCAGGAGAGGCAGGGAGGTGGCAAATGCTACTACCATCTCCTGCTTTATAGAAGTCAGCCAGGCTTCGAGCCATGAACCATCTTGCTGGAGGCCTCCTGGTGAATAATCGGATGTCCTGGGGACCTACATCTAGTCATTAACTATATAATGTCACTGCCAACATACCACAAATATCAGCCCTCTAATTGATAACTATTTTCTTCCCTCGCTTTCTTCTTTCTCTCTTCCTTTGGAGGCTGAGCTCTCCTAGAGCTTTGTAGATAAGTCGTACAAATTGGCACAGCCACCATCTTCAGTTGCCCTTCCAGAGGTTAGATTTAATCAGCTCCTTTGCTGTGTGTTTGGCATAGATGAAATAAGGAAATAGGGAAATGGTTTTGGTTATGTCACTGTGTTATTGAGAGCAGATAAGGTCAATCACAGCATCCACACTCCATGCTGCCCCCTTCTAGGGGATTCGCCCCCTCTGGCTGAGAAGAGCAGCTCTGATTGTAACTGAAATGGGGTGACCATCTTCTGTCACACATCACTGTACTCCCATAGAAGATACACCTGATGGAACCAGGGACCCAAGTAGTCCAGAGGTTTGCCTGTGACTTAAACAGGGGACTGGAAACAAAGCTCTATTCAAACAGGGAATTTAGGGGTGCCTAGGTGGCTCAGTCGGTTAAGCATCTGCCTTCAGCACAGGTCATGATCTCATGGTCCTGGGTTCGAGCCCTGCGTCAGGCTTCCTGCTCGGTAGGGAGTCTGCTTCTCCCTCTCTCTCTGTCTCCTGCTCATGCTCTCTCTCTCTCAAATAAATAAATAAAATCTTAAAAAAAAAATAAACAGGGAATTTAATGGTGGCGGGGGAGGGTTTGGGGATGGCGAGCTTCCATTAGGGGCTCAAACAAAGAAAAGTGGGCAGGCATAGGGTGAAAAGATACCGGATGAGTAGTAAATCAGATCAATGGCAGAGAACTAAAGAATCCAGAACCTAAGCTACTATGTGAGTAACAGTTTCAAGGACTCTTTGGAACCGCTATAGATTCTGAACAGCCTTGAAGTTGTGGTGTCTGTGAGTCTAAGCCATGCCATGGTCACATTCTTCTTTATACATTCCTAACTCCTTTATTGTTCTTCTTTATAATATGCCCCCATTCTTAGCCTGAGATCAGAAATACCCAACTAAGGATTTCATTTAAGTTCTGTGACTTATATGCCTAAGTCAATATAAAGTTGAGCCAGCTACTTGTTTTTTATGCCTCAAAGCTTTCATCAGCAAAATAGGGATAATTATTTCTTAGGCCATGCCTACAGAGTTGATTGGACTTCATAAATATCTAGTTGATTTGAAGTGAGGTTTTTCTAGCCATTATAGATAGCATCTAATCACTAAGCAATCACTGAATGTCTACCTGATTTGATTATTTAGAAATCTGAAGTTATGACTGGCCTTCTCAAGCCTGTCACATAGTCATCTTAAGAATGAGATAATGTTGGGGGTGCCTGGTGGTTCAGTCAGTTAAGCATCTGCCTTTGGCTCAGGTCGTGATCCCGGGGTCCCGAGATTGAGCCCCATGTCAAGCTCCCTGCTCAGTGGGGAACCTACTTCTCCCTCTCCCTCTGCTGTTCTCCCGCTTGTTCTCTCTCTCTCTGTCAAATAAATAAATAAAATCTTAAAAAAAAAAAAAAAGAATGGGATAATGTTAGCTTTGCCACACAGAAATTCTGACCAATCCCTAAGTGGCGGACCAGTAAACATACTAATGCTGACTGTCCCATAATCCCAGTTTCTTCAAATACTGGGATTTCACCTGTGAGAGAGATTAGATTATAGAAGACACCAGTTACTGTCTGAATGGTACAAATAAATCTCATCTAAGAGAGAAGGAAATTCAAATGGACACTGTGGGCTCAGGAGGAAAAAAAATACAACACACATAAAACATTTTTGAGAAATGAGATCATTGATATTTTGATCAGTCAACCTTAGCTATTAAGTACCACCATCTCTGCCAAGCTAATTACCTGCAAATGAAGAGCCAGCCCTAGCCAAGAGCGGTGTCACCAGCATCCAGCTCTGCAATCACATTATGGAAAGGAAAAACCCAGAAAGGAAACGAGAGCAGGGCAAAGCCCGAAGAAAGGAAAATTGCTAAGTGCAGGGCAGCACTCCCCTGAAGGATGCCTTGCCCTCAGCAGTTCCAGCACCCCTGTGGCCTGAGGGGAAGCTGCAGATGGAGGAGGGGCCCAGCTGTCAAATGAGCTTGTCACCTGCTTTCTCAGCACCCAGCCCCTGTCAGCCCATCCCTCAGATGGCTGGTGGGATGGCTCCTCCGGAACTTCCCTTGGCCACCCCGCACTCTGATGGGCATCCGTCCTAGGCTCTGTTCCCCGTTTCAGGAGTAACTTCCGGGGACCCACAAGCTCTGCTAAGATTCTAAAGCTGCCACTCATTGGTAAGAGGAGTGAAGTGGCTTTGGGGGGCAAGAGGAGCAACAACTGGCTTTCTGGGGGGCCCGGTGGCCAAGGCATTTTACTTAGGCAGGAATTTGGGGAGGCAAGTCCATGTGAGTTTCTTTTCCCAAAGTATATGAAGGAGAGGGAAATTCTTGCATCCCATCCTGAACCACAAAGACTGTTTTTGTTAGAGCTAGAGTAGATCTAGGTTTGGAGGAGCCTGAATTTTATATCATTTGAGGAGAGTTCCTCTTTTAAAAAAAGAATACAAAATTAAGTACAGGATCTCCTTTAAAAAGCCACGAAGCTTAAGTTTCATTAGCATCATGGAAAATCTGCCTCTACTTAGAAGTACATTTGTTTTCTGTCATTCTGTCTCTCTCTCACTTTATTTCTCCCTGTCTGTCTCCACCACTGCAGGTGCATTTTCCCTGGCAGTAGCTGAAACAAGGCAGGTTATGTGAATATTCACTTGTGTTTTCTGGAATGTTCTTAGCATCTCTCCCTCGGAGAGTCTCCAGTAGCACAATGAAACCTTTTTGGCACTGAGAGATGGACTCGAGGCAGAGAAACGAATCCCCCTCAGAATCTCCTCTACTTTGGGTATTCCTGTCCGCCTGGCTTTAGGACTCTGGGTTCTGAACTCGGGTCAGCTGTCAATTCACAGAGTCACGGTTATGGGTTGGATTATGTCCCTCCAAAATTCGTATGTTGAAGTCTTAATCCCCTGTACCTCAGAAAGTGATTTTATTTGAAGAGAGAGTCTTGGCAGGGGCAATCAAGTTAAAATGAGGTCATTAGGGTGGGCCCCCATCTAATATGACTGGTGTCCTTACAAAAAGGAGGATATTGGATGCTGACAGACACATCGGGAAAATGCCATGTGAACTTGAAAGCAGAGATTGGGGTGACGTTCCTACAAGCCAAGGAAAGTCAGAGATGATCCACAACCCCCCAGAAGCTGGGTAGAGGCAGAGAACAGATTTCCCTCACAGCCCTCAGAAGAACCGACCCTGCCTACACCTCGATCTTGAACTTCTAACCTCCAGAACTGTGAAACTATAAATTTCTTTTGCTTAAGCCTCTTGCTCTGTGGTCCTCTGCTGTAGCAGCCCTCTTATCCTAGTACAGGAAAGCTCGGGTCCACCTCCCCTCTACACCATTTGCCACAGAATAAAGACCGAAAGAATGCTCTTCATCATCTGCCTTGCAAGGCAGCAACCAGAACAGACCTAGGAAAGGGCTTTTTTTCTGTACTATTTATCAAAAACAACTTATAACCAGAGGTTCTCTAAGCACTTTTGCTGAAAAGGCCTCTTTTATTCGCTTGATTATATTATGAATGATTTCATTCCAGTCATCAGTCATCATATGAGAGAAAGGTTCGAGAAATTTTTCTTGAATGTACTCAGCCACTCTTGCCGTCCCAGGCTTTCATTCCAGGAGAGGCCAGCCTTTGTTCGTGAAATGTCAGCAAGCGTTTATTGAGCACTTACTAGAGCGCAGATGCTGGGCCAGGGCTGGGAGACAAAGCTTCCTTGGACAGAGACGGGCTTTCCAGGAACTGTAGTCTGGCGTGCACACAGATGTAGCAAAGAGCCACGGATACGGCACCGCGTGAGAAGTGCTACCGTGTGATGTGTGTAAAATACCGTGGAAGCTCGGAGTTGGGAGAATCCGTGAAGGACAGCTTTAATGGAGAGGACATTCCAGTTGGGCTTTGAAGGACGAGTTAAGAGTTTGCTAGGCAGAGAAAGAGGGAGGCAGAAGGAAAACCATGGACAGTTTGGAGTAGGTTGACTAAACTAGTGTGACCTCAGCACAGTGGTCACCAGGCCCTCAACAAGTGCGTGTGGCAGGACGAGTGAGCAGGAGTGAGTAGGAGTTGGGGACCGAAACTCAAAAGTCAGAATCAGTCCTCTTGATGTTTTGTGTGTCCTGACGTTGCTGAGCAGCTCCAGGAAGCCTGACTTGGGTGTCAGTCAGATCACAGGGAAAGGTCTTGACAAGGCTCTTCTTGTCCTCCATTTGGGCCAATCCATAAGGGAAAGGGCATGGAGCTAAGAGGAAGGTGGAAAGGAGCAGAAGAAGGGGGGGGGGCAGTCCTCTTGGCATTCGGCCGCTGCTAAGTGCTAAGTGTTCGATTTTCACTTTGTGACTTGCTCCGACAGTTTCCTTTCTACTCTGCTTCGGGTTCTCGGATGACCGGAGACCTCTGCACTCGGCTCGAGGCAGCTGTGGGAGTCTTCCCGCTTTGGCCGCTTAACCTGGTCAAATCCACCCAGTCATTTACTCAGCAAACACTTCCGGCATTGTGCTAGGCACCAGACGTGCCCCCAAAGCATCCAGGAGCGAATGTCACCCTTTCCCCCCCACCGAAGCTAGTTGTCAGGGCTGTGGCCAGGAGGCAAACAGCACACAGCTGGGAGGCCGAGCGACCTGGCTGCGCAACTTTTTAGCCGGGTGACCTGAGATACGTCCCTCGCTATCTCTGATCTGTGGATTCCACATGTTTAAAATTAGGTTTGTGATTTTTTTTCACCCTCTGTGAAGATGGTAGAGTAAAATAGTGACTGTGAAAATCCTTTCTCGTCCGAGAAACCCTAGACAATTCTTATTTGTTACTGTGACCAGACCAGTTAGGTGAGTGGGAGCCTAAGTGTATTCATCAGACTCTCTCTATGGGAAGTCACAGGAAGCCAAGCCAAGCTCGCCACAGCAACAAAGGAGTTTATTGACTCGTTTACCTGGGAAGATCCTGCCGAAGCCCAGAGTCAAAGGAAGAGCCGTGGGATCTAAGGCCTCAGGGAACCAGAGATCTGGCACGCTCCTTGACGACCTTAGTGTCTACTTGTTTCTGCTTCTCCTCACACTGTGGCCTCCTCCTCTCCTGCCCAACACCTGCTTTCTTCTTATGGCAAGAAACCTGGACACTTGCAGCTCCAGCCTGGAGAGAGTAGGTGAGGGGGCAGGAGGGCAGTATGTTACCAGAGGGAGGTGAGTAGACACACGGGGGGACAACAGAGCCCCTGCTGCCACTGTCTTTTGCAATGTGACAACCACGTGCTCAGAGGACACAGTTGGTGGACCCGTTCTGTGCCAGACACTGTTCGAGATCTTGGGCAAGCAGGTCGGCTCCATGGCGCCCAGCTCTCCGGTGCGTTCGCTCATGACCCAGGGACATCACATGAGGATGTGATCGCTACTCCAAATGAGCTTGTGGCTTTCCAGCAGGGAATGACACAGACGCAGTCCTTCTCTCCTTTCACAGAGAGGGAAAGAGAAACAGTCTGCACAAACCAGAAACAACCCAGTGTCTGCCAACTAATGAAAAAGTAAATAGAACGTGATGTATCCATACGATGAAACAGAATTTGGCACCAAAAAGGAAGGAAGTATTGATTCATGGTACAACACGGATGAGTGTCAGAAACATTACACAAAGTAAAAGGAGCTGGTCCGAAGACCACATAATGTATGATTCTATGTCTATGAAAGATCCAGAACAGGCACATCCATAGAGACAGGAAATAGAGCAGTGGTTTCCAAAAGCTGAACAGTGAAGTAGTCGGGAGAGGGGTGGGGCACTGCTCCACTTCTAATGGATATAAGGTCTCTTTTTGGGGTGCCAAAAATGTCCTAAAACTAGAGTATTGTGATGGTTACACAATTCTGTAAATACACTAAAATCGATTGAATAATGTACTTTACACAGTTGCTTCTTACGGTATATACGGTATATCTCAATAAAACTGTTTTAAGAAAAGCAAACAGAGGGCCATGTAGAAAATGTAAATAGAATGTGAAATAAGGAGTAACTTAATGGTTACTCTGGAATAGATGGAGATGTCACAAGACCCCTCTCAAGAGACCTTGAGAAAAGCTGAGGTCTGAGTGATAGTAAAATCAGTCCTGTGCAGGGAGCTGATGGCGTATCATTCCAGGTAGAGAGGACAGCTGGTCAAAGGCCTTAAGGCAGAAACAAGCTTAGTGCATTCAAGGATCCTAGATGGGGGCGCCTGGGTGGCTCAGATGGTTAAGCATCTGCCTTCGGCTCAGGTCATGATTCCAGGGTCCTGGGCTCGAGTCCCACATTGGGCTTCTTGCTTAGCAAAGAGCCTGCTTCTCCCTCTGCCTGCCACTCCCCCTGCTTGTACTCTCCCTCTCTCTCTCTGGCACATAAATAAATAAAATATTTAAAAAAAAAAAAGTATCCTAGATGGATGGACAAAGCAGGAGGGAACCAGGTCATGCGGCTTCATATACACCTGGGTGGGGGGGGGGGTGTCTTTGACTCCAAGTGTAGAAAAAAGTCACTGGAGGATTTAAGAAGGGGAACAGCATGATCTCGATGGTGCTTCTGAAAAATCATTCCGGCTGCTATGGGGAGAATGGATTGTAGGAAGCTAGTACTAAGTTTTCTTCGATTAAAGGCAAAGTATTGAGAAAGAAATACAAATAAACAGGATTAAATCTCAACCTTCAAGGAGCTAACGGTGTAATGGGAGAAACAATACATAGAGACACCCATAAATCTCAGAAGAAGCAGAATGTGAGAAGTGGCCAGGGAGAGGTTACGGGGTCTCAGAGGCAAACACAGTATTATCTGGTTGGGGAAGAAGCCTGTCAGTAAGGAAGATGTTTAGTTGGAGTGTGATGGATGAGTAGCGGAAGAAGGGAGGATGGTCTCCTGGCAGCCCCAATAAGGCCTGGAGGTGAGAAAGCACAGGGGGTATTAAGAGAAATTATGCCATCCAGTTAATCCACAGAGCAGAAGACAAATAAGGAGCGATGGCGCTCCTAGTTGTCTGATGAAGAGGTAATGACTTAGATGTGATGGGAAGAGTGGAAAGAAGGGGTTAGGTAATGGGAGATGATGCGGAGTTGGGATGAGGCAAGAAAGGTGCCAAAGATAGCATGAGGGTTTTCAGCCTGAATACGGAGGGAAGAGAGTCCATACTATTAAGGGAAATCTTAATCCAGTGAAGGTCTGAGCTAGAGCATGTTACAGTCAAGGCTCTTTCAGTTGAAGCCCACTTATGCTGACTCAAGTAGAAAAGGGAGAATTTATTATAAAAATATAGAATTACATTTCAAAATGTAAGGGTAGACAGTACAGCTGAACCTTACAAGGGTCCGGAATCAGGAATGGGCAATACTTCCAGGGCCATGTTGTTCTTTGGTGATGCTGAGTCATCCCAAGTCTGCAGGGTCTCTCTTTGCTGCCTCTCTTCACTCCGTTTGTGCCTCTTTTACAAACCAGATTTCTCTGCATCTACACACACACACACACACACACACGACTGAAGACAGCAGCTTCATCTCTGCCTTTGTATCATGTCCCAGTTCAGCCAGGGCAGCAGGACACCCACCATCATTCCAACCAGCTATGGCCTTGGGTGCAGGATCGTGTCGTTCCAGCCTAACCTGGAGTGGAGGACGTTCTCGGAGGAGGTCCATGTGCTGGGAAGAAAGGCCTAAGAGGTGACGGAAGGATGAGCTCATCTTAGTTGGACTATCTAGCAAGCTATCATGATTTCAATACAAAATGAGAGAGCAAATTGGCAGGATGATAGTCAGGGGCAGTGATTTCGAGGTGACTATCGGGGGCAAATGCCAAAAGAGGAGATGGAGAGGAAAGGGCCAAAAACTTAACCTTGTGAATGTTTCCATTTCCAGGGCAGGGCGGGAAGGTCAGTCAAAGATACCAAGAAAGAATACAGAAAAGGATCCATTGAAAAGTACAAGAAAGGAAAGAGAAGAATATAGAGTCATGGTGTCAGGAAGAGAAGGGAAGGAGAGCTGATCCACAAGACCCACTTGCCACGGAAACCAAGCTCCTGGGGGGCAAGAGCTCAATGTGGCTCTAAGAGTGACCACAATACCTAGCAGGACAAGGGCCTTAAAAAGTATCTGTTGAATTGAATTAAGGTGGCGAACAAAGAGAAAAGCTGTAAGATTTAGCAAGATTGTGGTCCTTAGTGCCTTCTAAGAAAGGAATTGCATTACAGTGTAGAGGCAAAGTCAGGATAGAAGGAAAGAGTGGAGATTGCCTAATCATTTAGTAATTTGGGCGATAAAAGGGAGAAATGACTTGAAGAGGAAGCAGGGTTAAAGGAATGGCTTGTTATTATTACTATTATTATTGTTGCTTTTGGTTTTATTTTTAGAATGGAATAGACTTTATAATTAAAAAAAAAGTATTCACAACATATGCACTGAACATATATTCAAGAGATGAGCAATAAGTAGAACCTTCTTAAAGGAGGAGGGAAGAGGTGAAAGAAACCTTAGAAATCTGACAGAATTCTTCTCAGAGACCAAGGAGAAGAAAAAGAGCCTAAAGATCCCAGGAGAACATGAGATAGAGAAGAGCAACATTGAAGAAGCTTCCTCACATGCCTTTCATTTCCCAGTGAAGGTGGAATCTTGTTGGCTTGCCTGGCGCAGGGTTGCGGGCAGAGTATGATGGAGAAGTTTTCAGGACAGCAACCGAGCAGAATGCTGCATGTTGTCTTCAAGAAAGAGGTCATTACCCAACAGTGAGGGGCCGGGTAAAGTTAGGGTAAATTTGTTATGGTCTCAGTTCATACAACTGCAAGGCGTGCTTCAGCTGAAGTTCAATTATACAGATGCTGAAGCAGAGTCCCGTGGTGATCCCTGGGATCAGAAGGGTGAAAAATCTCTAGGTGGTAACAAAATGCTGTGTTGAAAGAGCTTAGCCAGGGGTCAGAGTGTCAAATGAGGTTGGTGACTGGAGACCTAGGCGCATTGCTGACCAGGGCGAGGTAGAGTACAGACAGGGGGAAAGACCGGAAGCTGTGTCAGAGAAGGAAGCCTCCGATGTCCAGCGCAAGAGTACAAAGTCATGGTGAAGGTCAAGATGCCAGTATGCCAAGGAATGGCTCCAGCTCTGGAAAAAAAACAGTTCAAAGCATGAAGGAATGAAGAAACATTTGGTGAACTCTCGCTTACCACCCTGGAGAGACCCACACTTCCCAAAGAGCTGTTGCCGCAGAGGCTTCTAACCTCCAAGGCTGTTGGTTCCCGCAAAACCCAATGGTAGGAAGTAGACATGAAAGTTTGTCCTAGCATGCGATGGAAAGTGAAAAGGAAATAATAAGCAAGTCATATCTACGGTGGGATGACAACTACAGGGCAATGCTTCATAGAAAGAAAGAAGAAAGAAACGGGGGGAATGGGGAAAGTCACCAAAAGCCAATGCTTTTCGTCCTGGGGTGGGGGGTGGGGGGGGCGTAACTGGGAATGATTTGGCGGTTTTCTTTTTCTTTGTCCCCTCCCCCAATCTTTTTACATTTCGGTGAGACAGGTATTGTTGTTCCAAGAAAAGCTCAAAGACTTTGGAGTCAGGCAGCGCAGTTATGATGGCCAGCAGTGATGGACCACCCACCAAGAGCTAGGCATTGTGCTTGGTGCTTTACATATATTACTTCGAATCCCTGCAACAATGCTCATGCTGACTATTATCCCCATTTCAGATGTGAAAAATGAAACTCCAACATGATAAGGGACTTTGCCAAGTCCCAAACCCATCTGTATGGCATGTACCTGAACTCACAACCACTTCGATTTTTATCTCTTTTTCTTACTAGATGTCTGACCTTAAGCAAAACATTGAACCTCTCTGAGGCTCAGTTGCTTCACCTGCAAACACACACACACACACACACACACACATATACAAAAATGAATTTGCCATCAGCTCAAGATCTGTATCGGAGCCACCAAGGTGAAGGGGATTAAATCAGCTCCCGGGAGTGGACTGAGCGAAATGGGCTTTCCAGAGAAAAGGAGAAGCCTTGGTTTTTGACCCCGGTTACGCTGTTTGGCTCAAGAACCAAGAGAACCCAGTGTTTGTAAACATTCTCTTTACTAGAAATACAAAGGTTGTTAGTCTAGGTTTTTCTAGGATGATGTTGTAAGCCCCAGTATAAAACGGCAGTGGTGGGGCAAGACTTTAGCTGTTTTCCCAACTCTGACCGGCCCTTGCTCATGCGGAGAGTGTCACTGGCAGCTGCATAGACCATGGGAACTTCAGGGCAAAGGGAAAGCTCCCCAAGGTGGGCTGGACCTGCTCCGGAGGTTTGGATCTCTCTCATATCCAGGGTGAATAAATCAGGTCCGGGGGTGGAGGTGGGCACAGTGGCTGGGGAGATGGCCTCCCACCACTCTTCAACTCACCTGAAATATACGAATGCCTACTGCAAAGAGTTGTGCCGATGAAAAAGAATATCTTTAGAGTCCCTGGTGAGGGCCCTGCACAAAATATGACCTCATTAAATGGTAGCTTTTATTGCTTTTCTTCAAAAATTTTATATTGAGCTTGTATTACCTTTTATGGGTAAGAAAATGAATTTTTTTTAAAGATTTTATCCATTTATTTGAGAGAGAGAATGAGATGGAGAGAGAGAGCATGAGAAGGGGGAGGGTCGGAGGGAGAAGCAGACTCCCTGCTGAGCAGGGAGCCCGATGCGGGACCCGATCCCGGAACTCCAAGATCATGACCTGAGCCGAAAGCAGTCGCTTAACCAACTGAGCCACCCAGGCACCCAAGAAAATGAATTTTTAAGTGTGCTTACATTTCAGCCACAGTTATGCCTACAGAGTAGAATTGGGATGAGTCATTACATCGAAGGAAAGATAGTCGTCTTTTCCTTGATACATTTTTGTTTGGCTATATACTGAGCACATGTGGGTTCCTTGGGGATTTTTTCCAAATAAATTATTTTCTTGAAAAATTCATTAGCAAGATCATCCTTAGGAGACTGAGGTATCTCTTGAACATTCCCTTCCACCAGCCACAGCAGAGAAATCGGGTTAAAATGAGCCATGGGCAGCAGAGCTAAAAACCCACACATCAGGCACAACGTAGTTAAAAGGAATGCCAAGGCACTGCACCAAGAGGTGGTAGCAGCGCAGATGTCCATCAACAGATGGATGGATAAACAAAATGCGGTCTGTACATGCAATGGGATATTGTTCAGCCTTAGAAAGGAAGAAAATTCTTTCACATGCTACAATATGGATGAACCTTGAGGACATCATGTTAAGTGAAATAAGCCGGCCCAAAAAGACAAACACCATATGATTCCACTTATATGAGGTATCCAAAGTCATCAAATCCATAGAAACGGGGGGTAGAATGGTGGTTACCAGAGGCTCGGGGGAAGGGGGCAAAGGGCATTTATTTAATGGGTATAGAGTTTCAATTTTGTAAGATGGATTAGTCAAGGCTCTCCAGAGAGGGGAGGGGAAGGGAGGGAGGAGAGAGGAAAGAGAGAGAGAGAGAGATTTATTAGGAGGAATTGGCTCACTTGATTATGGAAGCTGAAAAATGCGATGACCTGCCATCTGCAAGCTGCAGACCCAGGAAAGCCAAGGGTGGCAGAAGACCAATGTCCCAGCTGAAGCAGGTGGGCAGGAAGGAATGGGACAAATCCGCCTTTCTCTGTTTTTCGTTCTATTCAGGCCCTCACCTGATTAGACGATGCCCACCCACATTGAGAGGGCAATCTACTTTACCAGGTTTACCAATTTGAATGCTAATCTCATCCAGAAGCACCCTCACAGACACACCCGGAAATCACATGGAATGTGGGCACCGCCCCGCCCCCAGCCCAGTGAAGATGACACATCGAATTAGCCATCTCACAAGATAAAAAAGTTCTAGAGGTCCATTTCACAACAATGGGAATATAAACTTAACACCACGGAGCTGTACACCTAAAAATGGTGAAGATGGTAGTGATTACAAGTACCAATAAATCAGGTCAATGGGCCTTTAAATGACAATTTCCTTGACTATGTATAAAAATGGATTCGAGCCGCTCATGAAACCAAAGCTGATGCCAAAGGAATGAGGCCACTAACAGACAAACAATGTTACTGAAGTCAAAGCAGGAGAACCGAGGAGAGAGCGGTGGAAGGAGCCAAAGCCCTGGGTGACGGTGGAAGGAGCAGGTGTGGGCAGGGGCGGCGACACACCAACCTTGGAGGAGGGTTCAGGCCAGCCAGTGGAGCCACCTCCATCTCCGCTCCCTGCCCTGACTCCCTGAGCTCCAGCCCACCTGCAGCTCTTCAAGCACGCACGTCCAGCAGCCCCGCTAGAATGTCCGCCCACCAGCATGCCCCACTTGCCTCCACCAGCTGAGGCTTGGTCCTGCTTTTGTGCATCGCTAATAGGCCACCTGCTGCCTCAGGCACTTGAGTCCAGGGCACTCTATCTACACCCTGAGAATCCAAATTATGAGCCTTGATCAAGAAAATAAATATGCCAGTGGAAAATTTTCATGAGAAAATTAAAAGAAGAGAGTTCATCAGCCAGGAGCCTTCTTCTTCTTCTTTTTATTTTTTTTAAGATTTTATTTATTTATTTGAGCGAGAGAGAGAGCATGAGCAGGGGCAGAGGGAGAAGCGGACTCCCTGCTGAGCAGGGGGCTCCATCCCAGGACCCCAGGATCATGACCTGAGCCAAAGGCAGACACTTAACCGACTGAGCCACCCAGGCGCCCCTAGCCAGGAGGCTTCTGGCTACAAATAACAGAAAGGTCTGACTCAAGCTAGTTAAAAGATAAGGAAATGTATTATTATCTAATAAGTCCAAGTTAAGTCAATAGACAGAATAGGCTCCAGTGGTGGTTAATCAGAAACTCAACATTGTCATCAAAGACCCGGCTTGCTTCGGTTTCTGCTTTGCCATCTAGGTATTGGCTTCGTCCTCTGGCTGGTGGCATGTTGTCCCTCCAGCTAGCTCTCGCCATCAAATGCAGAGAGAACAGGCCCAGAAGAAGAAAAACAGCTGTCTCTTCCCGTTTTCTCTTTCCGAAAGCAGAAAACCTTCCCTATAAGCCCTTAGCATACTTCTCTTCTCATCCCACTGGCCAAAACCTGGGGCCGCATGCCCCTTGCTAAACTATCCACAATCCACAGCAAGAGGAACGTTTTCACTATAATCGTCTGAGTTTAATTATTTAGGGAGACCACAATGTCCCCTACACAATGTAAACAAGACCAGAAAATTAACACAGCTATTATATCAAAAGTTTGCCCCAGGAGCTTTTAGAGTAGAACTGTGATACTCTCTCTGACCCACCGTCACCTACACCCACCCTCCACCTCAATTCAGTTACAATGCCTAAGTTCTCAAATTTGGAATCGCTCATCTGAGAGAGATGGTGGGGGTGGATTTTGTGGTCAAGTGTGATTGGGAAGTGTACACTCCACGTCCTTCTGAAGAGATTCATGGTTCTCACTGGTACATTTATTAAAAGCCCTGTGGGGTCTTACAGATAGCTTACTCTGCCGGTTTCCAAATTTATCTGACCAGCTAATTTTCCGCCAGGTGATTTTCAAACTAACATCCTATGAAATGAATACTCCTCAAACTTTAGGAAACCTCAGCTGAGACATGATCTTTCCTGGAGACAGGCAATATTTTATTCTCCTTGTCCCTTCAGACTCAGCTTAAACAACACCTCTCCCTGGGAACCCTGCACCACCCAGCAATGGGGGGCAGGTTGCGGGGGTCCCAACCCACTCATCCTGCTATGTTGCAATTACCTGTTCCTCGAGTTTTCTCCCTCACAGTCTGTGAGCTCTTCAAGGGCAGGAACTGTGTCTTGCTCATGGCTCTACGTCCAACACCCAACACGTGGGCCAGCTAGAGAAGAGACGGAACATTTCTTGAGAGACTCCACCGGCCCACCAGACCAGTGGTGTTGCCCAAAGGTAAGGGAACAAACTAGAATGGAGCCAAGATAGACAAATCCCGATTTCAGCCGTTCTAATCTACTCTGCCTCTAGGCAATCACTGAGTACCTCTCTGAGATTGCTGGGGAGCCAAATTGTTCCGGAAACTCCAGTCTGCACAAAGGACTAATAGACCACACCTCTGCATCCAGAGGCCTCCGCCAAGCCTTGGCCCTTTTGGGCCTATTACTCCTGTTGGAGAAGCCAGGAGGAGGAAGGCCCAGACTGGGCCTTTGGGGCTGCCTCATGACCCTCACACCATCTCCATAAATGGAAGCTAGTAATCCTCTGGGCAGAGGTCACCGAGTCCGTAAAAGTGCCTGGAGTGTGTTGGAAGAAAGGCCTTTCCAAAGTACAAAGTAAGGTTAACTAGCTTAAAAAGAAAAAGAAAGAAAAAGTCCTCCAGCTGTCACTGTCCAAGTACGTCAGATGTGGAGGACTCAGAGTGGGGCTGAGGAAGGGAAGACACAAGACTGGTTGTTTCCTTCTCTAGAGGTACAGAGAATACTGCACTTGTGGGAACTAGATCGCGAGCTGTTGAGGAGAGAACACTCCTGGTTGCCTATCCTAGACCGAACCCTAACCTAACCCTGCTGCTCCCCCTGCTTGTGCCCACCTCTCTTCCTCCTTCCAAAGAGAAATGAGTTTGGGTTCGGGCACCCACCATCTTTCACACAGCCAGCCACATGCTTCAGGGCAAACTGCTGCCTAGCCCATCTTCACATGGTGACTCTGGTTTGTCTATAAGCCAACCACGATGGCCCCACTCTTCTTGGTGAGGCTTTGTTCAGGAATGAGATTGTGACCCAGTTCTAGCCAATTAAATGTGAGAGTGAAAATCTGCTACAGACCTCTGGGAAAGTGTTCTTGTTTCTAAAACAAAGCAAGGGGAAAAAAGAGAAATCTTTCCTCTTTCTCTGGTCATCACTGACGAGAACTGATGGCTGGAACTACAGCAGCCATTTTGCTCACCTGAGGATGAAGGCAACACCAAGGGGGCAGGATGGAAAGAATGAAGCGACCTAGGTTCCCAATGATGTTGTCAAGCCTGGGTCACACTATAAATGCAACCCACTGCAGACTTACTGCATGAGCAAACACTTTATCATTGTTTCATTGTGTTTTATGTGTGCTATGGCCAAAATCTTCCTAAGTTAAATGTACAGGGCCCCAAGGCCAGGTCTTATGCATACCGTGTCCAGTCATTTTGGCCTTTCTCCCCAGTGTTGGGCAGTGAACACCACCAACCAGTGTGAACTAAGGCCATAGCTCTAGAAAAAGCCAGTTGGGATATATTATATCATAGATAAAACCCTCAGACCACAGGTTCCTGAGGCCCGCACAGAACAGAGTCATCGCTCCTCCTGCCCTGCTCTGCTTGAGAAAACAAAGCTTCCACCCAAATGTCTATCCTTCTCAACTGACTTGGAGGAGGGGTGTGCTCAGAAAAACGTAAGCAAATGAGCTAGGCCCGAGCACAGAGTCTGGTCTGGGCTCAAGGATGTGCAAGAACGATGCGTCTGGACTTAGTGTACAGTTAACATTATTTTGGTTAGCTCCCAAGGCAGCTATTAAGTAGTGTGAAGTTGTAAAGTGTAAGTATGTAAGGTAAGGTTTAAGGTGGATGGACTTGGCTCTCTACTGACTCCCTTATTTGCTATGGACCCTTGGGGTTTCGGCAACTTAACAGGAATGAGACACCTGCTGCTCAGAGCCGCAGAGAGCTGCGAGTGCGCTGCTGGTACATTCTAGGCCTGGAAGCCTCCAGAAAGGACATGCACTCCAGATAACTCAATAATTCTCTCACTGCAGAAGCCATACGCACTGTCCTCATATTTGGGTTCTGGCCTTCAAAATTCCTATGTGCCAGCATCGGGCAATCTTTCCTCTTCTGCACCTGCCTTGCAAGGCAGTTTTCTGGTGATATCTCCTGGGGGTGCAGCACACGACTCCTTACACAAAGTGTAAGCTCCACCATGGCACGGTGTTCTTCTGTTTTATTCACTGATACACCCTGGGTGCCTAAAACAGGGCATGGCACATAGTAGTCACTTAATAAATATGTGATGAATAAAATAACCTCTAAGGTGGGATTGAAAGTAGTATCTATCTCACAGGATTGTTCAAATATTGAATGGGGGGCACCTGGGTGGCTCAGTCGTTAAGCGTCTGCCTTCGGCTCGGGTCATGATCCTGGGGTCCTGGGATCAAAACCGGCATCGGGCTCCCTGCTCAGCGGGGAGCCTGCTTCTCCCTCTCCCACTCCCCCCTGCTTGTGCTCTCGCTCTCTCAAATAAATAAATAAAACCTTATTTAAAAAAAAAGAATTCATTTTTAAATGTCAGATCTCCTCCTCCTCTTCTTCCAAATCTCCTTATCTCAGTCAGTGCTATGCTTTTTGCCCAGTAATCTCTTTCTCACTTGCTAGTAGGCTCCAAGTTTCCGAGCTCCCTGGGAGTGTCTCCCACACCAGCCTCCCCCAACCACCCTCACCATACTGGGCTGGAGCAGCCCCCCATCTTCTGCTTCACCCCGCCCCTTCCGTTCCCATGTCTGCACTTATGGCAGATTCCTCTTCCAACCATTCTCCTCCTCCCAAACTGCATGCTTTCCTGATGCCCTGCAAGATCAAGTCCCATTTATTAGCAATATCATGAGTGAGGTTTTCAACTTGGCCCTAAAGTATTTTTTTAGCCTCTTCTCTCACTATATTCCTCTCTTTACCCCCTGGCCACCATGCTCCAACATACACAGCGTCACGCTTCTCTACGTTCCTTCAAAGGGATCCTTTCGCCAGACGCACCCTTTCCCTTCACCTTCGAGGATGCCAGTGATACTCGACCGGCGGCAGGCTTGCCCCCAAGGGAACAGTTGGCAGTGTCTGGAGACACTTTTAGTTGTCACGCTGGGGTAGAGCGTGTTCTAGCACCAAGCAGGTAGAAGCCAGGGATGTTGTTGAACATCCTACAATGCCCAAGACAGCCCCCCACAGCAAAGGATGACCTGGCCCCAAAGTCAATAGTGTTGAGAGATCCTGGCCATGGAAATGCTACCCGTGCTTTAGGACTGACCCAAATGCCAGGAAGCTTCCCCGTGAGGGTCTAAAATGAAAACGTAGGGCCCTCCCCTCTAACTTCATTGCAGCTTTGGCAACACCATCCGTGCTCTCTTGCCTTTCCAGAACTGTGAGCCCATTCACCAGATTTCAGAGTTGCTCTTCTGGCCCAGAGGAAATGTCCCAAATGTACTTATGTCAAATCACAGCCAGACAGGAGTCACTATGGAAAATGGTATAGAGGTTCCCCATAAAATTAAAAATAGAACTACCGTAAAATCCAGCAATTCAACTTCTGGGTATTTAGCCAAAGAAAAAGAAAGCACTAACTCGAAACGGTATCTGCACCTCCCTGTTCACTGCGGTATTATTCACACCCGCGAAGGCGTGGGCACCACCTAACTGTCCATCGATGGATACATGGAATTCAAAAACGTGAGATAGATAGAACTCAGTCATAAAAAAGAATAGAACCTTGCCATTTGTAACATGGATGGACCTTGAGGGCATTATGCTAAGTGAAATAAGTCAGACAGAGAAGACAAATCACCTATGTGTGAAATCTAAGCAAAACAATACAAACAAACAAAAAACACACTCCTGGATACAGAGAACAGACTGGTGGTTGCCAAAGGTGGAGAAGGGGAGTGAAATGGTGAAGGGGATCAAGAGGTACAAACTTCCATTTCTAAAACAAATAAGTCATGGAAATGGAACGTCCAGCATGGCAAGGATAGTTAATAATCCTGTGTTGCATACTTGAACGTTGCTAAAGAGAATGAATCTTTTTTTTTTTAAGTAGTTTCCATGCCCAGCATGGAGCCCAACACAGGGCTTGAACTCACAACCCTGGGATCAAGACCTGAGCTGATCAGGATCAAGAGTCAGATGCCTAACCAACTGAGCCACCCAGGCACCCCTAAAGAGAGTAGATCTTAAAAGTTCTCGTTGCAAGAAAAAGTATTTTGTAATGATGTCTGGTGACAGATGTTAACCAGATTCATTGTGCCCATCATTTTGCAATATATACAAACATAGAATCGTTATGTCCTACACCAGCAACTAATATAATCTTGTATGTCAGTTATGCCTCGGTAAAAAAAAGAAGGGGCCCACAATATTTGTACCTGTTAAAATATTTTGTGAGACCACGAGGGTACAAGAATAAACCTGTTACTTTTTTTTTTTTTTTTAATCACAGCCAGAAAAGACAGTCTTGGCCTGACATGGGTCAGAATTCATTGAAACTCCAGTTTTGCTTCCCCAAGCCAGTATTTCCAATGACTATTTGATTCTGCTTCATGCTGGTGGTTCACAAGTTTGTCTTCACATAAGGAAGAAACTATCCATCCCTCAGCCCATGTGACCAGCATGACACCCAACCAAAGCGGGGTTTTGATGGGTGTTTCCTGGATGTTAAACGTAATTCGACAAATCTTGACCGTATGGTCCATTTCTAGCTTCTGCAGAGAAGGTTCTTCCTGAGTAGCTTTGTTTATATCTTTTCTTCGTCTAAATCAACCTGTCAGTTATATCCCCCAGGATATCACATGGGGAGGCATGAATACTTTCTCAGATGCCCTTTTTTTATTTTAAAGAAGAGAATGTAGGACAGCCAGTCCCACTGCTATTTCAGAGGTAAGTCCTACTGCAGACTGAACACATCCACTCCCCTGACTCCCTACCTTTGTAGGGCCAGATGGGCAGGATACCTTTGTGAGAAACACCTAAAACATTAAAGAGCAGAGGGTTTCTAAAAGAGCTCACTTATTTTTAAGCTGATGCCAGGTCAGAACCCGTACAGTCCCGCTAAAAAATCTGAAGTTGAAATAAGACACCCCAATAATTTCCTCTAGATGACAGTGAATAGGACCATCCTCAGTAAGGCAACTTTGGACTTTGGGACTCCAATCCCTGAGCATGCCCTCTGCCTCCTTCCTGATGGCAGGGACAATCTGCCTCTCTCCTTGGAGTTGGTTGTTGCCTAATAGTCTGACACCCTCCTGTTTCCCGTCCCTCCTTGTGCTATGAATCAGTGAGCAGAATGCTCTCGGGAAGCCATTAAGAGACAATTTACTTGACTACAAAATGGGCATTTCAGAGTACATGGTATTTCCTGATAAGCCAATTGTAAATACCATTGACCCTTGGAGGAACATGGGTTTCAACTGCCCGCGTCCACTTATACGTGGATTTTTCACAGTCCAGTACTGTAAATGGATTTCCTCTTCCTTATGATTTTTTTCATAACATTTGCTTTTCTCTAGCTTAGTTTATTCTAAGAATACAGTGTATAGGGATGCCTGGGTGGCTCAGTCGTTAAGCATCTGCCTTCAGCTCAGGTCATGATCCCGGGGTCCTAGGATCAAGCCCCGCATCGGGCTCCCTGCTCAGCGGGGAGTCTGCTCCTCCCTCTCCCTCTGACCCTCCCCCCTTCTTGTGTTCTCTCTCTCTCTCTCAAAGGAATAAATAAAAAATCTTAATTAAATAAATAAATAAATAAAAAGGAATACAGTATATAATACATATAACATACAAAATATGCACTAGGCAACTGTTTCTGTTGTCGGTAAGGCTTCCCATCACCAGTAAGCTCTCAGTAGTTAAGTTTGAGGGGAGTCAGAAGGTGTGTGCACGTCTTTTTAAGGCGTCTGCAGAATTTTTTTTTAAAGGTTTTATTTATTTATTTGAGAGAGAATGAGAGAGAGCACATGAGAGGGGGGAGGGTCAGAGGGAGAAGCAGGCTCCCTGCCGAGCAGGGAGGCCGATGCGGGACTCGATCCCGGGACTCCAGGATCATGACCTGAGCCGAAGGCAGTCGCTTAACCAACTGAGCCACCCAGGTGCCCAAGGCGTCTGCAGAATTTGACTGGGCAGGGGTCGGCTCCCCTAACGCCCCCATTGTTCAAGGGTCAAGGGTGGTGTCCTCAGGTCACTCAACGGTCCTCATCCGGCGTGGGTCCACCCAGCAGGCTAGATCCTGCCCCGGGCTGCTTGCCCCTGGGCTGGCTGGCTCTCAGCCTTGGCTTTTTGGGCTTCTGGTTCTTTCTGCTGGGTTCCAAACAAAATCCCCCTTCCAGACCCAAACTAGAGACCCCAAAACAACAATTCCTTGCTTGGCTGGATTCCATTCTATCTGCTCCCAAACAAGCCCTAATTCTCCATGCCTCACTGCCGGGCTGAGCTTAATGAATGATGCTTTGAGTCGCCGTTTGCCTTCCCTCTAGGCCCAGGGTGCTTAAACCAGGTTTCAGATTCAGAGAATGATGGCCTCTTACTTTCATTAGTGTCTGAAAACCCCTCTCTGCTCTGGGCTCTACCTTCTCCCAGGGTCTCTCAATTGTTATGCTTTTTTTTATTCAGTGTGTCTCCAATCCTTGCTTTTAAACAGCCTGTCTTCTCCCAAAACTCTTTTCTGTATCAGACTTTTGAGTCCACCGCACCCCTCCTTACCTTGCCCTGCCCTCTCCTAGTCCATTAATTGTCTGACCTTGGCAACCCCCTTCCAGTTCGTTACAAAATCATCTCCCAAACCACATTTCCATTGCACATCTACAAAGTAACCTTTGTCTTCAATGGGAAGGGAGACAATTATACCGTACATAATTGGGGCAAGACTCTATTCATTATAATCTCCCATCTCTATAGAAAAGTCAACTCTTAACTTTACATCAGTTTCCTATTGTAGACAATCAACCCCGATAATTCAGGATAGCCAAGGATTTTTTTTCTTTATTTCCAGATTGATTTTCCAATACCCAGAAAGTTGGCGTAGAAAAAGCCCCGGACTTAGAACCAGAAGGCTTGTGTTCGGATGCAGGCTCTGCCACTTACCAGCTGTGTGACCTTGGGCAAGAGGTTCCAACTCTCTGCAGCTCAGTCTACACATATGTGAAAGGGGACGATAACACCTACCTTGTTCAGTTACAGGGATTTGGGGGTGACCTGCATTACCTGTGAGTACCCAGCCCTGTGCTTAATCAGTGAGTAGCCTCGTGGATCTTCATGGGCAAACTCGAATGAGGAACAACTCTGGATTTGGAGATCTCCCTTTGCCACAGAGTAGCTGAGTAATCATAGGCCAGTAATTACCTTCATCTCTCAGCGATATGATTTCTTCAACTATAAAATGAAGATAATGTCACCTACTCTGCTTACCTTACGTAGGACAATTTGATCGGAAATTACTTTGTAAACTGAGGCACATCGTACCGTATGAGGGTAGTGCATCTCCTTCTCAGGGAAGACTGAACCGGGGAATTTTACAGATTCTCCCATCTGCCCCCCTCCCCCCAGCTTTCTGTGGTTACTATATTCCCCCCGGAGAAGATCAAACAAAAAGATCTCTACTGGCTCCTCTCGCTGGGAAAGTAGGGCAGATTCTAGCAGCCTGGAGGGAGCTGGGCCTGAAATTAAACCCTAAGGCACTCCCAGGACTTGGAGATGCCAGATCATCAGCCTCCCCTTGCTTGGGCCTAAGTGACAGCTAAGCTCCTTAAAGTCTCCTAGAGAAATTTAGCGAGAGTAAGGATTCTTCATACTATATCATTTTTATCCAGCATTTGTAGCAAACTCTTGTAAAAGAAAAACAATGCAATGTAATGCAGTAGAAAGGTAACGTAAGGTAAGGTAAAGTAATGCAAAGATAAAAAGGAAAACCAATCATTGATTAAAACCTCTTTTTTTGACTCAGTGATGTGTTTAACCCTTCGTCCACCCATGCAAGAGTTTTCATGAACGCAGGTGCATTGGCCTGTCACACCCCCATTAGACCCTGCAGCTGCTAAAATGCAGTGTTTCACCCAAAAAGCTAAGATTGAGCGCAATTAGAGTCAACCCAGTCCCCAGGAGACAAGCAGCCAGGCTCAATAATAAGGCGTAACAACTGCCTTCAGGAATGTTTTCTGCTGAGGAGAAAAAAAAAAAAACAAAAACAACCTGTAACTCTCCAGGACTCCTCCTAGGCCCCAGACTCTGACCCGCCTCTGCAAATGTCCAAGTCCCAGGAAGTCTCAGAACTGTCTATCAGCATGTTCTTGGAGGAAAACAGCCCAACTTCCGCCCTCCCTTTATTTGGTCCAAATAGACAAAAGCCTTAGATGTCACTGGAAAGTGCAGGAAGGGGTGGGCGGAGGAAAGGATCTCGTTTTGTTTTCTGATAACCGTGCATTTTCCTTGTTTCATCTGGCTTTCAGCTTTCATCAAAACAAGTTGTTTACCAAGATTAATGTCAAGTATAAGAAAGGCCCCAGATAGTTCTACCTGTGGGTCCGGAGACTCAACAAGGCTGTGCTCAGATTACGCTCTCTGCTTCTGTGGGGCAGCTTCAGTTTGTTATTGTGAGCTGCTCTCTGTTGATTTCAAGCGAGATGACACAGAGACAGATTAGTGAAAACCACAGACATTATAAATTGCAATTTGGCCTCAAAAGATGAATGAAGAAGAAATGCTTTGATCTGTGATTCAGAGCCGAGCTGCAGTATTTACAGAAAAACATGTCTTCAGGGAAATAGAGAGAGAAAGAAAGCAGGGAAGACAGACAAACAGAGACAGGGAGACAGAGACAGAGAGACAGAGATTGAAGCATAGAAAAGAGCTTTTGGGTATTGAAAGAATATTTTCTCAAATTACAGATGACCTAAATGAGGATGAGGGCTCAGGCAGAGAGTGTGGGGCTTTTCTGGCAATTTTGTCAAGGCTGGAAGGGTGATCCCGAGGAGATTTACACGGAGGACATCTGCTCTGGTAAAACATTACAGCACCTAACGCAATTCGTGGGTGTGAGGCCGGGCTACAGGCAGCCAAACGGCTCCATGGTGTATGGACGTCCTCCTGCAGTTTGCTTCCCTTGCCCTGTGTCCCGATGGATGTTCTGTGGCTCCTGCATCGCCCAGAGCAAGTCCCCTTTGCTCTGGGTCAACCATCTCCTTGAGCTTCTCCCAGCACCGGGCACACGGCCAACCTGGGGACCCTTGGGGACTCTGAGGACCATGACCCCAGGCACCCCGTGACCTCACGCAGATCGAGGATGTCCTCGGTCCACCACGTTGGTCTTCACCTCACCCTCCAGTGCCCACTTCTTCCCCCACTCCCATCTAAGCCCTGGACTGATCTAGAATTAGTGGCATCATGGAATATGAAAGTGGGAAAGTCTACTAGAAATTAAAAACCCAATCCTGCCAAACTTACAGATGGGCAAACTGAGGCCTCGAGAGGGAACGTCATCTCTCCAAGTTCACACAGCTGGCTCTTGTGCTACCCCCTTGGGGACCAACAAAGCTTTGTAACAGACAGGACATAGGTCAGAGTACCCTAATGGGAAGAATGCTTAAGAAATGTCTAGTTCTCTCCCATCCAACTTCCCGCTTCTGCCACTGGTAAAGCAAGGAATGTTGAGGTCCTTTTAGCGTTTCCCTCCCTGGGGTGGAAAGATGCAGAAAAACATGGAATCAGCTAGTAAAATGTCAAATTACGTATTGTTTATAATTTTGACTGCTGAGATTCACTGAGTGCTTACTGGGTGCCAGGCACTACTTCTGTCCACTTATCATCCCCATTTTTCATAGGAGGAAATTGAGATTTAGAGCTACATCAAGGTCACACACCCGGGTAGCGCTACCTGAGGGCAGAGTCCCAATTCTTGAACGGTTACCAGCAGATTTCAAAACTTGGTGTGTCTCCGCACCATCTGCGGTGCTTGTGAGTAATGCAAACAGCTGGGCCTCACCCCTGGATTCCTTTTGGCACCTCTTGGTCCAGCCCCCCAACCTCCCAGTGTTGTCCGCATCTCTCACCCTGAAAGCATTCCCTTGCCCTTCGTGTAGCTTATCTAGCAGGTGATCACGTTCCTCCCACGACGTGCCCTCTTGACTCTTCGAGTCTTTGTGACCTCCCTTTAAAGTCTGCTCTGGAGAGCTTTTCATTACAGTCTACTCCTCCTTCCCCTGAATTCCCACACCTGGGCCTCCCAGACTCCCACATCCCTCTCTCCCTCCCATCTCTTTTCTCCACCACTCCCCCAACAAACCTCGCTTTGATCTTAGGTCTCATGTACATTGCCTGCCCTGCCATACTTTTACTGAGATCGACAGCGTTGTTTCGTAAACACCAGTACACACTGCACTCGTCCTAACAGTACCCTTACCTTGCTTATTTATCAGAGGGGGGAGAGTTCAGATGAGGGGAATTTGTACCAAAGTGTATCTCCTTTTGATCGTCTCCTACCCACCTAGCAAAGACTCCTGACACCATTTCTGTCTGCGAGCACCATGCCGGGTGCTGCCAACATGAAGCTGAGTAGGACACCAGCCCCTGACCTCGAGAGCTTACAGTCTAGATCTTCTACCTTCAGGAGGAGGAGAATACCACCTCCCCTTCTTCCCAAGGCTATCCTTCATTCAGTTACTCACTCAGCAGATATATATTAAATACCTTCCCTTCTGCCAGGTAACTTTTAGGAGCTCAGAATAGGGGCTTGGCTCTCCAGGATGTTACAGAGAAAGAGAGAGATTCCGCAGAGGATTATCCCGGATGTAACTGTGGAAACCAGAGGAAGACTTACCACCTGCCTCCACGGGTCTGGAAAAGGCTCCACGGGGCACCTGGGAGCTAGCTCCTCAAGGATTGAACTGCCGGGTTAGGAATGGAGAAGGGAAGGGCACGTGGGGAAGGACAAGGGCAAAGGTAGAGAGACAGAAAAAGTAGACTGTGTTTGAAAAATGTATATTGAGTTCTGCGACTCTAGGTGTGGCACGTGAAGGAAAGGATAGGAAACGAAGGTGGAAGGCTGGCTGGGGCCAAAACATGGAGGCCCTCCCTTTCTGCTGGGCCTGATAGCACCCGGGGCTTCTTGTCCCTCCTTCACTAACGTGGGCTGCCACGGCTGCCTCCCACATACCTGGGGACTTTGGGGCTCTCTCCCCCTCAGTTCTTACCTTGTACATCACTCGCCCACTCTTTGGACCACATGCATGGCCATCCCTCAAGGATTCTTCTGTTTGTCCAGCGGCCTTGGCCCCCACCTGCCCCAGGATCTCTGTATGAGTCATGAGCCCACCACCCAGACCACCAATCACTATTGCAGAAAGAGCTCTCAAGGCCCAAATGCTATTTAATTATGGGCACACAGTTTAATTACTTAGTCCAGCTCTATATGACTTAATTTATAAATATAATTTACAGTTCCCTTGTTTCTTTCTCAAGCCTTTGAGCTCATTAATAGTGCTGACTATAAGAGCTCTTCAGTCCTATCTTGCTGGGCTCCAGGCCAGTGGTATTCCAAGATGAGCGGAGAGGGGGCAGGGATGGTGGGAGAAGTCTGGCTATTTTTCACCAGCATTGTTAAGAATTTCCAGCGCATGGCGATTAAAAAAAAAAAGGCAGACAGACTTGTAGTTGGTTTTATTATTGTTTTTAAATCCCATAAAGCCAATACCACCCTCCCCAGTGCCTGTGCCCAGGACAGACTCTGTCCCCATACCCCTGCTCCAGGCACAACCTTCAGTTCCACCTTGAAACCAGTTCTCAGCAACAACCTGCTGGGGCAGGGGGGGATTCCCTCAGGCCTCCCCAAGGAGCATTTGTTCATTCAGCCATCATTTTATTTAGTACCTATTATTGTGCAAGACATTGTTGGCAATGAAGTGAAAAGCCGGGGTAAAGTATAATACAATAATTAACAGTTAGTGCACACTCACTATGCACCAGGCTCTGCGCCAAGCTTTTGCAAACGTGGCATTGAATTTTCAGAACCACCCTGGAAACAATGCTCAGGTTGTTTGAAACAGCGGCTCTCGACCCTGGCTGCTGCATGTTGGAGTCCCCGGGGAGGCCCTGATGCTGGATCGCACCCTCTACAGTTTTAGGTTTCATCGATTTGGGGTACAGCCTGAGCATCAGGATATTAAGTAAAACAAAATGAAAACCACTTCAGGCAATTATGACGCGCAGCTATGTTTAAGAATGACGGATTTAAGTGATCTTCCTAAGATTCCACAGACAGAGCCGGGAGAGCAGGTAGGCTAGCCAGCTGGCCCCCTGCGCCCTACTGTGTGCCAGGATAAACACCAACTCCTCCCATGACCGACGATACAACAGACAGCATGTGCCATAAAAAAGATAAAGCGCTACAACAGCTCAAAGAACAATGAATGCAGGGAACTCTTCATGAAAGAGGTAACTGATGGGTTACTCTTTTAAAGAATTTGCAGACTATGCAGAAGTGGTCAAAAGGGTAGGGCAGGACTTCCAGGCAGAAAGAACCATGTGAGCAAAAATGCGTACATTGGAAAATAAGATGAATGTACAAGGAACAGGGAACAGACACTGTGCATTGGCATGGGGGAGGGAAATAAGGCAGGAAAGGTAAGTCAGGGACAGGTTGTGAAGGACAATGCTTCACACACCACTTCTGGGTGAGGCCCGTGTGGACTAATGATCATATCTGCAGCATACACCACAGTCAATGGATGAGTGTGTTTTAGCTGCTATAACAAAATGCCACGGATGGGCGGCTAATAAACAACAGAAACTGATTTCTCACAGTTCTGGAGGCTGGGAAGTCCAAGATCAGGCTTTGGTGAGGTTCCACTTCCTCGTAAATGGCCACGCGCCCGCTGTAACTTCACACGGCTGACGGAGCCAGAGATCTCACTAGTGCCTTTTCTTGAAGGGCACTAATCCCGTTCCTGAGGGCTCCACCCTCATGACCTAATCACTTCTTAAAGGCCCCACCTCCAAACGCCATCACACCGGGAGCCAGGTTTCAACACAGGAATGTTGGGGGGACACAATCATCAGTCCATAGCACCAACTCAACATATCTGGCACACCCACTGGGAAGCTTTGGGATAAGGCTTTCAATATGACCCAAGAAGTTTAAACTTTATTCTATGGGTAATGGGAAGATGATGAAGATTTTATACTGGAGTGGGGAGACGGTATAGGGAGCTGTGTCTTAAATACAAATCTAGGCACTGTCACGCTGATTTCCTAAAGACAAAGTCTTGACTTCAGGACTTTTCTACCGAGTACCACTATTAGAATACTTTTGTAATGTATCATGATTAGCTACATAGGTAGTGTTATTCCTGCTATTGAAGAGCTTTAGCTTCAGTTCTTCAATAAGAGGGATTGTGTCATAACCCCCCCCCCATTATTTTTTTTGGTAATTCCAGTGTCTAGCACAGAGCTTGGCCCACAGGAGGTCTACAGTTAGAAACAGCATTTGAATCACTCATTAAAAGCCATTCAGCATGCAGCCATCTATTCTAGGGTCAAGGAGCAAAAACTGGTGTGAATGCGTGTACATTAGAAAGAGAAAGAGAGGGGCGCCTGGGTGGCTCGGTCGGTTAAGCGGCTGCCTTCGGCTCAGGCCATGATCTCAGGGTCCTGGGAATCGAGCCCCCAGTCGGGCTCCCTGCTCAACGGGGAGTCTGCTTGTCCCTCTCCCTCTGTCCCTCCCCCCACTGGTTCACACGCACGTGTGCTCTCTCTCTCAAATAAATAAATAAAATTTATTTTTTATTTTCTTTATTAGCATATAATGTATTATTTGTTTCAGGGGTACAGGTCTGTGATTCATCAGTCTTACACAACTCACAGTGTTCACCATAGCACATACCCGCCCCAATGTCCACCATCCAGCCAACCCATCCCTCCCACCCCCAATAATTAAATAAAATATTTAGAAAAAGAGAAAGAGAATGGGTGTCAGAGCCAGAGGGCTGTGAGTAGGGTCATGATGGCTGCACAGCGTGGAGGCTGGGGCAGACAGACCCACTTTCCAGGAGTAGTTTCCCTCCCCTAGCCTCTGCTTCTCTCCCACGATGGGAGCAATAAAAGCCACCTAGCAGGAGTGTTGTGAAATAACACATGAGCAGCACGTGCAAAGACCTGGCATGCAGCTGGCACTCAGCAATGGCCACTGGCCCCAATTCCCTTGACCACATTTAATTTTCCGATGCTTCAAATCCAATATGAGGATCACATTGATGGTTCTAGTTTGTAGGAGTTATATCGTCCTCCCAAATATCCATTCTATTGGATATGTGGGGGGCAGGGCGGCTAGCATAGAGAAGCCTGAAGCTTCTGCCATTTATTGTCTTTAGTTAGCCAGGTGGGAACCATCATACCTACCATTTATTGAGAATTGACTATGTTTAAGGTCCAATGCAAAGCATTTTATATATGTTATCTCTAATTTAATTTAATTTAATTTAATTTAATTTAATCTAATTTAATCTTTACAATAAGCCTGAACAGGAGTTGCCAAATCTGACCCTGGGCCTGTTTGGGTATAGTCCTCAAGTTGAGAATAGTTTGTGCATTTTTAAAAGTTTGTAAAGAGGGGCACCTGGGTGGCTCAGTCAGTTAAGAGTCTGCCTTCAGCTCAGGTCATGACCTCTGGGTCCTGGGATTGAGCCCCACATTGGGCTCCCTGCTCAGCGGGGAGTCTGCTTCTCCTTCTGCCTCTCCCTCTGCCTGCCGCTCCTCCTGCTTGTGCGCTCTCTCTCTCTCTCTGTCTCGAAAATAAAGAAATAAAAACTTTTAAAAAAAAAGTGTGTAAAGAACAAAAACAGAAAAGAATAAGCAACAAAGACCATATGTGCTGCAAAGCCTAAAATAGTTACTATCTGGCCCTTTACACAACAAGTTTGCCCATCCCTGGCCTATAAGGTAGGTCCTATCACCATGCCCACTTTATAGATGAGAAGGCTGGGTTTTAGCCAGGTGAAGTAATTCCCCAAGGCCACACAGACCGTAGTAAGTGGCAAGTCTTGGCCCAGGTCTAATTCCATAGCAGGTCTTAAAACCAGCTTTATTGATTTAAATTATATTAAAAAATAGCCTTTCCCTTTAACCTAAACATGAACTTGACCCATGCATAGCTTTTTCCTTCTCGGTTGCCTACATCCCTGAACATGTTCCATCTTGCCTCTTCTTGTGTTTTGTGTTTTTTGTTTTTTTTGCCTTTTTAAAGGGCCCAAACTCTGTATCAGTTTCCTCTGCCACACTCCCCACAGAGTTTCCGAAGGGTCACAGGCTGTGAGCAGAGTTACAGTCCACGGGGAGAGCCCGCAGAGAAGGAAAGGCAATTCCTTGTCTTCAGTGAGTCTGGATTCCAGCTGTGGGGGAAGGGAGAGAACTAGGGTTTCCTTCCCAAGGAAAACCAGAGGTTTCCACGTCAGCACAAATCTGAGCAGCCTCGTTGTCGCTCTGTCTGGGTTTGGGGGGGGAAAGACACCAGAAAACCACACTGCTTCAAGCTCGAGCAGCTCAGCAGCTGAGAAGAGCCCCTGCTCCTGATTCATCTACTCCATATTCAGCAGGGGGATTAGCTTAAGGTTCTGACCCTGAGAGAATCATGCCTACAGTAAGCGCTCTGTTAGCCTGTCCAGCTGGGGAGCGAGGTGCCCCTGTCCCCAGCACGTTCTGTGCCTCCAGGTATGATCAAGTGATAGGATCTTTCGGTGGATGGGAAGGAAGTCTGATATAGAAGGAAAGCCTTGGATTAGGAGTCAGAAGTCTTGGGTTTAGTTCTGTTCAGCCCATGACCCCTAGTCATATGGCGTGGCTGTCTTTTCACCGACAGACCTCACCTCTAAGAGGGAGGGTTAGACTAGGTACTTCAATGAGTTATCCCATGGAAAACACTTGAATTGTCAACTTTTTGCCATTAGAAGCCTTCATAATCTACACAAAAGTAATCACGTCAAGTGCTCTTTTCTATAACCATGTGTGGGTGTGTGCAAATGTATATGTTACCAAAACCTAAAATCAAAAAAGAGTTTCTAACACATCACAGTCAGAGAGTCACACCCTGACTGGGCATTATTTCAGACAGACGACCTTTGGCCCACTTCTCATTCTACAACACCATCCTGGAGGAAGGTTAACAAAATCCTACATGATTTAGTTTCTGTCTTCCCAGCCTCCTCTGACACCACTCCCTTGCTGCATTCTCTATGCTCCAGCCGTCAATGCTCCTTCCCAGCCTTCACACATGTTTTCACTCTACCTGGTGTCTTCTTCTACCTTATCACTGAACTATTTATTCTTTATTCCTCGGGTCTCAAGTTAATTGTCACTTTGTGTGAAACTTGGCTGTGGACCTGGATCTACATACAGTTATATAGATTTTCAACTACAGCAAACATTTTTTAACTCTTTCTTCAGGCAAGTCTATATCCCAAGTCTATATGGGGGTACAGGGTAAAGGGGAAGAGGGCTTTAAGGGATCACCCAAAGGTCGCCAATATCCTCATCTTCCAAACTGATCCCTAAGACTCTGAACCGCTAATATCCTTCTATTAGGAACAGTCTAATTTGCTGACTCTCTATGCCATTTTATACAAAACCTTAAATTTTGAGCTCTAAATTCCTCACACACAAGGTCCATCTTAATTTTAAACTGCCTCCAAAGCCTAGGGCTGGAGTAAATATGTAAGAAATACCATTAATTAATTGTCTATTGACATACCTACCCTTGCAATGACTCCCACATGAATCACTTAGCAACCTGGTGAAATACCCAGGAGACTGTAAACTGCATAAGGACGGGGATGTTGTCTACAACGTTCGGCGTTTTGCTGAGTCCTAACACAATGCCTGACACACCATAAGCACTCAAATATTTATAGAGTAAATGTGTGAAGGAATGATGACACAAAGGCAGTAGTGAACACAAGTCTTGCCCAGAGGGAACTTCTAGACCGTGGAAAGAGACTTGTACTTACATTCTCCTCTCTCCACCCCGACGCTTGTCTTCAGTGAACATTATTTATACTTCCTTCCTGATTTCTTCTTAGACGTATCTTGAAATAGGAGTTTTTACTGTTTTCTGAGATGGCCTCTGTAAGGAAAAAGGATAATCTTAGCAAAAACACATAAACAGGAATCTTTCTTTGAACAGCTTTAGAAAACACCAAGAATGATGACTGGGATGACTGATCTACTCCAGCAGGCTTCACAGAGGTAGAGTTAAAAAACATCCTTTCAGGGGTGCCTGAGGTTGGCCGACTCTTGGTTTCAGCTCCGGTCATGATCGGTCCTGGGATCAAGCCCTGTGTCGGGACTCCAGGGTTAGCAAGGGGTCTGTTTCTCTCCCTCTCCCTCACCCTCTGCCCCCACCCCCTGCTCTCTCTCTCTCTGATTCTAAAATGAATAAACAAATCTTTTTTTAAAAAAACCCTTTCAGTTTATGGCCTTCTTTCCATAACATACAACCAATGACAAGCATTGCAAATCATAAGAGCAAAGTCTGCAATTTAACATAAACCAGCAATAGTTCATTCTGTGTTGAATATTTGAGATAAAAAATAAAGATGAATAAGACCAGAATGGAGTGAGAAAGAACGTCCACAACTATCTTACAACATGGTAATTGCAATGTTAGAGGGATGGATGGAGTGTTCAGGGAATAATGAAGATGGAGCAATTAATTCTGTCTCAGGGCATAAAGGAAAACTCCACGGAGAAATTGATCGTGGAACTAGTCCTTCAGGATGGTGGGATTTTGCAGGTAAAAGAAGTGAGATGAGGTTTCCAAGCACAGAGAGCAGCATGAAGACATCAAGCATGCATCATGTTCATGATTAAGGCAGCTTGGCTAAGACAGCTTCCCAACAATTTGAACACCAAAGGGTTTCATTCACTCCTAATGAAAATAGTTGTAGCTTTAGCATTCATCTATTGAGAAAGAGCATCACGGCAAAATCTACTACACGTTTAGTGAAGCTCTTGAACAAATGTGTGTTTTATCAGTCACGACAGCATCTATATACAGTCATAAAATAGTAGCACGTGATGTCAGACCTAGCACTCACATCTACCTTCTCTTCCTTTGAGAGTCCCACTGAAACTAAGATGGAGGATTGTTGTCTAAGCAAAATATGTGATCTTCCTGGAAAAGCCTCCTGGTGAGATTTTCAGGGCTTAAGAGAGAAGACCAGAGTTTTAGGGAGCTCTTTAACCTCCCCCAACCACACACATGCAGGAATGCGGGAGGCTGGGAGGGGATGGGGGGGCGTTTGGGGGGGGGGGGGGGGGGAATGGGTGGCAGAGGGCCAGGAGGAGGGGCATAAATACAGAAGGAATAGCACCTCTGCCCAAGAGTGAAATACAGTCTTCCCAAGTTCTCTGTCACTAAAGTAAAGCCATCCTCCTTTGCAAGTGCAGGGGTCCCCCAGCTGCCTTCGGGAGGGAATCTGACTTACAAAGAGCCCACAGGCAGCCCTTTAATCCAGAGATCTCTACAGCTGCATAAAAAACATATCCAACAGCCTAACCCTCACCTACAAAGATAACCTGAGAATTATCAACAGACATTGGAAGAAAACCCACTGACTTTTTAATGAGAATCCTCAAAGATTCATGGTTTGCATCAATTAAACAAGAGCAGGGTGCTATATAAAAAGGAACAATCTGCCGGAAAATAGTTCTTAGAAATTAAAAATGACACAAAATTCAATAGGTGGCCTGGAATAATATGCTAAATACAGCACACGAGCAAACTGGATACCCAGAAAGTGAAGTCAAGGAGGGTTCCCAAAATTTCTATCAATAAAATAAAAAAATATGCAAAATAAGGGAAAAAATCAGAGAGGAGGAGAAAGGGGAGTATGAGCAAGCAGTGAGGTGGTGTTCATATCCTGATCTTACATAACAAAGAGTCAATAATTCCCTTCAGCTGATAATAACAAGAGTGAGAGGCTTAAATATATGATTTAAGGTCATACGGTTACCAGTAAAACTAAAAACACAGCCTACAACAGCCATGGCCTCTAGCACATGAAACTGGGTTAAAGAAACTGCTTCGGGGACAGAAGAGTTCCTTTTGTGGACTCCTGTTATCTTTGAAAAAATAAAAAATTACTACATGGGGCTACATGACTTCTGATATTTTTCACAAAGTTATCCTTAAAAATGATAACCCTTTGGCCAAACTGGGATATCATTCCTATCTCCTCCAAATTTACTCTCTGCCAATGTGGAGGTCCTTTGTAACAAAAGGAAGCCCCAGAAAGAATAGTATATTCCAGGGGCGCCTGGGTGGCTCAGTCGTTAAGCATCTGCCTTCGGCTCAGGTCATGATCCCAGGGTCCTGGGATCGAGCCCCACATTGAGCCCCACATCGAGCCCCACATCAGGCTCCCTGCTCAGTGGGAAGCCTGCTTCTCCCTTTCCCACTCCCCCTACTTGTGTTCCCTCTCTCACTGTGTCTATCTCTGTCAAATAAATAAATAAAATCTTTAAAAAAAAAAAGAATAGCATATTCCACTTATTTATTCATTCAATCTTTTGAGAAGCACGAATTGAATGCTTGCTATGTGCCAGGGGCTGTTCTGGTGCTCCAGATAAAGCAGGGAAAAAAAACAACAAAACTCCTTGCCCTCACAGAGCTTACGTTCTTCCCTTAGCACAATAATGTCAAGGTTATAATTTTGCAGTTAATAGGTTCAGTGTCATTTGAACAGAAGAATGTGTTTCTTAGATGAGAACAGACTATGCTATCTTCAGAAAAAAATAAATATTTCACAAGGATGAGGTGCATTTACCGTTAGGTAAATTCAAGTGGAACCCACTGCCCTCCACTTCCCCCCAATTCTACCCCAAGAAGAGATCTTCCCAAGAGAGGGTGGGGTGGGCCACCAGATGTGAAGACTTTAAAGAGGGGAGCTTCAGGAAAAGGACAAAATCAGGGAGATCAAGTCAGAGAATGAGGGAGCGACCACGAGGAACGGGGAAAGTGAGGCATCTCCATACGGTGCTTGAGAACAGGTTAGCATAAAAGCCCCAGCTCCCAGGCATCAGGCTCCATGCCACTCAGGGAGGCTTAATTGAAGCTTGAGTAAAAGAAATGCTTGCCCCTCCCTCAGTTTGCTGAGGCTTATCTCCGGAGACGGCTGACATGGGGATACTCAAACACCAGCGTGATCTCTGAACCAGAGGCAACTTTGTAGGTTAACAGAAAGAAGACCCATACCCCAAGCTTGAGAGCAGGTCAGTAGCAGGGCAATTCCCTGCTCTTTCCCTCAGTGGGTCTCCTGGGACCGACCCCTCCCCCCCCCAAAACAGGACCACCAAAGAAGGGCACCTCTTCCAGAGCTAATATTTACACCTGCTACCAGCAGATGGGGAACGGAAGTAGAGGGGATGGTCATTCAGGAAACAAGATTCAATGCAAGGAAAATAAAGAAACTCCATTTTCCCTGAAAACCCAGGGAGAAGAGTGAGTTAAGTTCTGTGAACTTACGACATATGCTGAAGGCACATTACTTATTCAGGCTACAGATTTCTTGATGTACATATGGTTTTTCTAATCTGAAATAATTCCATAGGACCCCGGAGTACACAAGTTGGAAGGCATGGGACTAGCAGGAAGGGTGCTTGTTGGGGGGAAGCGAGAAATGGGGCCAGGGAGGCAGATTTTGAAAAATGCTTCTTGTGCCATACCAAAACTTCAGAGGAGGGCCAAGAGGTGTAAAAGAAGAAAGGAGTAAGGGAAAAGAAGGTTTCTAAGGAAGGGAGTGATATAATCAGATCTGGGTCTTGGAAAACTGACTCTGGCAGTATCTGAAGAGTGAGTTGGAAGAGAGATTTGCAGACGGGGAGCATAGTTAGGAGGCTACTGAATTATTCAGGCAAGAGTTGCCCTAGAATAAGACAGTGACAGTGGGGGAAGGTCACTTCTCGTTCACATCTCTCCTACCCCACCCTTCACTCTGACCACTGGTGTGGTCACCATTTCTGCACAGACTTCAACCAGCACTGGGCAGGTGCCAACTGAGAGTGTATCTTCCAGCCACAGGCCATGTACCCTATGCTTCCCAACCAGAATCTTCTTTGATGTTGCTGGTAACGTGCCCCCAGAACTCACTCTGCAGCTTTCTGTGCACACCCTGGAAGTATGAGGCCATTAATGCCCACGAGGCCCCGCTGGAATGATGGTGGACAGGAGTCTCCCGCAAGGACAGTTCTGAGATTCAGTTCATGAGGCTCCTCAAAAGATCTTGTAGGATCAAGGATTCGAGGCAGCGGCCAACCCAGTAAGACAGCCTTGAGCTGGCTCCTGCTCTTCCTTATTCACTCCCCTCCCCATCTCCCTGCTCCTTGAGTCCCCCCCCCCCCCAAATAGACCACTGCACACAGGCCTTGTCTCAGGTTTTGTATTTGGTGGGGCCCAGGCTAAGGCCTGCCGTCACAGAACCTGATAGTGCGCACCACATCGGCCTCCAGGAAAGGAGAAGCCCCTGAGATGGCTGGAGTCTCCCTCATGGGTGACAGAGCTGGCGTGGTTGGGGCTATCTGATGGGACCGTGTCGGTCGCCAACATGCACACACAAGCACACACACTCCTCTACACAGTTCTCTGCTCATTCTCACATGGCTGGAATCCGGCTCTGGTGTGTGAGTAGCTCGTTCCACAGGAGCTCAGACTTCCTTAAGACTGTTGGCTTGCTTCTTTCATTTCTATGTTCTTCTGACCTCTCTCCTCCTCCCCCTCACTCCTTTCCCTTTTGTCCCTCACGCCTTTCCTTTTCACTCACATCACACAATCCATTTTCATTTTCTGAGGTAAAATTCTAACTGAGCCAAATTTACATAAAGAGGACAAAGAAGTAAATTTCTATTAAAGATAGGAAGGCGAGAATAAAGATAATCCATCATTTTGCAGGGGGATTTGCTAGCACTCTCTGATAATTTTGGATTTACTAAGGGCTACTACCTAGGTTCTTGTGGAAGGCAACCATGACTTGGCTTGCTTCTGCACAGAGGAGGGTACGGAGGAGGTCTCTGCACAGGCGGCATATGGAGGCAGCCTGGCCCCCCTTCCTCAGAGGCCTGGGAACTATTGCCTTGGCACGGGGGAGGGGGCCGCAGCCCTGTGAGATTCTGCCTGTTAGTGAGTCAGGCTGCAGTGAGACAGTACTGCACCTTATAAAGTCACAGTGACAAGAATATGAATATGGAGGGACGCCTGCGTGGCTCAGTCGTTAAGCGTCTGCCTTCAGCTCAGGTCATGATCTCAGGGTTCAGGGATCGAGCTTCACATGGGGCTCTCCTCTCAGCGGCGAGTCTGCTTCTCCCTCTCCCTCTGTGATCTCTCTCGCTTTCGCTCTCTCTCAAATAAATAAATAAAATCTTAAAAAATATATGAACATGGGAACATGACCATCCTGCAAATGCTTCCTTACTCTGCCTACTTAGACTCGTTGGAGGACGATCGCAGACCCATTTGGTTATGCAGAGATTCCGGACCCTGGAACTCAGAGTAAGACAACTGAAAGTAGAGGCCAGTGTCCTCCATGTGTAAATCTCCGCACTCCCACACATGGTGATGAAGTCCACCCCTCCTCCAACCCACCCCACTGCAACCCACCCCTTACTCTCTCCTGTCCAGCTTACAGACATCCAGTTCCTTTCTTACAATGTACAGAGCACACACCAAAAGAAATTACCATGCTAAGAGCCATACTTGAAAGAAACATTCCTGTCTTTGTAGCCACCTCTCCTTTTTCATTTCCTGCTATGTCCGACACCACCTCTGAGATCTGCCCCTTTTCACTGATGTCAGCAGGAACCGACCTCTTGTCGAGCTGTCCTGAATCCCTCCTGGCAGTTCGCCTTTGACCAGAAATATCTATATAAGCAGAGAGGGAATGAGAGCATTTATCTCTTAAAAAAAAAATGCCATGTTCTGTGTTCAAGGTCAGTTGCCCAGAGATCCCCTTGGGGAGTGGGAGGGGGGCACCGGGGCAACCTGCCAGCAGAGCTGGGTAGCGAGTAGCCAGATGAGATGCCATTTGTTCACACGCGAGCAGTGGCAAAGGGATTTGTTTATGCCTTGTCATGACTAGACACCCCAAATACCATCCAGCCTGCATCAGCAATTAGGTCTGGGTTTTGTCATTGTCAGTCCCTCTGGTATTCAGAAGAGATGCTGGCTCAGGAGGGCCAGCAGAGTTTAATTTCCAAATGCATCTGAAATCCTTTAAGCCTTTTGTTGGAGCCGTTGCAAAATCAGAGTGGCTCTAAGCCTTTTTTCCCTCCAGTGGTTACATCATAGTCACCAAGACGTGCACAACTGACTCTTTCTCCAGAGAAACGTTGGCATTCGTGGTCCAAAGGTTAAGCATGCCGGGGCTTGGCTGGCTGAATTGCATTTCATTTGAGAGCACAAGTGAGAGCAGGCTGCGCTCGGCAGCCCTCTGGGGAGGGGGAAGCAGTTGCTGGTTGTTCTTTCTCCAGGGAAGGCAGGCAGCATATGGTGTGCTGTCTGTGACACAAACGGTTAATTTCCACCAGCTTTTCTGTGGCTTCAGCAACTCTGGGATTAGAAGGGACAGGTTCTTTACAATTCCCTCCAGTATCTCTCCAAGTTACTTTCCAAGTCTCTGCTTTTGTGCTGCTGGTTTTCTTTCAGTGCCTTTGTTTTGCTAGGGAGGTAAACACTTGGCTTGGGATTGAGGGGGATTTAGCTGCTGTGGTTCTCTTGCTGTCTTTACCCAGGGTCTCTGGAACAACTTTGCAAATCTGAAGATAGTCTTAAATGTTTCCACTCTGTGTCCCTATGCACATGCAAACAGTCCACTGCGTGCACGCACGCACGCACTCAAACGCTCACCCCCTTCCATGGACTGTTTATTAAGGATTGTAGAACTATCCTGGCCCATATGGAATAAAGATCAGCTGGAGCAAGGACGAAATACTTGATAGATCTGGTAGTGGTGCTGCTGTGTATGTGTGTGTGAGAGAGAAACTAATGATAACAATAGTTATAATAATAGCTATCATTTATTGAGAACTTTGTACACATTGGGGGCACTGCTAAGTACTTCATATGAGTTCTTTCATTTACCTTCAAACCTTACAGACACAGAGGTTATTATTATCCCTGTTTTACAGGTGAGAAAATTGAGGCCTAACTTGCTCCAGACGTGAACTCAGATCCAAGCCAGATTTTTCTGACACAAAAACTATGCCTAGTCATGCTGTTAGAATGCTGATCAATAGCATACTCCCCCCCTGCTCATTTTCTCAGAATTCTGTTCTCTTTCTTTCTTTCTTTCTTTCTTTCTTTCTTTCTTTCTTTCTTTCT